>NC_073235.2:35140394-35450657 GCF_029281585.2 Gorilla gorilla gorilla
TAACCCCCATGAATGTGCTAGTTCTGCTTAAAGTTCATTTGAACAACAACATGCCTTTGCAGAAATTAAGCTGCTCTCATTATTTCTTTTCATATAGTAGAATTAAACTTCAAACAGTTTATCATTTGTTCTTTGACATAGTACTGAGTTTGGCCAAAACCAAATAACTTGATGCTATTGAGCAACAGAAATTCAAATGCAAAGATGCTGCAAGGTAATGTTTAAACAAACCACACACTGGTCAATTTTTGGATTTCACTGCTAGCATTTTCTGGCTAGCAAGTTTGTTTCTTATCAAATCAAGAAGAGAAATCTAAGGAATGAGAATGAGAGAGAAAGGTTTAGTCAGAAGCAGAAAACACAGTGAGGTTGAAGATACACACACACATGCTTACATGTGCACATTCACACAGATGATGGCTAGGTCCTCAGAGGATCAGCCCTGAGCTTCTAGCCCAGACTGTCACTGGTTTCCTGTGTGACCTTAGACAAGCACTCAGCCCCTGTTTCTACATGAGTGGAATGAGGAGTGGACTAGGCGCAAGACCTATGGTGGGCTGAGGCTTACTAGTATTTGATTCAAAGCCAAGCAAATGGGGTTGCATTGAGACCACAAGGGTAGGCACTGAGTTTGGGACTTGCCAAAGAAGAGAAGATTAAGAGACTGTAAAAAGAGTCACTTGCTTTAACAGTGGCACTCAAGCCTAAGCACTGTTCCTCATCCTTACTGTCAGCATGATGAGTTTGGGTCTGTCTTTCAGGGATGGACTCCCACCAACCACCTGGGAAGACTGATATATTGTGGTGGTTAATATTGAGTGTCAACTTGACTGGATTGAAGGATGCAAAGTATTGTTTGTGTGTGTGTGTGTGTGTGTGTGTGTGTGGGTGTGTGTTGTCAAAGGAGATTAACATTTGAATTGGTGGACTGGGAGAGACAGACCCACCCTCAACCTGGGTGGGCACCATCTAGTCAGCTGCCAGCACAGCTAGGATAAAAACAGAGGAACACTGAAGGACTAGACCAGCGGAGTCTTCTGGCCTCCATCTTTCTCCCATGCTGGATGCTTCCTGCCCTTGAACACTGGACTCCAAGTTCATCAGTTTTTGGTCTCCTGGACTTACACCAGTGGTTTGCCAGGGACTCCTGGGCCACAGACTGAAAGCTGCACTGTCAGCTTCCCTACTTTTGAGGTTTGGGGACTTGGACTGGCTTCCTTGCTCCTCAGCTTGCAGAGGGCCTATTGTGGGACTTCACCTTGTGATCATGTGAGTCAGTACTCCTTAATAAACTCCCTTTCATATATACATCTATCCTATTAGCTCTGTCCCTCTAGAGAACACTGAGTAATACAGATTTAAAAACTCAAGTGCCAATGTGACAATTTATGATGGAATTGTAAAACGAGAAACACATCTATTATGCAGATCCCAGTGTTTGTAGCCAAAGATCAACATCACAATGGATAAGCTGCAGGAAAGGACATGTTGGTAGTTTCCAGTTTGGGGAAATTATGAAATAAAACTGATTTTAAAAAAAACCATGTACAAGCTTTCATGTGAACATGGCTTTGAATTCACTTGGGTTAATGGCTAGAAATGGGATTGCTGTGTCGTATGGTACATATATGGCCACTGTGTGTTTGGTGTATGGTCAAATTGTCTTCCGAGTAGCTATGCCATTTTTCATTCCCATCAACAATGAATAAGAACCAAATTATAATTATATTTACTTGGTAAACAGGGTCTTTTTCATTTGTGCAATAAATAGTTATTGAGAATTCATTAAATGCCAAGTGGTATTCTAGACATTAAGAGCAAAATAGACAAAAATCCCTGTCATCATGGAGTTTATTGTCAGTTGGTGGAGGAAGGATAAGAAAATAAACGAGTGCTACGTATGTAGCATCCCAAATGGCAATCAGTGCTAAAGAGAAAGATCAAACATGGGAGTGAAACTGTAGAGAGTGTGTCGGCAAGGGTGCACTGAGACAGTGACATTTGAGCAAAGACCTGAAGGAGGTGAGGAAGTAAGCCCTGAGGGTACCTAGGGGAAGAGAATTCCAGGTAGAAGGCACAGAAGGTCCAAAAGTCCTAGGATGGGTGCATACCTAGTATGTCAAGTAAGGCTGGTGTGGTTGAGCAGAGTCAGGGAGAATGGGGTAGTAGGAAATGAGGTCAGGGAAAAAAGTGGTGGCTGAGGGTGACCAGGTCTTGGAGAACCACAGTAAAGACTTCATCTTTTTCTTGGAGCTGGATGCAGAGCCATTGGGAGGGCTTGAGCTGAGGAGTGACATGATCTGATCTGACAGAGCCTTTGAAAGGATCACTCTGGATGCTGTGTTGGGTAGCAGAGACTAAAGGGTCAGAGAGGAAGAAAGGAGGGTAATTAGAAAGCTAATGCAGTAATCCAAGGGAGAGACCTGTGGCTTAGACCAGGAGGTGGCAGGAAGTGATTGGATGCTAAAACTACTGTTAGACTGGAGCCAGCAGAATTTCTTGGATTGACTGGATGCAGAATGTGAGAGATATAGAAGTCACCAGGTACCTGGGGTTGGGCCAGACCCTACAGATGAAGGAGTTAGTCCTCTATAAGACTATCCTCACTTGAGACAGCAGCTATAAATTCAAGAGTCCTAGGGCCACCTTCACTTCTGACCAGCTGGCTACACATTTAGGTTTGATGACCACGACCACCCTCAGGTTTGGTAATTCACCAGCAAGACCCACAGAATTCACTGAAAGCGTTATACTTAAGATTACAGTTTTATTACAGCAAAAGGATACAAATTAGAAGAATTGCATAGGGTAAAATCTGAGAGTTTCAAGTGCTAAGCTTCCATCCTTAGGGACACATTGCTCTCTCAACGCAATATATGACAACACTCCAAGAGTCGTGGCAACTGGGGAAGCTCACCTAAGCTTCAGTGGCCAGTGTTCACTGGCATTTCACTACATAAGCCCGATGGATTGAATCATAGCCCAGGTCTTCAGCTCCCCTCCTCTCCCTCCTGGCGGTCAGGCAGATATCATGTGTGCCGAAGTCCCAACCCCCTAATCACATGGTTGGTTTTTCCGGTGTGACTTGCCCTATCTTGAGTTATCTCATTAGCAGAAACTATCTAGGGACCCACCATGAGTCACTTCATTGGCATACATTATCAGACATGGTCTGAGAGGCTCAACATGAAAACAAAGACATTGCTCTCTCTTCAGAAATTCAAGGCCTTATAGGTTAACTCCTAGGAGCTGAGGAGAAGAGCCAGCCAAGTTCTTTACTACACATAGGATAACTTAGAAGATTTTGACCTGAACAAATGGAAAGATGGGGTTGTCATGAACTGTGCTGAGGAAGGAAACAGCAGGCTTGGGGAGCCTGGGAGTGTATTTGGATATGCTCAGTTTGATGTGATTTTGTTTTTCTGTCACCTAACCAGAGATGCAAGTAGACAGTTGGTGTTCAGGGACAGGTCCTGGTTGGAGGATCAAAACTTCAAGAAACAGATGGGATTCATGTTAGAGAGATACTTGAGGCTGCAAGTCCTGAGACCTTGTGGCACTGGAGGAAAGAAGCACTCTCCATCTGGCTCTTTGGGCAGCTCATCTCTGTCCTCCAGTTTGATCATTCCTTGCTGGTCACCCATCATTGCCTAGAAACTCATTCCTCCCATCCCGCCTCCCTGATATTTTGTCCAGGTCACTTTGATTGGAGGTCCAAGTGTTGCCAAATTCTTTAGTCAAATCTTTACAGGTAATCTCTGGGTTGATTGTCACAGAAGTGGAAAATTACAGCCAGGATGGGTGACTTTACAATATGAACAATCAGATGGTGACCTTCTGCCTTTCACTACCTTATCACTGGGGGACCCGTCATACCCACCCCATTCTGCCTTCAAACTCCTCATAACCAGGGGTGGGGAGCAGGGGTCAGGTGACCCTGGGAAGGCATTTGAGTCTTCTGGGGCTGTTAGACACCATTCATTAAAAGGAAACATTGGACTTGACGCTTTCCTGGGTCTTTTTTTTTTTTTTTTGGCTAAAATGATCTCTCAGTCTAAAGAGTCTTGTGTGCTGGTTGTATATGTGTATGTGAATGTGCCTGTGCCTCCTCAATAGATAGTAAAATTTTTATGCAGGGATGTTAAAGGATCCTAGAGCAGTTTAGAACTGATTTTGCTTGGTCCCATCTAGTATTTCTTTCCTATCCCTCTGGGCATAGAAATTGACACATAGTAAATGTTCACTAAATTTTTAATAGTAGTGAATTGAAACAGTTATTCAGAAAATTTAAATCCCTTCCCTGCCTCCCATCCAAACCAAACTAAACACTTTTATCTGTGAGTTCAGAGTGTTTTAGATCCTGAGTAATCTGTTTAATAGCATCAGTTTTCACCTTTACTCTGGCGAGATGGGGAGAGAGATACCGAGATACCTCTTAAAGGCAGAATAGAAAGGTGGCTTCTGGGGTCAGTGTCTGGTTGGGTTTTATTCCAAATCCACCATTTACTAACTCTCTTGGGAGAGTTACTTCGCCACTCTATGCTTTGGTTTCTTCATCTGTAAAATGAATCTAATAATGGTACTTATCTCATAGGGTTGATCTGAGGATTAAACAGTTTAATATTGGTGAAGCACTTGAAATACTGTGTGGCTATAATGAAGGCTATGTAAGTGGAGGTGGCCTTGGGTATTTAGAGGTGAATTGATTTGTTGTTGTTGTTTCCTTTTTTTGAGACAGAGTTTTACTCTTATTGCCCAGGCTGGAGTGCAATGGCGCAATCTTGGCTTACTGCAGCCTCCGCCGCACAGGCTTAAGGAATTCTCCTGCCTCAGCCTCCTGAGTAGCTGGACTTACAGGCGTAAGCTACCATGCCTGGCTAATTTTTATATTTTTAGTAGAGATGGGGGTTTCACCATGTTGACCAGGCTGGTCTTGAACTCCTGACCTCATGATCTGCCCACCTGCCTCGGCCTCCCAAAGCGCTGGGATTACAGGTGTGAGCCACCATGCCTGGCCTTTTTTTCCTTTTTATCAGAATAACATTAGGACTGGCCAGGTGGGTGGTAATACTTGTAGCACATACCTCATGCAGTTAGTTTGCACTCCAAGCTAAGGTTACCATGGGCCTAATTTTGTTTTTTTCAAGTGGGAAATGAGTTCGCTTTCTTCAAAGTTGTAACCCACAAGTCCTTGTCCTGTGTGGCCTGGTGACCTAGTTGGAGGTGTGTAGAAGACCTGGGGGAACAGATCAGCACCCCCACATCCCCACCACTGGAGACGACTCAGAGTTCATTTTCTGCTGATCAAGGGTTCAATTCCTTTTCTTTAGGCATGGAAGGTGACTTATTTTATTATGGAATAATTCTGTGTTGGGGGAGAGTGGGGAACTTGTTCGGTATCCAGAAGCATTTACCCTTCATTCTGGCTCAGTCATCATAATGTGCCATTTTTTGTTGTGATCAAAGTGTGTTTCTGTTCCTGCCAAGCCCCTGTGTCATGAGAACCAGCGCAGCAGCTCCAATTTTACTGCTGAGGAATAAACCACCAAAGCAGGTTTCTAATGAAAGTCCTAGGGAGACTTTAATTATAACCGTGCTCTTGAGCTCCCTTGGCAGCACCTTCTCTTTTGATTCTTTTCAGAGTAGAAACAAAAATGGAGCTGCTGGTAAGAGCTCATGTCAGGGAGCCTTAGTGAGCTGGGACTCTTCAGTGTAGCCAGCTCTCCCCCACCCTTATGGAAAAGCAGTTCCTCCCAGATCACCTGAGCCCCACTGGCTCTCCAAGCTGGCCTGCACCCCAGCACAGTGCAGGGAAGAAAATCTTCAGGGTGCTAGTGGCCGATTGCATGTGGAAGGAAAGAGAACAAGCTTAAAGAAAATCCTGGGTTTATTGCCCCCACTGAGATTTTTAAAAATTGACTACAAAGTGCTGTTGTCTGGGCTCTTTGGATGTGTTTGTTCAATTGCATTAGTTTTTGCTCTGAAAATTCCCTTCCTTTTCTCTCCTCTCAGTGGCCCATGTCTAGGGGCTTTGTTTTCCTTACTCCCCTTTTCCTTTTCTCTTTGTTTTGCAATGCCTCCAGCACATAGTAAGTGCTCAATAAATGGTGTTCTTCCTCTTCTTTCACCTGGATCTATTCTGAGTTTACTTGCTTTCTCTTTGTTTTTGTGCCCTTATCTTTCTCCCTGCCTTCGTCCCTTCCCCCAGCCACCTGCATGCTCTTCATCAGTCTGATTCCTTTCCCCAGTCCCATTCTCCTTCCTGCCTTGTGTCTCTTTTTTTCATCCACCTTCCTTTGATTTAAATCCCAATCTGAAATTCTTCTTTCCTCCCCTCCTTCTCCCAATCTTTATTTTTCAACTCTTTGTCTCTCATGTGGCCTCTACCTCTATTTTTCCACTGTCCCTTTGCCCAAATGCTTCTTAGCCTTGGCTTGGAACATTATATCACCCGAGAAGTTTTAAAAACATCCCAATGACCACGCTGAACCCTAGACGAATTAAATCAGGATCTCTGGGAATGGAACTTCAGTAGAAATGTTTCTAAAAAGATCCCCTGTTGATTTCCATGTATATCCCAGGTGGAGGACCATTGCCTGGCTTTTTGATTGAACATGTTTGTTGTGCAAAGCCAACTTTATATTGCTGTGGCTATCTCTAGGTGGCTTAATTGATGTTTCCGTTTTTCATGTAGTGGAAAGCATTTTCCTTGTGTCAGTTCCCAGTGTGGGTCCTGTGACCTTTGTTCTTCCTCAAGGCCATAAAGAGCCCAGGTCAAAAATGAAGGAGAGGTGAGACCGGGTTTTAGTCAGGACAGGAGTAGCATGGGGAACTGGGATGGGATCTAAGCTACCCTAAATGCAGAGAGACAGTAAAGGCACAGCCAAGGACTGGAGCTTCCAGTTTCTAGACACCCAAGTGGAAAGCTGGCTTGGGTTTGGGTCAGGCTATGTGGAAAGGGTAAGTGCCCCTGATCCAGGCAGCTCTGCTTACATTGGCTTCCAGAACATCAGCTTCCCAGCCTGGGCAGCAAGAACAGTGCTAGCTTCTAAACTTCTGCAGACCGTTTCTTCTGAGCTTCTCCCTGGCTCTGGATTGCACCATCTCATTCTCTGTCAGGCATGTTGGGATGATGCACTGGGGACCCTGGAGCAGGCTCTTCCTTGACAGTCTCTTCACTGAACACAGAGTAAGGAATTTACTTCATGTAGGGGACACCTCAGAAGCAAATCAAACACTTGCTCAGTGGACTCTAAAATTTCTAGCACTTGTCAAGTAGAGAAGGAAGCAGCAGATCCAGCAGCACTCTTGGAAGCCCTGCCTCACATTCTGCAGTTTTTACCAGGCTTAACCTGGAACGGGCCCTGCTAAACACTGTAAAGCCATAGGCATTTGGCATGTAGTCTCACCATTGTATAATATATGTGTTCATGGACCATTTATAAATCAGCTGAAGAATATCTGATAGGGGAACCCAAGTCAAACAGGCAATATGAAAATGATGATGAAAATTTACCAGGTTCTAGGGGTAGGGAAGTCCAAACACTATTGACCCACTAGGCAGAAATTCAAAGTCCAGGAGAGAGAATCTGCTTGCCCCATAGTGGGTCACACAGGGCCTCCTGATCCCATACCCAAAGTCTAGTACCCATGCATAGTGATCATCTCTGGCTCCTTGACTTTGTCATTCTGTGCTGAGAAGTGCTGAACCAGCACAGCCACACTGAGCTCAGCTAATCCATCAGTAGCTGTTTGTTCCTGAGACTGACCAGGCGCAAGTCGGGGCCACAGAAAATGCAGGGCTGGCTTCTCAAAGCAAGGGCAGCCTGATTTGCTGCACCCTGGCCTACAGCTCAAAGGCAGGAGGATAAGTTGGTGGCAGCTCCTTCTGAGGCTGAGAATTGGCTCTCCTTGCAGGAATTTGATCTTATCTTTAGTTAGTATCTAGGCACTGGCTGCTACATACAGATTGGTTTAAAGCCTCTTACTTAAGAACTTTATTTCCAGGTATTTGTTAAACCAGTTTCAACTGAGAGGAACCTAGGGATGCCTATGGCTCTCAATTTGAGTTGGATAAGAATCACCAAGGGGATTTTTTTTTTTTTTTTAAGATAATGATGCCCATGTCCAAAGCTTCTGATTTGGCTGGTCTAAGGTGAACTTTTCTTTCTTTCTTTTTTTTTTTTAAGCAATTGGGTTTTTTGTTGTTGTTGTTTAAGGCTCCTAATTCTAATGCTACTCAGGGATAAGAACACCAGTACAGTGAAAAGCCCATGGAGAGGCCAGGACAACTGAATTCCTGTGTTCTAGAGTTTAGGTTTGCCACTTCCTAGATGTGGCACTGGGGAAAGACTATGCTGCTCCTTTAAAATGTGAAGGGCAGGCTAGATGGAAAACTTCCACAAGCATCCCAGTCCACCAGGGAGCCTAGAAATTCTACAGAAGCTCAGAATTCCACACTAGGCAGACTAAAATCCACACCAGCATCCGAGAGGCACTGGGCAGTCAATCTCGGAGATCCCTCTGAGCTAGAAAGTCTAGGGCCCTGTGACCTTACGTGAGCAGCACCATGACATGTAACAAGGTCCCTGTCCTCAAAGCACCGAGAATGTAATTGGCACAGGTCAGGCACATGGAGAGCATCCAGGCACGAGAAAGAAAGGGATGAGCTGCTGGAAAATGATGCAGCAGGGAAATAAAACAGCAGCAACAACAACAAAAACCATCAAGGTTAGTTGACAAGGAGGCAGGAAGGGGGTGGAGGTGCGGTGGTGGTGATCTCCAAACGGTTTTCATGCCTGTGTGAAATGGTTTATGTGTTCTCTACTTTAACCAGGAGCTCTCAAGGGTCTAAGTTATAAAGGGGGTGGAGGAAGCGGCTCCTGCTGGGCAGATAATCCAGGCACAAGAGGATTATATTTTTAACAACCTTCCAGCGGGAGGTTATGGATTTTCTTCCCTTTGGGACTCTTAAATATCTTTTTAAAAAGCAAAGAAACATCTATTTGTCTTTCATATTTCAAAGATGCTTCTGCTTTCCCATAATCAGAAGAGCATGGTGATACCTTTGTTTTGATGTGTTTTCCAGAAGAGGAGTGGGGCTGGGGTTTTGCCCTATTCTGTTGTCTCTCCGTCTGCCTTTGCAACAGTTTTTGAGGCAACTGACCATGGCTAGAGGTGGGGTCTGTAGCTGGGAGAGAATTTTTCTCTGCACGAGGTGAATGTTCCATTTCTGGACTGCTTAGCTTCTAGTCTTCACATCACTTAGTGTCTACATCTGGGGCAAACAAACACCACAGCAGCTATTTTAGGTGGTCCCTGAGTCCCTTCCAACTCTGATACTTCATCACCAAAATATGAATGAGCTAATTATTGATAGGGAACAGAACTCAGGGGCTGTGCTCTGCAGTGAAATTAAGCATAGGAGCAAGGTGTGGTAGTGAGGGCGCTGGTGAATTGCTGCCGTCTCTGATTTCTAGTGGGTTGAGGAGTGCAAGACCATCATGGCGTGCCAGCAGACCATTCAAGCCGGTAAACTGAGGTTGGGATCCAGCTCCTCCAACTCTCCTTGATAAGCTAGACCTGCCGTGGATGTGATCTCCCCAGGAAAATGACATTTGGAGTCCCTCTTAATAACACCACAGATCTGCTCATGGATGAGATATGAGTGAAAGAATCCTTCTTAGATACTGGGTGTCTACCTGCAAATGCTGTCCATCCACATTGACTCTCCACATCATAGCTCGGTCTCCCAAAGGGGGCCCATCCATGCTTGTCTATACTTTGGAGGTTACCATTATCTTGGCTACGCAGAAGCCCTATGAAAAAGTAATCACAATCTGTATAAATACATGAATATTAAACAAAATGTCCCTGAACAACCAGTGAGTCTATGAAAAATTCAGGAGGAAATCAAAACATTTCTCGTAATGAATGAAAATAGAAACACAATATTCAAAACCTATGGGATACTGCAAAAACAGTGGTAAGAGGGAAGTTTATGGTAATAAGTGCTTACATTTAAAAAGTAGACAGATTTCAAATAAACAACCTAACAATGCACCTCAATGTACTAGAAAAGCAAAAACAAAACAAACCTAAATTAGTAGAAGGAAAGGGAAATAAAGATGAGAGCAGAACTAAACAAAATAGAGGAAAAAATACAAACAATGAATGAAACATTTTTTAAAAAGATAAAATTGACAAAACATTAGCTAGACTAAAAAAAAGACTCAAACCAGAAATGAAAAAGTAGACATTACAACTAATATCACAGAAATACAAGGGATCATTAAAGACTATTATGAACAACTACATGCCAACAAATTTGAAAATCTAGAGTAAATGGATAAATTCCTGGACACATATAACCTACCAAGATTGAAATAAGAAGAAATAGAAAACCTGAGCAGACCAGCAATGAGTAACAAGATTGACTCAGTAATAAAAAGTCTCCCAACAAAGACCAGACCAGGACTGGATTACCTTATTTCTGAATTCTACCAAACTTATTTTGTTGTTGTTTAAAAAAAAAAAATCAATAGCTTTAGGGGCACAAGTGGTTTTTGGTTACATTGGTGAATTGCATAGTAGTGAAGTCTGGGCTTTTAGTGTACCTGTCATCTGAATACTATACATTGAACCCAATAAGTAATTTTTCTTCTCTCACCCTCCTCCAACCTTCCCTCCTCTGCATCTCCAGTGTCCAGAATATGCCCCTGCATATCCATAGTTTAGCTCTTGCTTGTAAGTAAGAACATGTACCTACCAAACTTTTAAATCAGAACTAACACCAATTCTTCTCCAACTATTGCCCCATAATTGAAGAGGCAGGAATTCTTCCTAATTGATTTTATGAGGCCAGGATTTACCCTGATACCAAACCAGACAAGTACACACACCTCTAGGTGAATATTCTTGATGAACATAGAAGCAAAAATCCTCAACAAAATACTAGCAAACCAAATCTAACAGCACATCAAAAAGATAACACACCCTGATCAAATGGGATTCATCCCAGGGACATAAGGATGGTTTAACATATACAAATCAATAAATGTGATACACAACATCAAGAGAATGAAGGATAAAAACCACATGGTCATTTCAATAGATGCAGAAAAAGTATTTAACACAATTTAACATTCCATCATGATAAAAACTCTAAAAAACATTAGGTATAGAAGAAACATACCTCAACATGATAAAAGCCATATATGACAGTCCCACCGCGTATATCATACTGAACTGGAACAAGACAAGGATGCCCACTTGTACCACTCTTTTTCAACTTTGTATTGAAAGTCCTCACCAGAGTAATTAGATAAAAGAAAAAGCATCTACACTGAAAAAAAGGCAATCAAATTGTCCCTCTTTGCAGACAACATGGTCTTATATATAGGAAAGCCTAAAGACTTCACCAAAAAACTTAGAAGTGATAAACAAATTCAATAAAGTTGCAGGATAAAAACATGCAAAAATCAGTAGTGTCTTTATACACCAATAACGACCTAGCTGAAAAAGAAATCAAGAAAGCAATCTCATATATAATAGCTATGAAAAATAGTTAGAAATGCATTTAACCAAAAAGGCTAAAGATATCTGCAATGAAAACTGCAAAACACTGATGAAAGAACTTGAAGACAAAAAAATTGGAAAGATAACCCATGCTCATGGATTAAAAGAATATTGTTAAAATGACAATACTACCCAAAGCAAGCTACAGATCTCTATCAAAATACCAATGACATTCTTCACAGAAATAGAAAAAAAAACCTTAAATTAGTATGGAACCACAAAAGACCCCAAATAGCCAAAGCAATACTGAGCAAAAATAACAGAGCAGGGAACATCATACTACCTGACTTCAAAATATACCACAAATCTATAGTAACCAAAACAGCATAATGGTATAAAAACAGACATATAGACCAACATAACAAGAGAATCCAGAAATAAATCCATATATTTACAGCCAACTGATTTTCAGCAAAGGTGCCAAGAATACACATTGGGGAAAGGACACTGTCTTCAATAAATGGTGCTGGGAAAACTAGATATCCATATGCAGAAAAATGAAACTAGGCTCTTATCTCCTACCATATACAAAAATTAATTCAAAATTGGATAAAGATTTAAATAAATGCAAGACCTGAAACTATAAAACTACTAGAAGAACACATAGGGGAAATGCTTCAGGATGTTGGTCTAGGCAAAGATTTTTTGGGTAAGACTTCAAAAGCACAGACAACAAAAAATAGGCAAATGGAACTATATCAAACTAAAAAGCTTCTGCACAGCAAAGGAAACAATGAAGTGGGTGAAGAGAAAACCTGTAGAATGGGAGAAAATATTTGCAAACTATACATCCAGCAAGAGACTAATATCCAGAATCTACAAAGAATTCAAATAACTCAAAAGCAAAAAACTGAATAATCTGATGTAAAATGGGCAAATGATTTGAATAGACATTTCTCTAAAAAAAAGACACGAGTGGCCAATAAGTATATGAAAAAAATTCAACATCACTAATCATCAGGGAAATGCAAATCAAAGCCACAGAGATCAGAGATCTTTTTAGCCTCAGAATGGCTTAAAAAGAGAGAGAAAAAAAAAAAAAACAAATGCTAGTGAGATTGTAAAGGAAAGAGAACTCTGACATACTGTTGATCATGTAAATTAGTACAGCTATATGAAAAACAGTATGGAGGTTTCTCAAATAACTAAAAATAGAACTACCGTATGACCCAGCAATCCCAATACTGGGTATTTGTCCAAAGGAAAGGAATTCAGGTTATCAAAGAGAGATCTGCACTTCTGTGGTTATTGCAGCACTAGTCACAGTAGCCAAGATATAGAATCAACCAAAATCTTATAAAAAGATGAATGGATAAGGAAAATGTGATGTATATATGCAATGGAATACTATTTAGCTACAAAAAATAAAATTCTCTCATTCACTTTAACATGAATGGAACTGGAAGAAGTTAAGTGAAATATCGGGCACAGAAAACCAAATACCACGTGTTCTCACTCATGTGGAAGATAAAAAAAATTGACATCATAGAAGTAGAGAATGGAATTGTGGCGATCAAGAGTCTGATAAGGGGAGGAGAGGATCTGGAGAAGTTGGCTAATGGATACAAAATTACAGCTAGAGAGGAGTATGAGTTCTAGTGTTCTATAGCAGTGTAGGATGACTATAGTTAATGATATATCGTATGTTTTCAACAAGCTGGAAAAGTGGATTTGGAAAGTTCCCTACACAAAGAAATGATAAATGTTTGAGGTGATAAGCATGCTAATTTCCCTGATTTGATCATTACATACTATATACATGTACTGAAATATCACTCTATCTCATAAATATGTACAATTATTACGTGTCAACTAAAAAGAGGAGAAAAGGTGATCACAAAGGGTATACATTTGTGGGCATGCGTGTGCGAAATGGGTTACTAAAATCCACTGAAGTCAGGAGCTATTCACCAAAAGCTGAAAATGTCAACATTCTTTTTAAGAAACCATTTTCATGCCTCCAGCCTTTGAAGGACTCAAGGCCACTGACTTATGCTAAGGACAGAAAAGACACTGTGTTATTTAGGCCTGATTTTTAAACAATGCATTATAGTGATGGCAGAGTGCAGGGTGTGGGGAGTTGGAGGGACAGAAAAAGGTATGTGCACATTTGTGGATGTGAACATGTGTGTGTTCATGTGTGTTTGTGCTGACTGTGGAGGTTTGCATAAATATACTTCATAACCCAACCAAGAACTCCTATCTCCAAGATCCTTTTCCTTAACCAAGACGTGCTTGCCCTACTGTGAGTCCCAGGTTGTTCCAAGCATGTGTGAGATAACCTATCCCACATGAGAAGGTCAGGTCTGGCTCTCAGTTCTGTACACCACTTCACAAGGTCACTAGTCTTGTCATTTTCTTAACTTTCTCCTTCTGTCTTCCCTCAGCAGGCAACTCATATCTGGGCACATGATAGATGTCTATCCCCTTGCCAGAATGATTTTAAAACAAAGAAAGGCAAGTTCTTTGTTTAAACTACTGAAGCTCTGAGAACTGCCTATCAGAAGCCATGGCTGTGGAGGGTATTCATTATCACCAAAGAAATCTTTGAGTTCTGAGCTATAAGGGCATAAAAGACACTGGCCTTGGCATCACACAAGCCAACAGACCTGGGGAGAGAATACAACCTCTACACAGAAGGATCCAATTAAACACAGCATACAGTCCCAAGCTGGGTGCTGCAGACAAAAAGACGGTTATGACTTGTCTCTTGAGAAGTCTGCTATCTGATGGCAGAGACAGACTTTTAAACAACTAACCATAAAGCAGAAGGATAAGTGCTGCTTTTATAGAAGGTTATATATAAAGTCTTATGAACATATAAAAAGGAGGCCAAGTCATTGTATCTGGGCTGCTTAAGGCATATATCTCAGAGAAAGGGACATTTGAATTAGACTTTGCAGACAAATAGGAGTTTGCTAGGTGAGAAGCAGCAGGAGAGAGTTTTTGGCAGAGAGAACTGAAAGAAGTAGAAACATGAAAAATGCATGGTGCTTGGAAAGTAGGGAGCAGCTTAATGTGGCTGAAGCTGAGGATACATGGATAGCTGGATATAGAAGGTAAGAAATGAAACTACATAATAATAACAGTGAACACTTACTGAGTACTTACCACGTGTCAGATATCATACAAAGTGCTTTACATATTCATTTACTCTTTATAAGATACATGTGATATAGGTACTGTTTGCCTTATTTTATTGTTGGAGAAATTGAGGTACAGTCAATGAGTGCTCAGGAGAGAAACATTCCTAAGGTCACATAAGATAAATGGTAGAGCTGGGACATGACCTCAGACAGCCTGACACCAGACCCTGTGCCTATCACCGTTAGGCTGTTGGATGTGCATATTGTAGTTCTGCAAGTTGATCATGACAAAGGTTAGGTTGATGTGGCTTCAAGAAGAAGGTGGCATCAGAAAGACGTAAATGAAGTGGATGTGGGTAGGCTGGAGTAAGAGGAGATGAGTAGACATCCCAGGCATGGAGGAAAGCCATGATCAAAGCCATATGTGTGGGAACGAGGATGTGGAGTGAGCCATTCACGCGGCCCATTAGTCTGCTCAGTGGCCTGGTGCTTCTTGGCAAAGCCCAAATGAACATCTCATTGATGGCCCCAGAAGCATCCCTGCTCTCCAGAAAGGTCCAGGTCTCTGTTCCTTCCTGCTTCTCACTGGCCCGGGAAGCTGCAGTCATTCATACAAGGGAAGATGGGTGCCCGCAGGAATCTCATGGGCTTATCTTTCCCTCCGTTATGCGTGGTTTTTATAATGTATCTCCTACCGAGCATTCCTGGGTGAGGACGGATGCTATTTGGCAGTGGGATTTAATGAATCCAGCAGTGCCTTGCTCCCCATTAAGAATCCCTGAGGGGTGTTCAGTCGGCTGAGCAGCAGAAGGTTGCAGCTGCACACATTTAAATAAGAGAGACATCAGGGCAGGGTAGCAGAGGCCAAAGGGAGACCATTCCTTGAATGAAATTGAATTTTGTTAGAGTTAAATTGAGATGCTGAGCTGTCGTTTTACAAACGTATTCATGGGCTTGGCTGTCACTTTCATTTAGTGGGCTTGCCATCTGAAGCTGGGGCTTGCTGGTGGAGCCATGGCCTCCCTACCTGAGAATGCAAAGCCTCACCCTGAGAAGCAGGAGCCCAGGTGGGTGGGGGGAGAATCTGCAGAGCAGCAAGCGGGAGGAGGGTCTAGTCTGCAACCTGCTGCTTCCTCCACCAGCTTCCTCTTCCCGGACCTGGCCAAGGAGCTGCAAAATCTTGATTCTAATATGATGCAGAATAAGAAGTGTTCTAGTCCCACAGATCAAAGGTAAAGTTCTGGTTAAGTACAATCAACAGCCCTATCAACGTAGGTAATTTATTGAGCCTCTCTGTGCCTCAGCTTCCTCACTTGTAAGAAGGGCTTTGAAATAGAATCTTTTTAGACTTATGGAGAGAGTGAATTGAAATAAAACATACCAAGTGCTTAGCTCAATGCTCAGCTAGCAGCAAGTATTTATAAAAGTGAAACAGAGTTCTTTTATCCCTCTTGCAGGGTGTGCGACAGGGGTGTGGCTCACTTCTTTGGTGCCACACTGCTCAAACCCCAAGGGGGAGCATGAAGATGGGCAAGTGCAGAGGTTGCGGGTAGCCCTTCTGGGCTCCAACCCACAGCAGCATCTAGGGATAAGTATTTACAAGCCCAAGTGGGTGTGTGTTACAGTGTGCTCCTTCAGCTTTGCTGTCCGCAGTTGGCTTGTGTTAGTTCAGTTAGATCCTTTGCAGTATCCTAAGGGCAGAGGGCTTGCTGTATCCCAAGTTCTTGCCCAGCGTGCCGAAAAAATTAGATCACACGAGGGCTTAGAGAGTGAGTGCAAGGTTTTATTGAGTGGTTGAAGGTGGCTCTTAGCAAGATGGATGGGGAGCTGGTAGGGGGACAGAGCGGGAAGGTGGTCTTCCCCTGTGGTCGGGCCGCTCAATGGCCAAACTAACCTTCAAGTCCCCCTGGCAGAACTCCCCCTGGAGTCCGCGTTGCCCCTAACCAAGGGGGAAATAGACTCCAAAAGCAGAGGACCCTGCCACTCTTTTCCAAATGCAGTGGTTTGCCACCTTCAGGGAAGGTAGTTGGGTGTTATCTCACCCTGATCTTGATATATATTTTCCCCCACTAACTCCTTAATCTGAGAAACGTATTGAAAGGCTGGGGGTAATATGGATCAGAAAGCTTCCATGGTGAAGAATGAAAAGGAAGCAGGGAGTATTCACATGAAAAGGTAATTTGGGTGTCATTTGGGATCTCAAGTATCAGCCTGCTCTGGCATATTTCAGTGAGTGACAGGAATTGCAAAATTTACAAGATATTTGGTTTTTTTTTAAAGTAATTCTAGCTTGTCCTTTTCCTGTCCTTTGCTAAGTTTCTACATTTGTTCATTCCTTTATTCATTCATCCTATGTTGAATAAGCCCCTGTGTAAAATTTATTGGGTTGATCATAAAGTCAGTCTCTTATTCTTCCCTTAAGGAGTATGAAATCCAGAGTTAGAGGGAGGAGAGTAGGTGGGGTAGCTCTAGGCTTTGCAAGACAATGTCTGGGATTCTATTTTTAATAGCCTTGGGGGCCAGCCTGAGCGGGATTTGCCCTTTGAAATTGATGCTTGTCTATAATTTAGAGAACCTTGAGGGAGGTTCTCTCCTGCAGCCTAAAGTTATCCTTGACGTCTGACATCAGCAAGAGGCAAATTTTATCTGGGGGAATACACCTCTCATCCAAAGGAGATAACAGCTGTGAGAAAAACTCCCCCAGTGCTGGTCCTGTTGACTTATGTTTCAAAGGAGAACAATTTCAACATAGAACTCCACTTTCCCTCAAGCTGCAGATGCAATAAAATGGCTGTAAGCTGCAAAAACTCTTTCAATATGGCACGTATTAAACCTTTCAGAGGTAGTGCTTTAGTGCTTTGATTTTTAATTTTACGCTCTTGGCAGGCAATCAGGGTCTTTAATAGTAGGGAGGCCAGAGGGAGAATGTTTCAAAACAGTGAGGATCTTATCATAGTGTGCAATTAATGAATAATTATTAAAACCCAGAAATAGCTAGAAAAGAAGGCAAGAGGTGGCAGAGCAATTCTCTGGTTTTGGGCCTATAATGAACCCTCTGGAGAGGGGAAATATGATACAGAGTTCCATGCAATTAAATCTTCCATTTTTCTCCTACTGGAAGATCAGCAATTTCAGGGGCAAAGAAAAAAGAAAAAAATACCCAACTCTTAAAAAGTCATTTGCTGACAATGATGCATTTGATCAGTTTGATTTTCAATGTTTGTTGTAATGACATCGAAAATAAAATAATACTAATGACAAGCGCAATAATAAAACACCTGCTCCTTGAAATCAATTTCTAAGAAAGCAGTATTGGGGCATGTTGGTGGCACCAGTTAGAACAGGTACATTGTTGAACAAATTCAGTCCATGAGCTGCACAATTCCCAGCTGTCATATGGAGAACCCCCCTGCACATCTTCTGAATACACATCCCCTGGCTCCCTGTCATTTCCAGGCCCAATTGTGTCAGCTCCTTGCTGTCAGGGTCTCTCCTCTGAAGGTCTCAGTCCCACCCTTTCCTTTTTGACTCAGCTCTAGAAAATCTTGTCATCTGTCAAATAGCTGTTTACAGTCAAAGCCTGGCCTGCTGAGTGGCCATGTCACAAGCTGGCAAGATGGCATGCTGGCCACCGCTAAGCAGGTACAGATGCTGCTGCTTCTTGGAACTCTGCAAACAATAAAGCAGCCTGGCAGGCCTTGGCATGTGGCAGAACAACCACAGACCCACATTGATTCAGTTCTCAGCCATTTCAGTCACCCTAGGGCCCCTGCTAGGGCTCTGAGAGCATCTGGGGTCAGCTTACCTTTAAGTAGCCATTAGCCCCCTCCGCTGCAAAGCTGGGGTGGGGTGCAGGAGCAGGGCGGGCAGAATCAATGAGCACTTGAGATGGCATTTTCCTGGCATGGGGTCGCTCATTACTGAGGGCCTCAGTGAGGATCTGGGTTTTCATGATTGATCTCTCAGCAGTGTTTCAGGAGACCTGCCAACATCACAAGGCCAAATGGGCCTGCAAAATAAAGAAATAAATAGATGGACAAACAAATAAATGGGGAGGGGGTGCTGTTGTTCAGAGAGCAGTGAGAGAGGATGTTTTCCAGTGTGTGACATTGTACAAAGGTGCCCGGGATGTTTTATTTGAAGCTCAGCTGCAGGAGGGTACACGACAGCAGATAATAGATTGTAGGTACGCGGCCATGGGCCCCTAAGAGAAATCTCAGATGTGCTGTACTCTGCCAGATGATAAGAATGGGGATGGAAAGGAAGAGGTAGGTTTCTTCTTCCTCATTGCCAGCTGTGTCCCTGGCTATTCTTGTCAGGCCAGGTGCTTTTCTTAGAGTGCTCAGAGGGACTATTTACTTAGCACTTGCTCTGTGCCAGGTATTGTGCTGTGTGTGTGCTTCATGTACTCTGGCTCACGTAAAACCTGGAGAATGGTGGTATTACCCCAATCATTAAAGATGAGAAAACAGGGAGTCAGAGAGGTGAAATCACTTGTACAAAGTTGCACAGTTGGAAACCGAGGGGTGCAACTGGGGTTGAGTTGAACTCCTAAGTCATTGTTCTTAATTACTATTCTAGATGGCTTCCTAGGCAGGGATGCAAAGTCCCCTTGCAGCCTCTCTCCAGCACCAGGAGCTTCTGATGATATATTGAATGCCAGCTGACTCTGGGCTTCTTATTGTGAGTTTAGCCATCCTTCCTCATACTGGGGCAGAATCACTGCAGTCCCCTTGTGGCTGGGGCCTTGTCACTGCTGTCTGCCAAAAGACCCTCTGCCTTTTGCTCTGCTTCTGACATGTTCAAAACAAATCTGGGTCCCAGTCTTCCCCACTCAACCTCAAGACAGGAGAAGCAAGGGTCATACCCTTCAGCCTGGTGTCAGAGGTACTTCCTTTGTGTCCTTGTTTTAGAGTGCCTCTCCAGTATCACCTCTGACTACAGCCAGCCTGAACTTCCAGCTTTGTAACTTAGCACAAACCAAGTTTCCTAGTTCTGCAAAGCCTTCCCCAACTTCTGTCTCTGCTTGGTACCTGCCTGTTCATTTGTCAAGACTCAGTTTAGACATTCCTTACCTGGAAAGTCTTTTCTGACTTTTGCAAGACTCAGTCAGTGATTCTATCGTAACTATTGCATGCATGGAATGGTCTGGTTACTTATCTGTCTCATCCACAGTTTGCTGAATGAATAGGAATACCTCACCCTTTTGGTCACAGACCCTCTATCAAGTCCACATAGAGAATCTAAACACTTACATGCTTCTGGTGGTTTGTTGTTTTGTTCAATGCTAACTGGTCCAGAATGGCCTGGGCTTCAATGTCACAGGTGTCAAATCACCCATACTTCCTAGGCATAGTCATCACACAAGAACATGAAGCATTAATTAAGATGACACTAGCTGCTGTAGCATGCAACTCCAAAATGTATCATGTATGATGGCTTGAGAGAAGATTATATTCCACTTATGTAACATCCAAAGTGAAATGACTGATTGGCAGGTGGCTTCCTTAAGTGATGATTCAGAAATCTAGGATCTTTTGGCTGGGCACAGTGGCTCACATCTGTAATCTTAGCACTTTGGGAAGCCGAGGTGGGTGGATCACTTGAGGTCAGGAGTTCAAGACCAGTGTGGCCAATGCGGTGAAACCCTGTTTCTACTAAAAATACAAAAATTAGCCAGGTGTGGTGGCACGTACCTGTAGTCCCAGCTACTCAGGAGGCTGAGGAAGGAGAATCGCTTGAACCTGGGAGGTAGAGGTTGCAGTGAGCCAAGACTGCACCATTGCACTCCAGCGTGGGCAACAGAGCGAGACTCTGTCTCAAAAAAAAAAAAAAAAAAAAAAAAAAAAAAGAAGAAATCTAGGATCTTTCCACCTTGGAGCTCTGTCATCATCAACTCATGGCTTCCAAGGCCCCTGAGCTCCTCTGAATCAGCATGCTGGAAGGGAAAAGGGCATGGAGTAATAGGTGTGGGACATTTCTAGGGCTAGGGCCAGAGGAGGAGCAACAATCACTTCCACCTTCATTTCATTGATTAGGCCACATGGCCACACTCAATCTACTGGGAGGCTGAGAAATGTGGTCTCCCTATGGTCCAGTCAGCCATTTCTGCCACACTATCTACCTCACTGTGCACAATCTGCAGAATTTTGAAGCACCCAACTTCCCCGTGTTCTGAGTTAGGACATAGTGTTCCCTTTTTAATTCTCTGGGGGAGAACACAGTGCAGGAAAATTTGTCACTTCCAGTTTGCCTCACCGGTGGCTGCACTGTCTGACGTTTCTTTGCTTGCAAATGTAAGGGCTGAAGAAGGACTGGCTTCTAGATTTATTAGGCGTCTTTTACTTGGCTGCCAAAGATTCCTAACCATGCCAGGTGGTGAAGATTAATGGCCAAGTTGGCATGTTGAGAGTAACTTAGGTAAAGCACTCTTTCTCACTGCCGTCCTTTAGAGGTCGTCTATCACCTGATTCTGTTCTTATTTTCAAGTGACAGAGCAAGTGCAAGTTTAGGCGAGAAATCAGTAAGCTCCAGAAGGCTGGGAAGATACTAAACTATTTGCATATTTCAGCTTGGTTCAATTAAGTATGTCCATTGCTTGTGGTTGTTATGACCAATTTTCTTCTAGGAAACTGCTCCAAAGGATGCTTGAAGAAATGGAGTTTGATTTGCAGAAAAGAAAAAAAAAAAGTGGAGTTTCATGGCTCAAAGCAACCCTTTTCCAGAAACTTTATCTGGTAATGCCACTCAACCGTGAGAACACCCACATCCTTGTTCCTTTAGCATTTGGGATGGAGATTATACAATGTAAATTTCTTTTTTTCTTTTTTGATTGACTTGCATTTGTTCTAAAGTAATTTCCTTCTGTGGGCATCTACATGTAGTAAACATCTCATAGTTCTCTTCCTTAAAGGCAATTAGTGAAGTGTTAATGTGAGGCATTAGCCTTTATCATGCTGAATAAATTGAATGCCCTATGACTGAAACGGAGCTTCTCATCTACACCCATACTTAATATTGCAGAAAAAGCCAAGCAAACATGTGAGTTCAGCGTGCATTTATCTTTGCCCAGAAGCTCTTTATGGTTGTTTACATGTCTCTCTCCATCCCTCCAGCATTGCAGTGCCCTGAACTGAGTTTTCTAAATCATCATGTTAAGTTCTAAACGCTCAGGCCAGACAATTTTTTGCTCCAAGAAGCAAGACCCAAACATCTTAATCTTTTCACCTTGCTCAGCCTTCCTTCCTTTGTAGAATCAAATTGAAATTTGCTCTCCATCTCCGGAGCTTCCCCTGGACTCATGTATCTCTTCCCTCCATGGTTTCTGCTCTTTTGACACCCCCCCAACAGCCTCCCCCTCCCCTCAGTCTTGAATAATTTGTTCTTTTGTGACATGAAAGGTGCATTTTACATTTTTTGACACTGTGGTTTTAATCAGCTCTTATTTTAATCAGTTCCTGCAAAGAACTCTTTGCTTACTCCAAAGCATGACCATGTTCTATGCTTTTTTTCTGAAAAGCTATCTTTCACACTTAGATCTGCACTCCTTCCAGAATTGACTTTTGTGTATGGTGTCAGGTTAGGCACAAATTAATGTCTGCCCTTTGGAGATTGCCATTGATCAAGCACCACATACTGAAAAGCCACTTCTTCACCTATGGTTCTAAAGTGTCACTGTGCCATAAATCAGGTGACCTTATATGTACAGATATATTTCTAGATCCTCTGTTGCTCAGTTTATTTTTGTGCTAATATCACACCATCTTCATTATTGTAACTTTATAATACGTCATGATAGCTGGTAGTATAAGTCTTTATCATCATTCTTCATCTTCAACATTATTTTGG
Organism: Gorilla gorilla gorilla; assembly: GCF_029281585.2. NCBI lineage: Eukaryota > Metazoa > Chordata > Mammalia > Primates > Hominidae > Gorilla > Gorilla gorilla. The sequence continues at coordinate 35,162,906 of NC_073235.2, forward strand.
CTGTTTGCATTTCTACGTAAATTTTAGAATCAGAGTGTAAATGTCTACAAAATATGTGCTAGGATTTTCATTGATCTAAAATCTATCTAGGAGGAATTTAAATGTTTGTAACCTCGAGTTTCCTAACCATGGACATGGTATACCCCTGTTCATTTAGGCTTTAAAAATTTCTGTTATTAATGTTTTATGCTTTTCAATGTAGAGATCTTGGTGACATTTTTAAGATTTATCCCTAGATATCCATATTTTAAAATGCTGTTATGAACTGTACCATTTTAAAATTGGCTTTGTGTTCAGGGACTTTGCTAAATTCACATTAATTTCAACAGTTTTTCCATAGATGCTTTTGGGTTTCCTGTATATGATCATGTAACGTGTGACTAATGAGGGTTTTATTTCCTCCTTTCCAATCATTTTGCTTTTTATTTCTTGTTGCACTTGCTCTGTGCTCTAGCTCTGTCGCACTCCATGTAGACAGACACTTGTGCAAGGGTAAGGAACATTTATATAAAACTTAAATAACTCTATTGGGCATGATTTTTTTATGTGCCTCTACATCCTCCCAGAAAACTGTCCCTTTCTCCATTCTCCTTAGGCAAAACTTATGCATCCTTCAAGTCTTAGATTCAACACCTCCTTCAGGATGATTTCCTTGGCCCTTCTGAGACTGAGTGTACTGCAGGGAGTGGGAATTCTTTGTTATCCAAGGTGATTAAGCACAGCCCTTAGGTCATTTACTTCAAATGCTTGTTTGCAACTTTGTCTCTCCTGCTGAACTGCAAGCCCTTCAGGGGCAGAAATTCTGCAATGTTCATTGCTATATCACCATCACTTAGCAGAGTGTAGGGCATATCACAAGCACATGATAAAGGTTTAGCTTATAGTTCTTCTCCTCATCCTTGTCCTGATACTTGTCCTCATCTTGTTCTTTCTCATTTACTTATGGAAGCATGGCCCTCATCAGTATCAGGGTCTATTGAAGTTTAGCACAAACTTTTCCACTAGTGTCTTTTCCACTAGGTCACGAAGTCCTCAAGGGCAAACATCTTATTCTTCATGATTGTATCCTCAGTGTTTAGCACAGTGTCTGCGTCTTAATAGACAGTTAACAAAAGTATGACAGAGTGATTATGTGTATAAATACATGAATGAATTGGTGGATGAGTGCTCCTTGTTATAAGAAACTGCGGTCCATAGAGAATGAGTTGGGTAGCAACTTAAGCATACTCATTCTGTAGGATTACCATATACGCCTAAAGCCAAAACTAATGCCTTAGTATGGTTTGAATTTCCCTTTGCCCAGAAGGTCCTCTTGTGAATTCTTCTAGCATCTGTCTCCAACCATCCAGAATTGCAGTGTCTTGAGGAACTTGCTTGCTTTTTTTTTTGTTTTTGTTTTGTTTTGTTTTTGTTTTTGTTTTTGTTTTTATTTTGACAGAGTCTTGCTCTGTCGCACAGACTGGAGTGCAGTGGCGCAATCTCGGCTCACTGCAACCTCCATCTCCCGGGTTCAAGCGATTCTCCTGCCTCGGCCTCTCAAGTAGCTGGGACTACAGGTGCATGCCACCACACCCAGCTAATTTTTGTATTTTTAGTAGAGACATGGTTTCACCATGTTGATCTCTTGATCTCGTGATCTTGATCTCTTGACCTCCTGATCTGCCTACCTCAGCCTCCCAAAGTTCTGGGATTATAGGCATGAGCCTCCACACCCAGCCAGCCAAGGAGCTTTCATTTAAAAGTCTTTTGAGATGGAGTCTCGCCCTGTTGCCCAGGCTGGAATGCAGTGGTGCTGTCTCTGCTCACTGCAACCTCCACCTCCCAGGTTCAAGCAATTCTCTTGCCTTAGCCTCCCAAGTAGCTGGGATTACAGGCGCGTGCCACCACACCAGGCTAATTTTTTATATCTTTAGTAGAGATGGGGTTTCACCATGTAGGCCAGGCTGGTCTTGAACTCCTGACCACCTGCCTCAGCCTCCCAAAGTGCTGGGATTACAGGCATGAGCCACCACACCCGGCCAAGGAGCTTTCTTAAATCATCATTTTAAGCTTCAAGAACTTCAGAAAACACAGAGATAATTTTCTTACTCCAAGAATCAAGACCACATCATCTTATTTATTTTCAACCTTCTTTGTCTTGTCTTTTCTTCCCAGAATTAAAGTTTGGTTTCTATCTGAGCAACCCTCTCTAGACCCAGGCATCTCACCCCTTCCCGGCTCTGTTCATTTGCTGCCTCCCCCATGCCCACCCCATGTGTCTTGGTTGCTTTGCTGTTTCAAAAGTTGGGAGGTGCATTTTTAAGTTTTCAGACACCACGGATTTAATTGCAACTGCCAAGGTCTAGTCAGAGCTTGGGAAGTACCTATTTTTCATGATCTGTCATCAGGAGCTGTGATAACTCAGCCATGAGCTCACAACCCAGAGACCTGCATGGCACACTTTTGAAAACAGAATGAAGCTCTGCAGGGCGCTTCTCCAGAATCCCTCACTCCAACAGGCAGTTGCCTCCTTCCTTCTTTCAGCCTCACCTGGAGGCCCACCCCCGCTTTGGTGTTAACTTTCACCTTGCGTGCCTTCCTCGCAGGCATCATTGCACAGTGCCTTCCCATCTAAAAACTTTATTTCACCCCATGGAGAAGGGCTGAGCAGCAGAGCAGCTCCCAACAGAGACTGTGCTTTATTGGAGAGCAGGCCTGGGTTGTGTTAATGCCAGCTGACTTGAGAACCACAGGGGTGTAGGCAGGGCCAATTAACAGGTGAGATCAGGGTCTCTTAAATGCCAGCTCCTGCTCCAGGGATGGTAGGTCACTAATTGTAGCTGCACTCCTGCCCTTAAATAAATACATTTCTCTAGCCAGAGGGATTAGTTGCTTGCTTACTTCTCCCTTTAGCCGTATTTATATTTAATTGAAATTCTACTTTTTAGAGGTTCACTTGCAAGTCACTGTTTTGATGTGGGCCAAGACTAGGGTTAGGCAAGATAGGTACCTGGGATGCAAAATTTAAGGAGGCCTTTACTGTCAGGTGTTGATCCTGCACTTGCCTGACACAGGGAACAAGTGTCTCCTTAAATGTCATGCACTACACACCTGGCTTGTCTCACCCCATTCCAGCTCTTTTTTTTTTTTTTTTTTTGGACGCAAATATTTTAAGCAAGTGATTCTTTAACACAGATTAGGCAAGTATGGTGAGAGTCACAGGAATGCAAACAGCCTCCCTCCCTCCTGCAAACCTTCCCCGTCATCTTCCTACTGAACCCTGAAATGTTTTATTAGCCTGTAACACACCCACCCCCAAGTTAGAGCTATTGTTTATTAAGAGACTTTTATATGTGGGTTCTCAGCTGGGACCACACTTGGTTATTATTTATTGTCATCTGACAAACCTGTGAGGTTGGTTGGTATCTCAGTTTTGCAGATGAGCAAACCTGGGGTTAGGGGAGGTAGTTCTTCACACAACCAGTGAGAGGCAGAGCCAGGATTCGACCCAGTCTGTCTCCAGTCTTTCTGACTCCCCAGCATCCTATATTCATTGAGCTGCCTTTATACCTAATAGGACACCTGTCACCATGCAAGGTAATGCTATTGAATTTTTCAGCGACAGATTTGAGTGTGGGGGAAGGCAAGGAGCCAGAAGCCTGAGCCTGTAGGGGCCCAGGAAAAGAATGCCGAGTGGAGATTGTAGGGGTAATGTGAAGGAAAAGTTGGAGAGGCCCTATTCTCTGACTTTACCTGTCACAGCTGGGTTGACCTTCTGCAGAATAAAATGCTTCTCTCTCAATCTTCCATGGGTCTTCATCCATCCAGCTTTGTATGATCTCCTGTTGTAGGGTTGCTGCTTCTGTATGTAGGTCAACTCCTGATCCAGCATGAGCTCCTTGAGGGCCAAGACTGGGCTTGCCTCAGTGCTTTTGTGCAGTGTTTTAATGGAGCCATGCATAAATCCCGGATTTCTTTTACCACTTTCCCAGATAATTCTGTTTTGCTCAAAAAACTGTTTTGAAAGAATCAAACCATAAGGAATTATATAAAGCAGAAATTGAAACACGCTTTCTTTCTCTCAATGCCCCGCTCCCGCCACGGTCCCTACTGTTGAGCTGGATGCTCCTTCCTCCAGAAGTTTCTGTACACAAACACAAATGCACCAACACAAACCCATTCATAGAGACATTTTTAAAAATTTTTTTCCAGTAGCACAGTCAAACAGTGCACACGTTTTGTGGATTCTCTTTCTCTACTTAATAGTGCAACGTAGCCTTGGGTCTTCTAGTGCACACAGAATTGTCTCATTTGTTTAGCAGCTATGTGTAGATGTACCATAAGTGTTTAATGTCTTCTGATGATGGATACTTGGGTTGGACTAATCTTTTCTGGCAGTGAACTTCCTTGTACTAAAATATTTGCACTTTTTTTTTTTTTTGGCTTGTATTTTTATGGCTTGGAGTCCTACAGATGGAGTTCCTGGGGCAAATAATATACACTATTGGATTTTGGAGGATATTACAGAGTTTTCGAGGAGGCTGAGCAGGCTTTCTTTTTAAATTATGAATGGGAATGCCTCTCCTTTGCTTCTCTACTTGAACCTCATTAATATTGTACCAATCTTTAAAACACTTTAGTCATTGTGAAAAGTTAAAGATGAGATTTAATTGCTGTCTTGATTTATATTTCTTTCATATATTAATAACTTTATTTTTTATGTGTTTATTGTCATTAGTATTACATGTTCATGCCCTTAGTCTATTTTTCTTTGGGACTGTTAGTCTTTCTCTATTGAATTCTAAGAGCTTTTCTTATATTGGGTAAATTAGACATTTTTTTTGTCATACGTATAGGAAAAGTCTTCCCTAGTTGTTTGTTCTGTGGGTTATTGTTAGTAGTAGCATCTTTTACAAAAGCCTTCTTATATTTAAATACTTGTTGAAAATTCAGATTAAGGGCATAAGTTTTGAATGCAGACAGATCTGAGTTCAAACACAGGCCACACAGCTTAGTTTGCAGAAGTCCCTTAAAATCTCTGAGCCTCAGTGTCCATGTCTGATACTTAGAAGTGATGAGAAGGAGATAATGGAACAGGGTAAGCGTTGACCAAAATGGATGGAATTAACAGAGGCCAGCTCCAAAAGTCAGAAGTGGGCTGTGGCCTGTTGCTTCCCTGACCTCCCTTTACTCCCCTTACTGTGGATCTTCCCTAAAACTCGTCTTGGTCTGGAGCATTGATTCCCCCTAAATATGTCCCCTCCATTTCCCACTCCAAGAAAAGCCAGGTGAGAAAATTCTGCTGGGCCCGTTCCTGCTTAACAGAAGCTAGAAAAAGAAGACATTCCCTAAGTTAAGTGGAAAAATAAGACATTCCCTAAGTTAAGTGTGTGTTCTGCCGGCCAGTCCATCCGGCCACCTGACAAAGGTCACTCCAACATTCTCCCATTTACATGGCTGGAACTTGCTGAGCCTCATCATTTCAGCCTGAGATCAATTTGCTGATTGATCAAATCAAATCAAATGAAATGAGATTTTCATTTCATTTTCAAGTTGTACATTCCCTCTTTCACTCAGACTAGTAATTTCAGGGGCTATATTATAATTTTGAGATGTTGCTTCAGATACATTACAAAACATTAAACTGCATTTAGCCTTGAATTGTCACTTAAGATTATTGCAGGCAATTAGGGCTTTCTCGATCACAAATGTGACAATAGATTGAGAACACAGCTTCTATTATGACTAAATGGGGACAAAGAATGAAGAAGAGTTAAGTACACAGCCACATCTTATGTGGGTGCCAAGGAGCCCAGGGAAACTGAGGCCACTGCTGAGGGGCTGGGTTCGGTGGTGCTTTGGGAGGCCACACGTGCACCAGGGATGAAGCAGAGCCCCCTTCCCACATAAGCAAGCAAATTATGAGGCTGCCTGGGTTTTCTCGTCTCCCATCCCACCCAATCCTCCTCTATCTTCAGCATCCCCCTCGCAAAACCTTTAAAGCCTGGCTTCACTTAATGCCAGGCTGCTGGCCTGCGGTTGTGGAGGTCCCTACGGAACTGAGGGCATTTAGAAGATGGGAGAGGGGCCAAGGCTGGACAGCCCTGGGACCAGGATGTGAAGGCTGAAGGGCCCTGCCCTTTTGTGTTTCTTCAGTTTGTGGCAGAAATAAACGGGAACTGCTCACAGACTTCCTGCGAGTCTGCAGGCCTGGTAACCCCGAGGACAGACCCAGTAGCACCAGGCAGTGGGGCAGCATCCACCTCTGCTCCGTAACTCTGGCTGCTACACCCCCACAGGCCCTTTTCCAGGGTGCTGGGTTCCTGATGCAGGGTCTGCAGCCCAGTGCACTTTCTTCTCCACCCGAGGCCAACCCAGCAGGTGCGAGATCATGGTGAGGTGCACGCCGACCCTCTCTTTTGCCAAGGCCAAATTTGCTGTGGAATCAGGCTATGCACATCCTTAGCAGAAAGCTATGGTCACAGAAATTTGAGGCACTGGACTGGGTGGCTGAGAAATCCAGTGAAAGATCCAGCAAGCATGGGTAAGGGCCCTCGCAACAGGCTCCATATGTCCTGGCTGGTGTGCCCACCGAGTGTGTCTTTGGTCCCAGCTGGGAAGGCAGAACTGACCTCCACCCCTTGAGCCTTCAGGGGCAGAACGCTTGTGGCAGGCAGTGACAGTCCCAGTTTGTAGACAGTCACAGAACAGCCAAGAAACCAAGTAGAGGGAGCTCATGTTCAAACTATTTCTACCCAGTTGTGCTTCATTTCTATGGGCAGGAAGGCTGACGGCTTCTCCCCAGAGCGGGAGTTATGTAAGAAGTTTTCATTTAGGAAGTCTCTGTCCCCTGGAACCTGTCTAGGCACAGCCTCCTGGGAGGAAAGGTGGCTGCCCAATTGGTGCAGATTAGACCTACTTTCCCTGCACTGGCCTGGGTAGTTAGGCAATTTGGTTTCAGATCCTTGCCATATACTCTCATCAGTCCTTGGGGCTCAGCAACCTTTTATCCAAAGGCTCCTCCCCAACATACACACAGACACAGTCACAGACACACACACACACACACACACTCTCCACACCCTACACCCCACACCACATCCCCATCACTTCAGGATTGCCTCCCAAACCTGCCCTAGCTCTCTGAATGAGGCCTGCTCACCAGCCCCTTCACCTGCGCAAATCTCTGCCCTTTCTTGTGCTAATCTGCCAAACCCACTGGTGTCAAAATGCTCAACTCCTTAGCGGGGCTTTCAAGCCTTTATTGATATGGTCCGAGTCCCCATGCCTCAGTCAGCTGGGGTCTCCCTGTTCAGAATTCAGATTCCTGAACTTCTTCCTGAGGGTGAGGCCCAGAGGTCTGTGCTTGTAAGCCACTCCCCAGGAGAATTTTATTTACGTGAAAGTTGATAAATACCCAGGCAGTTCCCTCCGGAGGCAGGAGGCTGCAGCTCCGGCATGAGTTGTCTCAAGATGCCATTAGTGGCCTCAGAGAAATAAGCCCTGCGGACTGGAGGTTTGCCCAGAGGGTTCCTCATGCTGTGTGCCAGGATCTCGCAATATCTTCTGGCCTGTGACTCAGTCATGCAAGGGACATTCTGAGGAGGCGGACTTCAGCTACTCAGTCACCCCTCCCACCTTCCCATTGCCCCCACCCCATCTCAGTTTCCTGGGACTGTGAATCTCAGAGGCCACACCATCTCCAGTTTCACTGCAAACCCTGCCCCACAGCCCCTGTGTCAGGTCTGGGCTCAGACGCCCCTCCTTCCCTGCTGCGTGGCTCAGGTGCTCTGCATTAGGCAGGGAAGGCCTGGCATGAGGAGTCCTGTGTCTACAAGTTGTCTTCCCTGCCTCCCTCCCAGTGTCTCTTGGGGCTAGGTTTGCCCAGACACTTCGCCTCACCTCTCTGTTTTCCCTTCTCTCTCCTTCACCAGTGGGTGCTATTGAACTCAGATCACAACCTTCACATTTTATTTTTATTTAGTTAGTTATTTTGAGATGGAGTCTCGCTCTGTCACCCAGGCTGGAGTGCACTGGCACAATCTCTACTTACCGCAAGCTCCACCTCCCGGGTTCACGCCATTCTCCTGCCTCAGCCTCCCGAGTAGCTGGGACTACAGGTGCCCACCACCACACCTGGCTAATTTTTTGTATTTTTAGTAAAGACAGGGTTTCATCGTGTTAGCCAGGATGGTCTCGATCACCTGACCTCATGATCCACCCACCTCGGCCTCCCAAAGTGCTGGGATTACAGGAGTGAGCCACTGCGCCTGGCCACCTTCACATTTTACATATGTCCATTCCCCAGAGAAATCGGGAAAGACCTGTTGTGTGTCTCCGGTGCTTGAGTAGTTTCCCTTTGACCGCAGCTGCTTCCCTGGCTTCAGCCACCCATCCCTAGAGTCCCTCTCCCAGCTGGACCTGGAAGATTTCCAAGTTCCTGCCTCATATCTGGAATTGGCTGTGCTGAAAACGGGTCCCTGAACTCAGGTGAATTCCCTTAGCTCATTACCAGTGTCTCTCAGAGAGCAAGTTAACACGGAAATGCAAGTGTCACCAGCGTTGCCACAGATGACCATTTCTTGAAACTGGGAGGCGGAGGTTGCAGTGAGCTGAGATCGCACCATTGCACTCCAGCCTGGGCGACAGAGTGAGACTCCCTCTCAAAAACAAAACAAAACAAAAATCTACCAAAATATCTAAGGTTTATTCTGAGCCAATATGAGTGACCATGGACCAGGGAAACAGTCTCAAGAAATCCTTAGAAAGTGCACTTGAGGCAGTTGGGTTACAGTTTGGCTTTATATATTTCATGGAGTCAGAAATTGCAGGTAAAGCCATAAATCAATACCTGGAAGGTATATATTGATTCAGCATGAAAAAGCTGGATACCGCGAAGCAGAAGCTTACAAGTCATAGGTAGGTTTAGGGATTCTTTTTGTGGCAATTGATTGAAAGAGTTAAGCTTTGTCTGAAAATTTGGACTTGATAGAAAGGAATACTTAAGTTAAAATAAGGGGGTCTGCCATCCATCATGTGATGCCATACCAGAAGAAGGTTGAAAAGTGAGCCACATTGTAGTAGATCAAAAAATAAGATCTGGTGGCCAGGTGCGGTGGCTCATGCCTGTAATCCCAGCACTTTGCAGACCGAGGTGGGCGGATCACAAGGTCAGGAGTTCAAGAGCAGCCTAACCAACCTGGTGAAACCCTGTCTGTACTAAAAATACAAAAAGTAGCCGGGTGTGGTGGCGGGTGCCTGTAATCCCAGCTACTCAGGAGGCTGAGGCAGGAGAAACACTTGAACTCGGGAGGCAGAGGTTGCAGTGAGCTGAGATCATGCCATTGCACTCCAGCCTGGGTGACAAAGCGAGACTCTGTCTCAAATAAATAAATAAGACCTATTTAATGAGATTTTATGGTTTGTAAGGCATGACTCCCCAGGCCCCTTCAAAAGGAAAAAAAAAGTCAGAGCTCAGTCCTCAAGAAGCTTGCCCAAGCCCCAGAGAGGCAGTGGAGCCCCTGGGATGGACGAGGGAAGCCCAGCACAGAGTTTCATTGACTTGCCTAAAGCCACACAGCTGGGAAAACCCAGTGCCCTGGACTCCATGCTGCTGATACCGTTGAAGGAAGATCTGAAAAAGAAGGGCTGTGGCCAAGGGCGCCTGAAGGGAAGGAGAGAGGGACAGTAAAGAAGAGTAAGAAAAGAATGGAGGGAGAAGGAAGACTGGGACAGTCTGGTGGCACCTCAAAAGTCAGGAATAAAGTTAAAGCTTATAAAAGAAGTTAAACTATTCCCTTTATCCCTTTTCCTCGTCCTGCCCTTCAAAAAGCGAAGGCAAAAATGGCTCAGCATTCAGAGCCCCAGTCTGGAAACCTGGCTCCTCACTAACTAGTTGTGTGGCTTTGGCCAGTTTCCTAACTTCTCTGGATGTTTCTTTCCTTATTTACAAAATGAGAAGGCTGGGTAAGATGATCTCTGTTGTCTCTTCTAGCTGGAAACATTTCTGTGATGATTAAAGCAAAAATCCTGGAACCTCTTCTGTTGATTGCTTTGAGGTGGAGAAGCCAGCACAATTGCCTTGGGAAGGCGGCTCACTCCTTTTTAGTTCAGCCAAGGAAGATTTTGGAATGATGGGAAAGCCAGAAGCAGCCTGGAGCTGATGCTGGGGTAGAGGAGCAGCCCACTCCCTTGACCACCCCCTCACCTCCACCAGCAGCCCAAGATCCTTCTGCCTCCCTGGAAATGGCTTAATTTACATCACAGTAACCTGCTTAAAAGGAAGCCAGGGATAACCTGGGTGACAACATGAGTTTGCTAGGGCTACCATGATAAAATAACGTGGGTTCGGTGGCTTAAACAGCAGACATATATTGTCTCACAATTCCGGAGGCTAAAAGTCTAAGATCAAGGTGTCGGTAGGGTTGGCTCTTGGGGCTTCTCTCCTTGGCTCACAGATGGCCCTCTTCTCCCTGTGTCTTTCTGTGGTTGTCCCTCTTGTCTGTGCATGTCTGTGTCCAAATTTCCTCTTCCTGTAAGGACACAAGTCATATTAGATTGGGGCTCATTGTAATGACCCCATTTTACTGTAATTGCCTCGTTAAGACCCTATCTCCAAATACAGTAACAATTAGATGTAGCAGCGGTTAGAGATGCAACATATAATCTTCATGATAGTGACCATGGCATTTATTATCAATGCTGGAATAATTCGAAAGAAATATTTTTGAACTTTTTATTAAAGTTTACAACATACATACTGAAAAGTGCACACATTAGATGTTTATAGCTTGAACATACTCACATAACCAGATGACTAGTACTCTTCTGAAATTTCTGCTTTGTGTCCTCTTGTACTTATTCCCTCTCAGGTAACCATCTTTCTGACTTCTAACACCACACCTTAGCTTCTCTTGTTTTTGTAGTCTCTCTACAAAATCAAACAAAATGTAATCTTTCGCATCTGCCTTCTTCAGTGGACATATGTTTGTGAGATTTGCTCATGTTCTAGGGTGCAGCTTTAGCCTGCTGATCCTCACTGCTGTGTGCAGTGTATAGTATGTCGTTGCGTGAATATTCCACAGTTAGTCTGTGTTTTCTACCATTGATGAGCTTTTGTGTAGTTCCCAGTCGGGGATCAATATAGACCTGAAGATCCTAGTGCATGTCTTTAGGTGGAGATATTTTATCCTTTTCTCTTTGCATATACTTAGAAGCAAATTTCTGGGTCATAGGTTCTGCACATGAACAGCTCTACTAGAGACTGTCAAACACTTTTCCAGAGTAGTTGCACCAATTTACAACCCACGCTGGCAGTGTATGGGAGTTCTAGCTGCTCCAATATTTTTTTTTTTTTTTTGCTTCTACATGGCTTTTTTACTTCTACATGGCTTTTTGCTTTGCTTCTACATGGCTTTTTCCCCTCTACCTTTCTTAATTTGGCCATTCTGTTGAGTACATGGCGACGTCTTGCTGTGGTGTTAATTTGCAGTTCTGTGATGACTCCTGATGAGGGACATCCTGGCATTTGTTGACTGGCCACTTGGCTGGCCTCCTTCCTCTGTGAAGTGCCTTTTCAAGTCTTCTGCCCATTTTCCCTATTGGATTATTTATCTTTTTTTCTTGTTGTTTTGTAGGAATACTTTATATATTCTCCATGAGTTTTCTGCTGATTGTGGGACAATTTTTGGAGTCAAAGTGGGGAGTTGTGGATAATAAGCTGTAATAAGTGCTATAAACCAGCACCACTAGACAGATTGGCAAACTTTACTTCTCGGCACATAGTGCATTCCAGTTTTACGAAGATTTAAAGAGACAAATTTGAAAGCACCAATGGCTCATATGAGAACAAAAGGGGGGGAAATGCCATGTTTTCAGTATACAGCTTTATAGGGCTTTCAGTTCCTTCTCTTCCTACATCTTTTTGAAGATGTTCACCTTCCGAATCCAACATTGGAATGAGTTTTTATTCCTCTGTGCTGCTGATTCAGCACTCTGTTTTCTATATGTCTGTGATCATCTGCCTTAGCTTCATTAAACTTCTGACATTTTATGATTCTCTTAGTCCAATCCCCCAATTTTATTAATAAAGAAACAAGCCTGGCTGGGTGCAGTGGCTCACGCCTGTAATACCAGCTCTTTGGGAGGCCAAGGCAGGTGGATCACAAGGTTGGGAGATCGAGACCATCCTGGCTAACATGGTGCAACCCTGTCTCTAGTAAAAATACAAAAATTATCTGGGCGTGGTGGTGGGTGCCTATAGTCCCAGCTACTCGGGAGGCTGAGGCAGGAGAATGGCGTGAACCTGGGTGGCGGAGGTTGCAGTGAGCCGATACCGCACCACTGCACTCCAGCCTGGGCGACAGAGCGAGACTCCATCTCAAAGAAAAAAACAAAAACAAAAAACTAAAAAACGTAGCCTAAAATGGTTAAATGACATCCCCCAAGGTGACACTGCTGGTTAGTACAGAGCTGGGACTAGAATCCAAGGCTACTGTGCTTTCTCCAAAGGCATCTTCACAAGTCCTTAATATTTAAATCAACCCATAAGTACCTTTGACCATGTACAAGGTCACTGGAGGCATTGGTGTCAGCTGGAATATTGGGGGTGGACGGCAGGCCCTGGCCTGGAAGCTGGAGGACTTGGCTGCTGATGATAGTGGCTCAGCTAGCAGCCTCTGCTTTCACATTGGCGAGATAATAAGGCTGCATTACAGTGTCCTCTGACAGCCCTTCCATCCCTGAGTTCTACATCCAAAAATGTCTCCCCTGAGGGAAGAGAAAGGAGAGCTGGTTTTTTCTTTTTTTAAACAGGAAACAAGTAAATAAGTATGGATTTCCTTTGAAAGGAAATGATTGGGTTTCTCTAGTCAATAAAGAGAAAGGAGAGAAATAGGGCTTCAAATAAGTAAACTCCTTTGTGATGTGAGTGGTGTTGAATAGTCTCTCAGTTCAAATGGGCAAAAGGAAATGTCTGTTTATGGTTGGAGGCCTCCAGGTTATCCCTGAGAGACTAAGTGATGTTACCTTAGGAGGCTGAACAACCTCCCCGCAGGCCACTACATTAAAGACATTTATATAATTGAGACTCTTATGGTTGGAAGTAAGTGAAAACCATATTCACATTGGCTTAAGAAAAAAAGAATGTATTAGCTTATATAATTGAAAAGCCTATAGGTAGATCCTATTTTAGGATTGTAGGATCCAGGCTCAAGTAATATTAGAAATAATTCTTTCTCTTTCTCACAATGTCTTCTCTTTGCTTTCCTGTGCATTGGCAAAGGAGAGTTTTTCAGGGAAGCCGCCCCAGTGTTGGGGAAGTCATGGCCACAGAGTTACAGGCTTGTTTTCCTGGTTTAGCAACTCCAGCAGAATATTTTTTTTTTCCAGCAGATGTCCTGAGGTTGCCTCTTATGGGCCTGATCTGGATCCCATGTTCATCATGGAGGGGACTGGCCCTGTGTCCCTGATTGTCCACTGCTTCTCTGTGTACCCACCTCTGGGTGTACAGAGCGAGGACTACCTCCAACCTGAGCTGGAGGGATTGTCAGGGACAATGGCTCCCCAGAACATCGGGTACTCTTACTGGAGGAAGAGAGGATTAGTTTTAGGCAGGCATGAAAACTGCTGTCTACTTAACCATCCAAGTACGACAGTGTGCAGAAAACCACGGAAACTCAGGACAGGATGGTGGCAAGACACTACTTTGTCTTTCCCTCAAACCCAGGATTCTAGGAAGCAGAGAGAAAGAAATAATATTTATCAAATGTCAATATGCCGAGTAATGATGTACAGTCTCATTTTAGATTCCAGTCATCTTTCATGGAAGATATTAGTTTCCCAATTTTGCAATCAATGAAAATGAAGATAAGAGGGTTCATAACTTGCTCTTTAGAGTTGCATGCTAGCAAATAAAGGGGCCTAGCTCATAAACAAGGGCTCTTGATTCTAAAATCTCCCTCACTGCACAGTGCTGTTTTGGAAACTGGGTTTTCAGTGCCCAGAGCTGTGTGAGTCATAAACATAAAGTTGAAAGGAGCCTCGGCCGTTGGGGAGGAGAAAAAGATCTAGCTTGGATTTTGCTCCATCCCTAGCAGCTGCCCAGCTGGACAACCTCAGGTGAATTTAGTGCCTTCTCTGGATCCCCCTTTCCTCATTTACAGCTTGGCAGGCTTGGGGAAATCTATGAGGTATTCCAAGGCTGACTGTGGCCAGTCTGTGATTAAGTGAGGGCAGGTGACTGGCTGTGCCAGCAATGACCCAGGTGGACGCATCCCAAAGTGGCTCAGGTGTTATATTTTGGGCTTCTGGTTGTGGTTCTCTACTCCTATCATTCCACCCCCATGTTGGTTTCCTCTTTTCTCCATCTCAGATGCATCTCAGGGCATGGACTCCCCCCAGCCCCCAAACATGCACCTGAGCAAATACAGCCTTGCTCTGGGAAGCATTACTCCTAGAAGAGTTCCAGAATTTCTGGAGCCTAATGTCCTGGAGTTCCAGATTTCTGGAACTTGCCCCACTGGTGCCCTGAGGCTCCTGCCCCACTGCTTCCCAGCCTTCCTTTCTGGCTTGCACTGGTTTGCTTGGAAGAGTTATTTGGTTTCCTGTGTCTTTCTCCATCCTCTCCCAGACTCAGCTCAGAATGCCCACAGGCTTGGGTCACATCAAACCTGAGAGACCGGCAGACTCAAATGTGGTCTCTCAAGTTTGGGAGGGCCCTGGCAGGAGAGAGGAGGAGTCCTGCTCCTCACTCATGCGGGGCCAGCAGGCAGCCTCTCCAGAAAATAATTGGGCTGTCCTTTGTCCTCCTGCCCTATCTCCATCCAGGCTTTAGAGCAACCTGAAACTACTCTATTCTATGCACATCTTTCTGGGGTGGGATTGGGAAAGAGGATAACTGATTTTTCTCCTTTAAGTTTGTAATCATTTTTCTAAGTACTATTACCCTAGAAAACCATTTTCTAAGTACCATTACCCATTTCTAAGTACCCTTACCCTAATATAAACACCCTATATTTTCTAAGTACCATTACCCTAATAAAGTAGTACATAGTAATACGTGTGTGTGTGTGTGTGTGTGTGTGTTTGTGCAATTGATTCTAGTTTAGTCCACAATTGAGGATAAGACCTTGGCACACACTTTAATGAGATTCAGTTTTTTCCATATTTTTCAATAAACACATATTGAGTCCCTACTCTGCTGTACTAGGCATGTGCTGGAACACAGGCCTTGCCTTCCAGGTGCTCAGAGTGACCCAGGCATGGAAATTCATCACTCATGTGGTTGTGCTGTCTTGGAAGCAAGAACAGTATCTGGGAGGTTCTAAAAACTTAGGGAGCCCTTCCCAGAGGAGAGGATACTTGAGCTGGTAGCAGTTTCCTGGAATCTGTCTTGGGCAGAGACATGGAGTGTCCTGGAATTAAGAGTCATTGGAAAAAAGCTGGAGCACTGGACTCAGATGGGGACTGGTGATAAGGCTTGGAAGACAGGGAGCAGGGAAGTTACAAAAGGCTTAGATGTGATGCTATGATGCTAGGACTGTAGTGTAAGCCACATGCTATGTGGATGTCTTGTTAAAATGCAGATCCTGACCACAGGTCTAAGATGGGGCCTGAGCTTCTGCACGTCTAACAAGCTCTCGGGATATCCCATGCACTACACTCTGAGTAGCAAGAGTGAAGGTGCCCAGGCACGACTGAGAACTTTCCGTAAGAGAGTGATCATAATTCCTTGAACCTATGTATCTAGGAATTCTAAAAGGTGTAAGTGTATTGTCTAATTTGATTCATATAATATGAATTATGTGTAATGTGATTTATATAGTTCATGATGTTTAGATGTAGATCCTGCAGTCTAGGGAAGTTAAACAACTAGAGTTTTGTAGCTTGAAAAGGGCTGCAGAAATTGAAGACAACCTCTCAATTTACAGGCAAGGAAACTCATCTGTCATCTTTGAGGTCGTTCCTGGTCTAAAAGCCCAAGTTTCTGTGATTCGAATGTGTTGCTCATAGTTTTCTAAGTCTTTAAAGACAAAAGTTGAATGAAAATCTTCAGTCAGTCCTGGGAAAGGCCCTAGGCTTGCTTCCCTCTCTGGGCTAAACTCTGGAGGAGGGTGTGGGATTGTATTTCTGGATGATAGCATGGTAAACATGGAGACATAATGCTGGGGGTGATGCACTTGAACTTGGTGGACACCCTTGATTGGAAGTTCCCAGTTTTCAGGCTGCTGTCCACTCATTTTCTTTGCAACCTGGACCAAATTGGTTCAATGATAGTGCATCTTATTGTTTTCATCTGTAAAAATAGGGATAACAGCTCTGTCACTGCATGGTTGGGAGAATCAAATTGGCAGGTCTTCATAAATGTATTGTTCATCTACCATGAACCAGACACTATGCCAAGCACTGCAGGCACAGACATAGACGTAGACATAGGATAGATCCAGCCTCGAACCCCATGGAGCTCACATGGCGGTGCAAAGACTGACATCCAAGACACAAGTTCCAGCTAATTATGTCCAAGTACACAGAGTACAGCCAAGAAGTATGAGGGCAATAAGGACCTATAACAGGAAGGCCTAACAAGGAGGTTTCAGACACTTCTTCCAGGAAGAAGTGATCCTTCAGCAGAGAAGTGAAACATGAATAAGAGTTAACAAGGAGAGAAGAGAGACTAACTGGGTCAGAGCCCTGAGGCAGGAGCGAGTTGGCTGGCACCAGGAACCAAGAGAGGGTTGGGTGTGAGGAGCATGTACAGCAAGGAAAGAAGGAAGTTCAAGGACAGACTGGAGGAATAAGCCTGGTTAGATCCTGTAGGACTTGTTGAGGATTCAGGACCTTATTCTAAGGATAATAACAAGCCATCGAAAGGTTTTAAGCAAGGAGGTGATGTGAACTCTTCTGTGACTTAAAATAATCCTGGCTTGTATGGAGAATGGCTTGAGCAGGAGTGACTGGGAGACTTCTGCCTGGTGTAAGCAGGAGATGATGGTAGTAGCCCCAATTAGGGTTGTGGCAGTGGGGATGGTAGGAAAGGGACAGATTTGGGAGGTATAACTGGCAAGCTTAGGGATCGATTAGATGTGGGGGTGAGAGGGGAAGAAGTAAAACAGGACGACTTGCAGGTTCCCAGCTAGTAAACGTCAATGCATGGCATTGGAGGTTATTATGATTGGGAGTAGTGCAGAGAGGGCAGCTTTGGGTGGGTAGCTGATCATTAATTCAGTTTGGACATGTCCCATTGTAGGTATAGATAAGCTCTCCAAGCTGTGATGTTGAGTAAGTAGTTGGCTGCAGGGTTCTGGCCGTAGTTGTCTACTGATGCTGGTGACGTCGATTTGGGAATTGTATATCCCTAGAGATGGTATTTCAAGTCAGAGTGATGGAGGAGGTACCCCAGGGAGAGGGAAAAAGAAGGGAGGTAGAGAGCTGAGGGCAGCTCCTGGAGGTGCTCTGCCATTTGGTGATTATCAAGTGAGATAACAGATGAAGAATAGCTTTAAAAATTAAAGCAGGATGTTCTCATTGTTGCACTGTACTGTGCTTACTACGTACAACAATGTGCATCTCCGACATTTACTGCTGCACTTGGATGGGAGAGATTATATTTAATGTTCACAAATTTGCAAGACTATTTCCTCCAAGTTATTTTTGCCCCTATTAAAAGAAAAGTCCACCAGGAGGGATTTATTCTTATCATGTCATGCAACAGCAATTTCATTTTCAAATCATTAACAGGAAGGCATCCTCATCTGATCATTCTTGCCTCAAAACCCTATCTTAGAAGCCTGATACCATCTCAACGTTCCTGAGAGCTTTACTGATTTCTGTTGAGACCCTCAGCTCTAATTCAAACACAGTGTGAGCCTGGCTCCCGTGTGCACCTCTCTTAGTATCTCTCCCATCAGTTGATTTTTTCTGCCTCTGGTCCTGGCATTTGGCTGCAGATTATTCTGAGAATTTCATTGCTAACTTACATGAGATGAACAGATAATAAGAAATGGAATTTATTTTCTAATTTATTTTGAAACTGAATTCCAGATTCTATTTATGGGGAGGGGCAGAGTCAGCCTATGATGAGTGAGAACAGTCTTTAACTCAATTTAAATGAAGTTTTTCTTCTTCTTCTTCTTCTTTTTTTTTTTTTTTTTTTTTTTTTTTGAGACTGAGTCTCAATCTGTCTCTCAGGCTGGAGTGCAGTGGCACAATCTTGGCTCACTGCAACCTCCGCCTCCTGGGTTCAAGCAATCCTCCCACCTCAGCCTCTGGGGTAGCCAGGATTACAGGCACGCACCACCATGCCCAGCTAATTTTTGTATTTTACTAGAGACGGGGCTTGCCATGTTGGCCAGGCTGTTCTTGAACTCCTAACCTCAAGCGATCTGCTCTCGGCCTCCCAAAGTGCTGGGATTATAGGTGTGAGTCATTGGACCTGGTCAAATGAATTTTCATGGGCAAGTTTCCTTCCCCAGGACTGTTTCCAGGCCTGGCAGTGGGGGTGGGGTGGAAGTTCTTGCTTTCCATAAAGTAAATCCAATCAAAAGCAGACATTCTGCAGGAGTCTAGCTTGCCAGACTCCTATTCAAAGCTAGTTTGCTTCTTTTTAGCTTCTCTCTTAGTAACAAAAAAGTTTATTGTGTTTCCCTTACATGTAAAAAGGCCCTTCCTTGTCACAGAGAGGCATCAGAGAGGATCTTGATTTCTTGCCAGCTGACATTGTGTTCTTCACCATGACACCCACAGGAAGAAATTCATTCCTGAACTTGTGGCCATTTCAATTGAATTACCTTAATTTGCATTTGAGACTCAGAAAGCATTGGACTTTTGATCTTCTGAGGTATGCTTCCCAGACAAAGCAGCTGGCTGGGTCTGTGTGTTTCGGTGCATGAACTCTGGACCAGGCTGCCTGGTCAAACTTCTGGCCCTGACACTTTCCTGCTGTGTGAGTTTGGACAGGTCACCTAACCTATCCATTCCTCCACTTTTCTATTTGTATAAGGGCATTGGAATTCAGCAGTGGCCACCTCATGGAGCTTATTGTAAGGTTTAAATAAGCAAGTGCAAGTTAAGTACTCAGAAGAGTGTCTGTCATATATGTACTATATTAATTTTAGCTGAGTATTGCCTCTATTCTGGGGCAGATTATTGGATTGTGTAATAAGGAGTATGAGCTGCCATTGATCACTGCTGCTATGCTCAGTGCCTGACATATGATAATGAGGTGGATACTATTATTTTATCAGTTTCACAGAGATATAGGTCCATGGTCACATAGTTAATAAGTAGTGGGGCTGAGATTCAAACCCAGGTCTATTTGACTCCAAATCCTAGTCCTCACCTCCCCACTGCTGCCTCCACTGTACACTTTGCCTGAAGAATGGGGGGTAAAGAAGCAAGGTCAAGGTCATGTGGAAAGGTCTTTTTGGCCAATTAACCAGATGACCAGGCAGTTCTGGAGCATCCCTGCCCCTTGTCATTTCACCTGGATGGGAAGCGTGTGAGCACAGGGAGTTGGGGAAAGGCTCAGAGCTCTAGTCCTCAGGGGATTTGGAATTTTTCCCTCTTGTTGTAATCCTACCTCTTATCAATTTCCCCCTTTATTATATCCTCTACTTTTTGTCCACTCCTTGTCTTTAAACTCCAAATACCTCTGTGTGTGTGTGTGTGCGTGTGTGTGTGTGTGTGTGTGTGTGTGTGTGTGTTGTAGGCGTTAAGGCCTTAGGGCAGAGTGGGAAGAGCTCCATTTCCAGGTAGTGGAAAAGAACTTTGGGCTGTTAAACAGGCTGTTAATCTGGTCCTTTCTCTGCTACTGATTAGAAGGATAACCCTGAGAAAGTCATTGACTCTTTCTGGGCCTTATCCACGAGTTTGGGATTGAGGATTGGAAGGTATCTGACATCCTGTGGTTCTAGTCAGCCTTCTCCTAGATCTCTGACCTCTAGGAGTGGTCTTGGTGACAGTGATGGTGGTGGTGGTGAGTACTGATGGTGGAGGAGGTGATGGAGATAATGATGACAAAGGAAGTTGTTGGTAGAGGTGGTAATGATGGTGGTGGAGATGGAGGTGAATGCTTGATGATTGTTACAGAGACAGAGGTGGAAGTAATGGTAGAGATGGTGGCAGTGGCTGTAGCAGTGATGTTGGTAGAGGTGGAGGTGATGATGATGGGGGTGGTAGCGGCATTGGTGTTGGTATTGGTGGTGGTATAGGTGGAGGTGATAGTAGTGGTAGTGGTGTGGTAGCAGTGTTATTAGTGTTGGTAGAGGTGGAGGCAGTGGTGGAAACAGTGGAGTTGGTGTAGAGGTGGAGATGATCATGGTGGTGGAAGCAGTGTTGGTGTTGGTGGTAGGGGTGGAGGTGATGATGATGGTGGGGGTGGCAGTAGTAGCAGTGGTGTTGGTGTTCATGGTGATGGAGGGTGATGATGATGGTGGCCATAGTAGGAGCAGTGGTATGGTGATAGAGGTGGAGGTAAGAAAGATGGTGGTAGTGGTGGTGGTACTGGTAGAGGTAGAGATGATTCTGGAGGTGAGATGGTCATAACTGACAGTGGTCCTTTTCTGACAGCAGTCACTGTGGTCAGCACTATCCCCTCAGTGTCTCCTTTGATCCTCCTGGCAGCTAGTGTTATCTCCATTTGCAGATCAGAAGCCCGAGGAGCCTGAACTTTAGAGAGTAAGGCTGAGCATCTTGGTGCTGGGTGGAACTGTTCCAGTCAGGTAGAGGCAAAGCCGGAGGTGTCCAAGGAATCCTTTGTTGGGAAGACAGGCATAAGGAGGGAGGGGAGTCAATACTGGCCATGTTCATGTTTTGTCCTTCCCAAATCCTTTCCTGTGACAACCCAGTTGTGCCCAGATGGAAATTGAGGGTTATAATTGTCAGATTTTATTCCCCGAGGCCACACAGCATAGAGTGTCAAAATGGCCTCCATGCTTCTGCACACATCCTCTAAGTACTTTATTATTTGTCTACAAATTTCCTTCTTTGGCAGCAGACCCCAGCCTTATGCTCTAGGTCCTGGCCTGCAGCTTCTCTGACAAAGGCTTGTATTGTCCATGGAGGGGAAGGGCCCCCCTCAGATGAATTATTTTGGCATAAGTGAATGTCCTCTGATATGTCTTTGGTAAACAGGGTTTTCTGTGTCCTGTTATACCCATTGACTTGCATATGTACTCTGTTTGTACCCCATAGGGCCATCATAGAGAGAAACAGAAAAAGAAATGAGTTTTTAGTGTAGAGAACTCAGGGTTAATCAGTAGCAAAGGGGGCTTCAGGTTAAAGCCACCTGCCTTGAAGGCAGTTGTCAGAATCCAAGACTCCTCAACCCCTGTCTAGTTCTCCTTTAGGGCTGAGGGTGCTGGTTTTGTTTGAATGAGAAAGTGATCCCTTCTCTCCATTCCCACTCTTTCTTTTTCTTCCTCTAAGTACAGAGATGGAAATGAGCCAGGCACTAGGCCCCAAGCTTGGAGGGCTAATACTGACCTCTTTGGACAGAGAAGCTGGCTTCAAATGGATTCCATAGAGGTTCACCAGAGCCCCTCACCTGGAACTCTCTTTCCCTCCTGCAAACATTTATTGAGCAGCTACTATATAAACGTTTTCTGTTACGCACTGAGAATACAACAGTGAAGATGGAGCATGTTGCCCTCCTTGAATTTCTAGTCTAGTTTATACTGCAGTGTTATGATGATGTGAGTAGGAATGAACATTCTTGGTGAACTCATAGAAGGGAACTTGATGTAGACTTGTGAAGTCAAGGAAGGCTCCCTGGAAGGAGTGACATTTAAGCAGAAACTTCTGGACTAAGATCTGGACTAAGTGTGGGCAATTGGTGTGAGAGGAATAGGGAGGAAGGAAGAGAGAAGGAGGAAAAGCAGGGGATGAGGAGGGTGTGGTCTCAGCAAAAAAGCAGCGTGTGCAGAGGCATGGAGGCTAAAGAAAAGAGATGGGGGAGGGAGCCTAGCAGGTCATGGGGCCTGGGGCATAGAAGAGTGCCATCCTATGCTGTGAACTGAACTGTGTCCCTCTCAAGTCATACATTGAAGCCCTAACCCCAAATCTGACTGTATTTGGAGATGCGGCTTTTAGGAGCTGTTTAAGTTTAGTTGAGGTCATAAGGGTGGGACTCTGAATAGGACGAGTGAACATAAAAGAAGAGGAAGAGAGCTTCTCCCCACCTCTATGCCCTTACTTCTGCCATGTCGGAGAATGCAGAGAGATGGTGGCTATCTGCAAGCCAGGAAGCGAGCCCTCACCCAGCACCAAATCAGCTGGCACATTGATCTGGGACTTCCCAGCCTCTGGAACTAGGAGGAATAAATTTCTGTTGTTTATGCCATTCAGTCTGTGGTATTTTGGTATGGCAGCCTGAGTTGATGAGTACACCCCATATCTAGACAAGGGTAGACAGAAACTACTTTCTTGCCTTTAGTCCTTGTTGCTAATTCTATAGCAGTAACAAGAAGTGGTAGCTGGTGTCTGGTTTTACCTTTGGATAATATAGGTCAATATTATCTCCTAGCTCACACCTCATTCTCTCTTCTGGGCCGGTTCAGCTGTAAAAAATACTCCCATGGAGGAAGCTCTTAGCTCTGTGCTCCACCCATGCTGGGCCTCCCCAGGTTGGGTTGGAAGGCCAGGCCCTGGCTAGCCACTCCTCTGCCTCAGTCACAGGCTTTGGGGGCTGGTCCTCCCAGGGTCTGGGAGCCCACTCAGGGATCTCAGGAAAGGAGACAGTGGGGAAGCAGGGTCTGTAGGCGTGCTTGTTTGTCTCCACACTCCTGAAATGCCCATGCAGGAGAGACTTGGCTGAGTGCACTGGCTGGCTTCATCTGAGGGCTGCATGATTTTACCAGGCTCTAAAGGGAGCTGGGCCAGTGCAAACAGCACCTGCCTGGGAAGCCCCACGTTTGGACTCATGGGCTGTGTGAATTTGGGCACCTCATTCCACTTCTCTGGGGATTCTGCTAGCTCATCGGTAGACTAAACTCTGAGGTCTTTTCAGTGCCAGCATTCTAGAGTTTTAATTCTCTACTATTTATAGGGAGCTGAATTCTATTAACAGTGCAGCCTTTCAGCTGTTAATCAGTGTTTATAAGTGGCATGGCTAGAGCCCGTGTGGTATGCATCGACTTGCTGTTTTGGTTGCCCCAGCTGCAAGCTTCTTCATTATATGCTCTGCAGCTTCCCCGGTGGGCTTGGAGGACATCATGCTCCTCATTACCACCACCCACTCCTGTGCTGTGTGTTACTAGAGAAGTAGCATTTGGCTTCATCTGCCAGGCTGAGAGATAGCTACAGGTTTATGTAGCTGCACCACATTTTAGGACTTACTATCAGTGGATTGAGAATAGATTGCATAGAAAGCCACACAGCTGCTTACAGTTGAGATCTACATAGAAAAATATTTATTTAGCAGATTCCAGTTGATCATTTATCATGCATCATAAAGGTACAGGAGCACTAAACCACAATGATGACCCTAAATGCCATTTACTTTGAGTGCAAGTGTCTGTCCTACAGCTTCCAGACAGGAGGGTCTATTTCAGAAATATGTGTTTGTTATGGTAGTGATTGATAGTTTTTCTTGTACTGAAGCTTGTACAGCAGAATGAAATAGCTGTAATGCTTAGCAAATTGCAGCCCATTTGGAATCTGGCTTCTGTGGCACATTTCAGAGGCCTCTGGCCTCAACGTGGTGGATGGAGTTGCACTGGGGAGAGAGTTCTTTCCTGGGCTCCATCAAACAGCTGGAACAAGGATGAGACATCAAACCATCTGTCTTCATGGACAGAGGCAGCCATCTGTGGCATTTACATCATTTTGAAGTTGTGGCCTGCGCCTTTCTGAAAACCAAATCCCAACAGTTCTTCTGTCTTCTAAAAGAAATTCCTCAGTAGGAAAAAGGGCAAGAAGGAAGATCTGCATAAACGAAGACCTCCAAGCTGCAGGTCACTAGAAAAGGGATTGCAAAGTTTCCAAGAAAGTCCTAGCTTGGACTTAGACCATGTCAGAGGACATGGTACCTGGATTTAACTCTCAGGGAAGGTGCAGTCAGTCCATGGTCAACTGCATCCCATCCATGCCGCTCCCAATGCCTCTCTGCCTTCCGTTGACAAACTCAGCAATGGGCGGAGACTGCCCTCTCTGCCACCTCCCTGTTAGCTATTAAGGAACTGGCTTGAAGCTGACCCAATTGCCTTCTCAAGATGATCCGAATAAATAATGGGAAGGGAGAGGTGTGGGCTGGGAATGGTTGCACATGGCTTGATTTGTGGTGATCTTGAACAAAGATGGGTAGGGAGCAAGAGGGAAAAAGTAGAAGAGAAAAGAGATGCCATTGCTTTACATACTGGAGAAACATGTACAGAAAGAGGAGAAATGGAAGCAAAAAAGGAAAGGTGGGGAAAAATAAGAGGAAAGGGGAGGGAAAAGGAGACAGAGGGAGAAAGGATAGGAGAAGAAAGAAGACAGGGTGAGGAAGAGCTGTGTATGGAAATAAGTGTGACTGGCAGGACGGTTGTCTAGGAGTGGAACCAGAGGGAGGGAGTTTGGAGCTACCGTCTGCTTTGACTGTAGACACTGATGAAAACGTGATGCTTTAAAGGCTTCAGTGACAGTGCTAGGGTCCCTACCAGTGCCCACTGAGCCAGGGGCTCCACCTCAATTTATGCTTCTCTTAGACCAGTGTTCTCCAACTTGTGTAAGCAGCAGAGTCACCAGAGGGCTTGTTAACCCGATTGTGGGCCACACCCTCAGAGTCTCTGATTCAGGAGATCTGGGTTGGAGCCTAAGAATTTGCATGTCTAAGAAGTTCCCAGGTGGCGCTGATGCTGCTGTTCCAGGGAACACTCCTTTGAGAATTCTGTCTCAGCCGTTAAAGACTAAACCAAGGTTGGTGCTGATTTGGACGCCTCGGGTCAGACAAGGTCAGTGAGTGAGATCAACATCTCAGCTGACTTGCAGAAGCAGATTGCAAACACTAACATATAAATTGAGAAAGTGCTAAAATCTTTTATTGGATGTATTTGTCTCTTTCTGGCTCTTCATTCAACTAACCATATGCTTACTTTCCACTGGCAATTGCTATTTAAATGTCAGTTGACAAGCAGATGCTTCTCACCCTACTACATGCAAGTTAATTTATTGTCCACAAAGCCTGATGGAGTGCTCTCTAACCGTGCTGGTTTCCCACTGTCCCCACCCACCCCTTTGTTGCAACCATGCTGAGCCTTGCAGCTCACAGAAGGTAAGTTGCCTTTGTGTTTCTCCATCCCCTGCTCATGCCCTGTCTCTGCTGGTGCTGCCCTTTTCCAGGCTGACTCTTACTCTCCTTAACTTTCTGTGTGAATGTTCTTGCCTGTGGGAATATTTATCCAGCTCTTCTTGTTGCTGCAGTGCTGTTCAGCTCAGACCATTCTCCTAGCCCTTAGAAAACCAGGCTGGGGCCACCTTGTACAGCTCAGCTTCGTATCATCAGTACCTAGGACAGGATCCTTAATAGGCCCCAGCCATCAAGAAGCAATTCCCAAGTAAATAAGCAAAGTACAGAGAACTTGAATGGGGGGATAAAAGGGGGATAAGAGCTGGGGGCTGGTGGGGAGGTGGAGATGTCTAACCCTTGCTCACTATGGTCAGGATTAGAGAGAAATTGAAAAATAGAGACAGGAACAGACAGGAGGAGGACAGAGCAGACATAATAATCACAGAAATCCTAAATCATCATCAACATACCCCTGCACCCTCAAGACTTCAATGATTCCATAAAATGGGACTCCAACAGTAAGTAGAAAAGCTAATATTGGGAATTTATTTAAATTACACAAAATATCTTTGCTTGGGAGGTGATCAACTTTCCAGATATTTTGTGCTTAATACAAGCTAAGTATCCATTTTTAGTAGGTACTTATGTAAGGTGGATGGACGGATGAATGGATAGAAGAGAGACGATAGATAGACAGATGGAGTCATTGTAGGCTAGGTCACCAAGTCATGACCTGAAGTAATATTTTGTTTTAATCTTCTTTGGCTCCCTTGAGCTGGGAATTTACCTTCCTTTGAGCAGTAAACGTTCTCCAGAGTTTTGCCAAATGCCTGTTCTTGGAGGACCTGCTTCTAAAACTGAAGCAAGACAGTGCATAGAAAAGGTGTTGTATAGACATGCCACTTGCTGCATCCCATGCTGTCAATGGTCAGCACTTGAGTCTAAAGCTGGAAAAAAACCCTAAAATTACAGTTAAAAAAAAATAATGGGCTTGCTTGGCAATCGAGGATAGAATCCAGTGTTCTAAGTAGTATGACCACCCTGGCCCCAGGAGATCTTGGGCAAATCACTTAACCTCAGTTTGCTCATGTGTAAGACAAGGGAATTACAAGGCTGGTCTCAAGATCTCCTCTTGATCTCCTGATCTCTAATGACTCTAAGATGGAATTCTGGGGAACACACTAGTAGTTACTTTGACTTTAAAGGTTAGAGGGGAGAAAATAGAGCATGGTGTCAGATACATCAATGCCACCATGTCCCAGGCTGCAGAGCTTAACGCACTTAAGATGAAACCAAGGAGGCTGCCTCTAATGCTGTTGAAATGTCAGGCTTCAGTGCAGGGTGTTGTTAGACATCTGCATTACTTCTGTTTTTTAAACAACATGACTCTGCCAAGAATGAATCTGTGTCATCATCTAATGGCTCTTGTCATTTTAGTGTAGTGATCAAGGAGGAAAAATGAAAGTACTTTATGTGGAAAACCAGATAAGAAGGTATTTCATAGCCCAGAGTGCAAGGCTGTCTGGAGTATAATACAGATCTATCAGTAATTCAGTTAAAACAGTTTACCTGCTTTACATGAGTGGGTTCAGTTCATTGATCTTCATTCAAGTTCACACTAAAGTTATTTAACTGTGGGCTGCACATTACACCACACAGACCAAAGAATTATAGATTTTTTCCAGATGTGATATACAAATCCAAATTGATTGCAGCCAAACATGCATTTAGTCAAATCTTTAATACACTCTATTAGGGCATGAATAAGACTTTAAAGCTTTGTCTTAGCCACAGGGTAGCTGGGCTAGAGTAGAGCCAATCGCAAACAGCCAGAATAGAAAGTTACCTTGGGATGCAGTATTTATTCTCAACAGTGTATCATCTAGAACAACAAACTTTTTTTAATGTAAAAATGAGCAATTACTTGTCATTATAAAATGACAAATTTTACAAGGGGTCAAATTGGGTTTTCTTCCCCTGAGAGGCTCACCTCCATTACCGTGCTCACTGGTACATGTCTCATGTTTGTCATTGGCTGTACCTGTACGCCTAATGCTCCATTTTCCTAGAGCAAAACTATCTTTCAAAACACAGGAAGAAAAGCGCCAGCCATTTTCCCCACCTCTAGTTGAGGCAGGGGAATTTATCCCAACAGCCCTGCCAAGTAGTTGGCATGATCTGCATTATTCTAGGATAGCTAGGCAAAGTTTAGAATGAGAAATGCAAAATACATCCTTGTGTTTTCAGGATTATATAAGTTTTAAATGATTTAGAGTTCCCTTATATGGAAGGCTTTCTAGGAAAAGACTGGCTAACCCTGTTCCTCGCTATAGCTGAGAATGCATACTCAGAGATTTAATTCAGCGTTGGTTGCATTGTAGTGTAACAAATACAGGCTATGTGGGAGGTTCCTTGGGGCTTCCTTGGTTTGATATAACTCTCTGGAATGTGGTTGTTAAAGGGACAGTTGGGGGAATGGGAAGAGGGGGAGGCTTGCTGCTCTGGGGAGGGGCTAGGAAGGATTCTTTTAGTGGGTGCTGTCCAATACTGTAGACACTAGCCACATGTGTCTGTTCCCAACTGAGGCATACTGTAAGAGTAAAACCTATACTGGGTTTCAATGACTTACTATTAAAAAATGTAAGACATTTCATCAATAATTTTTATATTGATTGCATGTTGAAATTACATGTGAAATAATTATTTTGGGAGTGTATCGGATTAAGTAGCAGTATTAAAATTGTTTTCACCCATCTCTTTTTCTCTTTGAATGTGGCTGCTAGAAAATTTAAAACTACATATATGGCTCACATTCTGTATTTCCAGTGGACAGCACTGTGCTATATCCATTTTACATGGTGGAATTATGGTGTTTACTTTCTTGCTTGTGTTTCTGTATTTTTCAAACTGAAAGTATGAATAGCAAACAATATTGTGTTTTGAGAAAAAAATACACAGCATGGATTTTGGAGTCTGGCAAAGATGTGTCCTAGCTATTGCACTTGGGCAACTAACTTTCTCTGAGCCTGCACTTCCTCATTTGTTAAATTAAGAGAATAACTATTTTGACCTCACCAGGTCAAAGCTCTCCAGGTTGTTGTCAGGAGTGAGAAATGCATGGGAAATTAGCAGAGTGCTTAGCACAGAAACTGGCTTAGGAAAAACTCAGTAATAAATATTCTGCATTATTATAGGTTATTTCAAAACACCCGTCTGGTGCACAATATGAAAATCTCTGCATTTCTAATTCAGGTCTTTGTCTCTCTTGTTCTACAAGTTTGTCCTTGCTATTATATCTACCTACTTTTACACCCAGAAAACCGAACTTCCCCTTCTTTGCCTCATCATTGTGACTCTGAGTTGGTTTTCTGTTACTTGTTCACACTGAGCTTCTTCCCACTTATTTTTGACTTCAGACCAGGAATTTTATCCTGGCTACAAACAACACCACAACTCTTTATCTACCCCTGCCCTTTGCCTTGTACCTGGAGGCTGGGTCTTGCTTTTTACTGAACTCTGCTGCTTTTGATGGGATGATCAGTGAAGGACAATTGACACCAGGCCAGTGCATGTGGGAAGCTGTCAGAAGAGTAAGGGTCATGTAAACAACAGATCAAGAGAATGAGGAGCAAAGACAGGGCAGAAGAAAAGCAATGTTATCATTCTCTCCCCTTGTTTCACAAGCCTGCCTTATCTTCTCATTGCCTTTGTCTGTTGGCTTTAAAAGCTGTGCTATGTTCAGCTCATGGTTAGTACAAGGTGTTTCTAATCGCCTTCCTGGATTCTCAGCGCCTGAAGTACAACCTCCCACGGTGTAGCACAGTTCACATCTAAAACCGTGCAATTTCCATATTCTGGGCAATAACTCCTCAGATGAAGATGGTTGTACATGTTCTCTGAAATTCAGTGACAGGAAAGAGAAAAAAAATGCAAAACTTTGTGAAAATATGTGGCTTCCTCAGGTATGGTCTTTTTCCTAGTTCTTTCACAATTAATGAGATGAGCCTCTCAGTCAGAGCTGGATGAGATGCAAACAAGGAGCAGGAACTTAAGATGAATTTGGAATAGCACAGGTGGCTGGGAACACCTGTACTCCTCGAAGTGGGAAAAAAGTCCCAGATTTCTTATGTATTTTTTTTAAATCAGAAATTTTTGTTGTTGCTGTTGTTGTTCCTATCCAGCATCTGTAACTAGGTGATTCAGAATAAACTCTTGAATTAAGATGGTATTTTTTTAACCATTTTTTCATCAGATCAATATGTTAGTTCACTTATTTTAGTTTTAGATTTACTGGATGTTCTCAGGATAGCAAACTCAAAGGAAAAAATAAACAAATTGGTTTATATTTCAAAGTTTTAGGCTGGGAGTTGACAGGAGAAACCTGTGGAAATTAACAAAGGAGAAGAGTTTCCAAGGCCTTCCTTGCTCATATATGGATTTGTGGAGGATTTGAACACAGCTAGGGTCCCCTCCAACAGCAGGCAAGGAATACTCAGGCCAGTGCATACAGGAGGCTCAATTCTGGATGTGTGAATGTGGCTTTTTCCTGGAGCATTTATTTATTGGTTTATCGAGACAGTTTCACTCTTGTCAGCCAGGCTGGAGTGCAGTGGCACATTCGTGTCTCACTGTAGCCTTGACCTCCTGGGCTCAAGTGATCCTCCCACCTCAGTCCCCCAAAAGTATCTGAGACCACAGGTGTGTATGTACCACCATGCCTGGCTAAGTTTTTTTTTGTAGAGATGGGGTCTTGCTATGTTGCCTAGGTGGGTCTCCAATTTCTAGGCTTAAGTGATCCTTCTGCCTTGGCCTCCCAAAAAGTATTGAGATATCAGGCATGTGCCACCATGTCTGGCCCCATTAATAGAATATTTACCATGGGTCATAGGCAGGAAGCATTCATTGCCAACTGTCACTTCCCTAGGGTTTCTAGAAAATCAGAAGATAGAAAGATTGAAATGTAGGAGAGGAACTTACTACGATTGAAATGTAGGAGAGGAAGGAAGCATTTCTGAAAATGCAAATCCTGCTTTAACGTAGCAGCTCTCTACAGGGGAATTTACTGTGGGTGTCTTGGCTCCTTACGAAAAGAGAGAGCAAATGCTTCACAGATCCCCTGACCTTCCTTTTTTCTTTTTTGCTTTTGTCACTGTAACTAAACTCTCATGATACCTGTGATTTCAGTTGTTTGT
The DNA here is from genome assembly GCF_029281585.2 of Gorilla gorilla gorilla. Classification (NCBI taxonomy): domain Eukaryota; kingdom Metazoa; phylum Chordata; class Mammalia; order Primates; family Hominidae; genus Gorilla; species Gorilla gorilla. The sequence goes on from NC_073235.2 coordinate 35,193,338, forward strand.
GGTCTATGTAGCATCTTTATCTCTGTCAGTCAGAATTGCAGAACTGGTGGTGGTTACTTAAGTTGGAATACAAACATGTGGGCATGCAAACAAATGTACATGCAGTAAACATTTGATCTACAGAAGGGCCTTTGAGTGGTCTCTTCTCTAGGGCCTGATTGCTTCTGGGCTGTTGACAGCACAGCTCAGTGCTGCAAAGGAAGGGAACACGTTACTGGCTGAACTAGAAGGAAGTTTTATATTTGCCATCTCTGGGCTGTTGACAGCACAGCTCAGTGCTGCAAAGGAAGGGAACATGTTACTGGCTGAACTAGAAGGAAGTTTTATATTTGCCATCTCTGAATAATTCTTTTTCCCCACATGAGGGATCTAAAAGTGTCTGTCTGAAAAGAAACACATGTGCTGTTACAGATATGAGCATCATGATTATAGGTGTGCATACCTAGTATGTATATGTCCAAAAAACATTCTTGGTGACAGGCTATTCCTGATTTTGCTTCCCCTGAAACTGAATGCAAAACCAGTGTCATTAAATATGCTGCTTTGTTGCCAAAGGGACACGTCTTCCATTTGACTTAAAAATATCACTAGGTCTTCTTTGTGCAGACATCCTTTAAAATACAAACACTGCTTTATCTAATGCAGCTATACTGTATGTATACATCTTTTTCTTTAAAACAAAAAGACAAAACCAGATTTATGGATAACATGAACTGCTTTCTGGATATGCAAACAAACACCAATGAAAAACCAATGAAAACATTTTTTTTTAAATTAACAGACATCAACTGGTACAAATACACTGTCTAAAGCATTTAATGGTCTTTAACACAGCCAACTCCCCCGGGTTTCAAACAGTGTTAAATTCTCTCTTGCTTCTGGCAAAAGAAGCTGTCAAGTCCAACACTGAAAAATTGGTACCATTTCCTGGTCAGTAAGCACAGAACAGAGGGGCTAAATATTTTATGGTTTTATTTATTTACTGTGTTCTCATGCTGTGTTTTTCTCTTCTCTGTCTCTCCCTCCTGCTCGTGTCTGCCCAGGGCTGATTGTTGTGACATTGGCCGTATGCTGGATGCCCAACCAGATTCGGAGGATCATGGCTGCGGCCAAACCCAAGCACGACTGGACGAGGTCCTACTTCCGGGCGTACATGATCCTCCTCCCCTTCTCGGAGACGTTTTTCTACCTCAGCTCGGTCATCAATCCGCTCCTGTACACGGTGTCCTCGCAGCAGTTTCGGCGGGTGTTCGTGCAGGTGCTGTGCTGCCGCCTGTCGCTGCAGCACGCCAACCACGAGAAGCGCCTGCGCGTACATGCGCACTCCACCACCGACAGCGCCCGCTTTGTGCAGCGCCCGCTGCTCTTCGCGTCCCGGCGCCAGTCCTCTGCAAGGAGAACTGAGAAGGTTTTCTTAAGCACTTTTCAGAGCGAGGCCGAGCCCCAGTCTAAGTCCCAGTCATTGAGTCTCGAGTCACTAGAGCCCAACTCAGGCGCGAAACCAGCCAATTCTGCTGCAGAGAATGGTTTTCAGGAGCATGAAGTTTGAATGTCAAGCGAGGGAGCCTTGAGTGGGAACTGGCCCTCCAGCCCCAAGAAAACGTCACTCTCACTCTGCAGTCTCAAACTATACCCCCATCAGGGATGGAATGGACACTGGAGGCTTTACAAAAGGCAGATGCCCCCCTCAGTGACTTCTAAGGACTGACTCTGCCAGCCTGGCCTTGACTCTGGTTACACAGACATGGACGGTGAACTTTCACTCCACCTCCTTCCTTCAAGTATATACTGAAAATTCAGTCAGACTGAATTTATTCAGAATGCTTTACCCCGAGCTCTTTCATTATTTGCACAGGAACAAAAGAGAACACGGACTCCCGCTCCCTACCCAGAATAAAAGGACACCCAGAAGAAACTCAGGGAGGTGGGGGGGTGGCGGGCGAGGGCTGGAAGAACAATGCAGGAGGGGGGGGTGGCATCTCCTTCAGCTTCAGCAGTGTGCCGAGAAGAGGGCTAATTTGAGGAACAGGATGGTGGTGGGGAGCCCTGGCCTGAGGGCCGAGGCAGAACTTCCCCTTTTCTTGGGCCTTGGCCCATTACAAAGAGGGGTGTTGCAGCAGCTGATGCAAACTGAGTTCAGTTTCCCTGGGGAGCAGAAGGACTGGTACCCGGCGGAGGCGATGAGACAGGCCGCTGATGATGCACAGGACTTGCGGTACATGATCCCTGTAACACAGACCCAAAGGAGCCGAGTTAACGTGCACTGGCAAAAGAATAGCTGTCCCTCTCAGCCCAAATCCAAACGGACAGCTCTTCCTTACTCCTCCCACAGCCCAGAGACTAGGTGAGGTCAGGGAAGTGCTTCCGATGGTCTCATTGATATTCAAGATAGATAGATGGTGAAAGAGACAGGCACTATTTCATTAGTTTTAACAGAACTGTTCCAAAAGCGATTTGAGATGCCAATACCTGTGAATACCTGTTAATAAAGAGCTGTTAAACAGACTTACATTTTAAGTCAGAGTTCACACTGTGTACAAGACACAGCTTTTTATTTACTTTTTTTTTTTTATTCAAACTGTCTCATGCCAGTGAAGACCACAAGCAGTGCTTCTAGATTTTATCTCATTTTGCTTTATAAGCAGCCACAGAGCGCTGGCTCTCAACTATGTGTTGATGATGAAATCCTGGAGTTCTTTGAAGACAGACCAAATCCCAAAGGGAAATAAATATATCCCTACTGAAGGGGCCCTGAGTTTTCCACGGGATTTAGTGAAGGGGCACCTGGCTGACTGTGTGTCCCTCACAGTCTTACTCTAAGGAGAAACGCTCTGTCGTCAGGACACATGGCCATCTGCCAAGCCAGTACCACGCAGCTAGCACTCAATGACACACACTGGGTGCAAAAAGAAGCTTCCCAAGACTAGGGGGGCTGTCTCAAAGAGCATGTGTGTCCTGTCAAGCTGAGGTATAGTCATCAAATTAGGGTGTCTTAATCATAAGGTGGAAGTTTATTCAATTCAAATAATACTAGCTAAACTTACTTATTTAAGGGCTTCCCTGTCTGTCTCCCAGGCACTATTCAGACACCCTTAGCGTGTCAGCTTCTTCACTACCCCAAGCAGTCCTAGAAGGGAGGCCCTCATGATTACCCCCATTTTACAGATGTGAAGCCTCAGGGCTAGATTTAGTAACTTGCCCAAGGTCACATGAGCAGGAAGTGGAGCAGCTGGGATTTGAACCCAGCATTCTGGCTCCATGCTGTCAAGACGGTGTTTACTGTATAGCAGTAAATTGGATTGCCAATTAACCACAAAAATAGTGGGGATTTTTTTAGGGGGAGAGGCTTTACTCTGAAGATAGCTTTTGTTGTGTATGTATGTGGCTTTTTTTTTGAGACAGAGTCTCGCTCTGTCGCCCAGGCTGGAATGCAGTGGCGCCATCTCGGCTCATGCCATTCTCCTGCCTCAGCCTCCCAAGTAGCTGGGACTACAGGCGCCCACCACCACACCCGGCTAACTTCTTTTGTAGTTTTAGTAGAGATGGGGTTTCACCGTGTTAGCCAGGATGGTCTCGATCTCCTGACCTTGTGATCTGCCTGCCTCAGCCTCCCAAAATGCTGGGATTACAGGCATGAGCCACTGCGCCCGGCCATATGTGGCTATTTTATATCAATGAATTATTTTTTTGGACAGATAGTGTTTAATACTAAAGGTAGACTTAGAATTAACAGGTCTTAATCCTGTTTGCTGCCTTGCACAGCTGAGGGATATAGCATCCCACCAGTAGCCAGGGCTCCTTACCCACTCATTTCCTGCAGGTATCTGGGCAGGTGTGGTTTTGGTTTTGGCTCCCTCCTCGAGAATTGCCACTTTGGGTGCTATAGAACCAGTAAAGAATGAAACTGCCTAAAACTTCCAAGTGGGAGGTAAAGAAGTACTTTAGATTTACCTTAAAACATGCAATTTTATGTCATTTTTCCCCCTCCAACTGCATGTTTGTAGGGATTGATTTTCTAAGACCATTACAAAATCCTGGAAGGCGGCTGCTCTGGTAAGATAAAGTCGAGGTACAGAGGATGCCTGTATCTATGTGTGGGAGGCACTGTTTGATTTCTAAGGAATACACTTCAGGGAATTGCCCATTTATAGATTTTTCCATAGTCTCTACATTTGCCATCCATGGCCCTTTTTAGGAAATCATTCTACTCTTTTTATTCCTAAGTATGAAAAACATTAACTGGCATTTATTTGCCACTTCCACTACAATGACCTCTTTTCTTTAAGTGAATTTTTAAACTTTGAAAAAAAATATTTACTGAATATATTTTTCTCTGTAAAAAAGTTCAGTCAGTAAGGTGAAAATGGACCTTGAGTACCCCTGCCTGTTCCAGGCCCCCCGCAATGTTCCCCTAGAGGCAGATGCTGTCATCAGTGTGGCATGCCTTCTTCCAGGCTGGTTTCTGTACATTTACATATATGCCCACGGAGAAATAAAGTCCGTGTGTTTGCACACATTTGTTAATAGTATGACATCCTATATGCTATTCTGCAATTTGCATTTTTATTTAGTGACATGGCTGGGAGCTTATTTTTAAGGCAAACTTTGCAGGGTTAAGGATCAGTGATGAGATAGGTTAGTTGGATAAATAGTGCATGTCCTTATGAAGAGATGGACTAACAGAGCCATAATCTTTACAACTGCTGAGACCCTCATGTCGTTAGTCAGAAACAATTTATCTTCATAAGGAAAGTTGGGGAGAGGTACAAGCTCTCAAGTTGGTGGTTCAGGAACTGAGGGCACCACAGTGAGGCTTTCTGAAGGGGAAGGTTGACAGCTCCATAAGGGGCATTTACTAGATGTTCCAAGAGGGAGGATGGAGAAAGGTGTCTGATGTCAGATAGGTGTGTCCATTGCCAGGCTGGCCGCTCCAGGCCAGGCACCCTGAGGAGGCATGAGGGTCATGAGGCCCAGGGTAGCTGTGGGCTTCTATGAGCCTCCCTTGGTTAAAATCTAAGTCTGGAAACTGGCACGAGAGATGCTTTGGGTGAGATTGGATGTGATTAAAGATGTTTCCAACCAGATGAAAGGAAATGTGGACCTAGGCATCAAGGTAAGTGACAGGCAACTGGCTGGTGTCGGGGTATGGAGGAGCTAGCTTTGGAGACATTCAAGAAGAAAAGGTGTGCTAGTTCTAAACTGGGCAGTGGCAGAGGAAGCAGGTAGGAGGTGTTGTGCTAATAGAAATGGGGAAATTTGAGATTAAAAGAGGGCTTTCAGAAAACAAAGGCATTTTACTCATCCTTTTGATGAAAATCCACGTGGTGGAGATAACGCTGTGCCTCCTTTGAGAGGCATGGGATGGGGCTGAGTGGTGAGGCTGGGGCAGAGGGACTGATATTTGGAAAGGCTGATGTTTGGAGTCTGCAAAGAAGTGGAAATAAGCCACCTCTCCCATGGCTTCAGATAAAGAAAGAAAAGCTTTCCAGGTTCATTGTAGGCACTTCAGCAGGCAGGCTGGCGATGGGAACGGAGGTGCAGGGACAAACGGGAATGGTTTTGGGGAATGCTGAGAGCTGCCCTGTAAGGAACATGTGATTGAATACCACACAGGCTGCTAGGTAGCTTTAAGAAAATGGCCCTGAGGTTTAGGCACGAATGGCTGCCTGCACTGGTGCAACTGGGGAAGAAAGCCACAGGAGAGAGTTGAAGGCACCAAGGAGTAGAGGGGTGTAGAATAAAGACTCACACTGGAAGGAAATAAGGAATGCTGCCAGGTGGGGAGGGCCCAGTGAGGACTTAGAACTCCTGAACAGTTCCACCATTCACATGCTTAGGATAAATTCCAAGTAGATCTAAGATTTAAATGTTGGGGGAAAAAAAACCCATAAAAGTACTAAACGACACCTTGGAACCTTGGGAGATTTTTTTTTTTTTATGTAAGAGTTGTAAAGGCTATTCTACGACATAACACCCAGAAGCCATTACAGAAAATATTGAAAAATTAGACTACACACACACGCACAAACTCTGCCTAATAAAATCCCTATATGTAAGATAAAAAGACAAGTGAAACATTGGAAAAAATAATTGTAACTCAAATCACAAAGCAGATTTCCTTAATATGTAAAAAGGTCCTAGAAATCTATAAGGGATAAATAATAAATCAGTAAGGAATAAATAACTCATTAGAAAAATAGGGAAAGCAAATGAACAGACAGTTCACAGAAAAAGCAACAGAGCTTTGAAACACATGAAAAGATACTCTCTCGTATCATAAGAAGAATGCAAATTAAAACTACAGTGAGATGCCACTATTATTTATCACTTGGGCAGAGATTTAAATGTTTATTATAAACACTGTGTTCATGAATCTTATAAAAAGGCCCTTTCCCACATTGTTGGTTAGGAGAGTAAATAGGTATAATTTCCATGAAGGCAATGTGGCAATAGCTATCAACATTGCAAATGCATGTACTCTGTGACCTAGCAATTCCACTTTTATGTATGTACCCTACAGACATACTCACATACATACATACAAAACGACTATACACAAGGTTATTCATGGTAGAGTGTCATGGCAAAAGAATAGACCATCACTCTATCCATCACCAGGGAAGTGGTAAACTTCCAGTGTCTTATCTGCACACTGCAATTCCACAAAGCCATAGAAGATGATACTGAGTTAAAAACAAAGCAAAGTATGTCTGGAAGTTCCCTCCTTCCTTTTCTCTCCCTCCCTTCCTCCTCCTTCCTTTAAAAAAAAAAAAAACCAAATGAGTTTATGCTTCTTACTATGCTTCAGATGCAGTTTTAAGAGCTTTATGAATATTAACTCATTTAATCTTTGTAGTAACTCTAGCAGTAATCCTCATTTTGCAAGTGGGGAAACTGAGGCAAAAATAGGGTAGGTAATTTGCTTAGGGGCCATTCAGGTAATATGGAGCTGGGATTTAAGCCCAGGAGATCTGGTTTTATAATCTGTACTCTTAACCATTATACTACACTGCCTGCCATGCTATAACATGCATCCATTGGGGAAAATAAAAATTAAACACACATTTTGCATGCATATGCATAAAAATTTATGGAAAAATACACAAAAAAGAGATAATATTGGTTGTCTCTGGCGTGCGATTCTAGGTGGCCACAGGATAGGAGTGGGAAAAAAACTTTTGACCCTTTCTTACCATTTAAAATCAGAACCACGAGAATAAAGAATCATTTTTAAAATGACGTAAATACCCACAATCAACCATCCTCAAATGGCTTCTTTCTCTGTGTAGTACAAGGTCCTTCCTAGCTGTGTCCACCAGAGGGCTCTAGGGAATGACCACTCTCAAGAAAAGAGCCACCAGGAGCTGCCCCAAAGCTCAAGTCTCAGGGTCACGGGGTCACAGTGCAGGGTTATTTGCGCCTGTGGTTCTCTCTGCTTTTCCTTTAACCAGGACCCCATGAGCTCAGGTCTGGGCCTGAGGAAGGAGGAGCTGTGAGGAAAACAAGGGCCTTGTCATGGACTGCTGGTGGGAGCAGAGACTGGCATAAGGGCAGTCAGAGGGATCTATAATTCAAAATGCACAAATACAAAAGTCCCATTTCTCACCATGTACCTTCAAAACAAAACACACTTTCACATCCTTAATAGGGGAAAGGTACATTTATACTATACATATTAAGCAGCAGTTAAAGTACAGAGCTCTATTCTGATCTGGAAGGTTCTCAATGACAGTTCCAGAATGATAGTTAAGTATACCATTTATGTAAGAAAGAAACCACAAAGCAATATAATACGTGCTCCAGTGGTGTGTCTGCAGGGGGATGTGTGTGCACACATGTAAGTGGGTGAGTTGCCATCTCTAAGTCAGATCATGGCAAGAGGTCCAGAGGCAATGCACCAAACAGTGTGGTCCCTTGGGTGGCAGTTTGACAGGTCCACAACACAATGAGGTATCTCTGAAACATGAGACAGGTTTGGCAAAGAACACCACAGTTCGGCACAACTGCAGCAGCAACATGGGCAGGAAGGAATGGCTGGGTTCTAGCTGGACATGGGCCTGGTTTCCCTGAACCCTCATGGCTGGCCTCAGAAACCACCACTGCCGGGTTAGGGTAGGAGAAGGTCATGACCAAGAACAGGGGAGGGACATCCTTTGGAGACTTCCCCAAAGAGCTGAGAGATGCTTCCTGCCCTTCTTCCCTGCATGATTTTTCTCTTAATCGCTTCTAACACACTACAGATTTTACTAGTGTGTCTTTATTAATAGAACGTAAGCTCCAGCAATCAGAACGGTGCCTGGCACATAACGACACAAGTATTTACCAAAGGAATGAATGAGTAAATGAAGGGAGGAAAAGGAGAAGACGACAGAAGGAAAGGGGGTTATCTGAAGGGGGTCTGGAAGTGCTTTTCTGACTGGTTTTGAGTAGGATTCTATTCCTACATTGGTGTCGCCTGGGTAACAGAGTTTACATAAAGCTACAGTTCACCTCCAGGCCTTGGTTGACAAAGGCAGAACTGTGAGAGGCTCTGATCTTAGTTAACGCAGATGCAGACCCAGAGCTAGAAGGCTCAACTGGTAGATGAAGGGCTGTCCATCAAACGTGGTTCAGATAATCCCAGCTTGGACCAGCTCCCAGCCGCCCCACCCTGCAGAGCACAGAGATGTGTCCTGCCAAGACCAAGTCATTTCTCACGGCTCTAATCCGCAGACCAGGAGTGTGCCTGTGGAACACACCACCCACTATCACCAAATTAATCAAGCCACGCAGGGTTTAAAACTTTAATCCTCTTTAAGTCTTTAGAGAGGTGATGGCCTCCTGGGGGCTCTTGGATTGAGATGGGTGGCTATGCGTGCTTGCTTTAAAAATACCACAAATTGTTCTCCCTGAGGAAGTCATTCGTATTAATCTGCCTTATTTATTTGGATGTGAATGATGGGCATGCCAAGAAATGAAGGAAAGGATAAACAAAATACTGAGGTTACTTCCCAGGCAGTTCATTCCACTGTAGCCATTGTACCTATTTCCTGGGACCCAAGAAATCAGAATATAAAGGAATTTACACTCTCAGCAGTTCTGCTGAAAAGGTAGATATGGAAATAAAGAAAAACAGACTGGATTCTCTGTACCTTACACAGTGGAATTAAATATAAATTTGGATTGAAATGCACCCAAATCGATGCCACAAAACTACTTCTGTGCCATTGTATGTTCTCCCTGTTTTACAGACATTAGAAATTATCCTTCCATGTTAAATGGACTAATAGGAGTAAAGCCCCTGGGGGGATTCTTTTGTTATGTATTATTTGATAACGTGTATGTGAGTTATGAAGCGCAGTCATAAAAGGAACACTTGTAAATCCTCCATCAAGTCTAAGAACCAGAATTTCATCAACTGTTCTAGTTCTTTTACAACAATCTCGCAATCTTGTACTCTTACCTTTCCCAAGAGTTAACTGCAATGCCACTTTCATATTTTTTTTTTAATGAAGGTAATTGCAGACTCAGACAAAGATTTCTGTTTTCACATGTCATGCTCCTTCTAATCATTTTGTTGAAAATGACTTTCCATGTCAGAAATGATATACATTTTGACTGGATTGGCTTTTAGGAGCCTTGTCCACACACAAGGTGGTACCTTAACTATTACCAGAGAAGTTTCATGAAAGAAATTCTTAGTTCAGATTGTTGTCAAAACTCTACTATTTGCCCATTGTCTAAACTCTGCTGTTAGTAACTCCCCGAATATCAGTCACTAGAAAGTCTTTGTATCCCTAACACTTAGAATAATGCTTGCAACTTGGTAAATGTTCAGCAAATGTCCATTATATTTAATAATTTAATAAATGTCATAGAAAAACTTCAAGCAGATGATTGTTTCCATACCATTTAAGATCAATTTGGCAATGTGAAGTAAAATACATATGTGTGTATATATATATATATATATATAAAATACATATATATATATACAGATACACATATACACGCACATATTTTTTAAAGCCATGAATTATATGAAGCCTCTAGCAAGTGAGTCAGATCCATGATGTGGGTTGGTTCATGGAGCACTTTCTGACTCATGCCCTTCATTCATACAAGTTGTTGCTGATTGAATTCACATACACCATGTCACTTAATTCAGAGGGGATGGTAATGTCAATAAAGACTGATTTGCTGACATTTAAAATTACTGACTCCACTTTCCCCCACAACTTTAAACACTCTATCCTTGTTCCTCTTGGACTATATTTGGGCCACTTCTTAGCAGATGCATTAGTTTTGCATTTAGGTGGAAGAAGACCAGAGGCAAGCCAAGAGGTGAGGCAGAAGGAGGGAGAAAGAAAGAGGTTTTAGAAGTTGATGTGGATGCTGAATGGCCCCTGTCGTCTTCCTTGCAGCAAGCACTTCATCAGGCATCTGGCTTGCTTTAGAGGGCTGAATTATTGATTACATGGGGGAAAGAAGAAAGATGGTGCTTTCTCTTTGTTTGAATCCAGCTCTTTCTGCTTGCTCCTAACACACAGCTGGGTCACCACAGCTTGAGTGGGCCGAATAAAAAACACCTGCAACAACCTTGCTAGAAATAAGTCTGGCACAGCAGTGGTCTCAGCTTTGGAATTCCACATTACTGAGAGTTAGAACATGGTTCCTAGGCCAGCATTCTGACCCAGAAGCCTGAAGGTTGACCTGTCTGGCAGTAGACAGGTACAAAAACTCTGTAGTGTACCAAGTCACTGATGCGGTGCCATCCTTTTGGAAACAACACTTCATCAAAGTTCTTTGCCACGTACTTCACTAAAGGCAGTCCCTTAGTGAAGGTGCACTCAGTTCCCAGGTAGGCGCAGTGTTAGAACTCCACCAGGGAAGAACTGCTCAAGGGGTGCTTTCCAGGCATTCATTCCTTGAAGAAGAATTACCTGGGTATTCCTTAAATATACAGATTCCCAGAAGGACCTACAGGTGGTTCTAACACAGGTCACCTAAACTTCCAAATTATTGCACAGGGGAGGGAGAGAGCACATCCAGACTATAACTGCAAGTTTTAATTTATCGAAGGAGAAGTATTTTTTTCTAACAGCAAAGATTCCATTATACATTACAACCTGGCTCCCGTTCTGTGGTTGGGACTTGGGGAAGCCTGAGACACCATCTGATGATCCACTGCTGTGGAGAGGGAGAGATGAGTCCATTTCCTCTTCATTGCTTCCCAGGCTCTTTCTTCATCACACTCATTTCCTTTCTAACCCCACTGTCACAACTGACCTGTTCTATCAGCCCCCTTAGAGGACAGGCTTCCCCTATGTACCTGCCCTCCAAGGACTCAACTGTCAAGGGCATATGTGTTCATTGTACATGACTGAGCTCATAGGTGGGGTGACCAGGTGAGAAGTCCAGGACACTCCTGCAGGTGACATTGCTAGTTGGGCTACTGCACACTAAGATGGTTTCTTCCCTTTGGCCCTTTAATATCCCACTGAGGTGGCTTTTCATATTCAAAACCTACAGTGTATACAGTAACTTTCTATTTCAGGGGCGGGCACACTTTTTCTGTGAAGGGTTAGAACCCGGGAGGCGGAGCTTGCAGTTAGCCGAGATCGCACCACTGCACTCTCCAGCCTGGGGGACACAGCAAGACTCCGTCTCAAAAAAAAAAAAAAAAGCAAATATTTTGGTCTTTGCAGGCCAAATGCTGTCAGAATCCAATATCTGGATTCTGATACTGTATCACAGAAGCAGCCACAGACAATACATAAACAAATGGGTGTGGCTGTTGCACTAAAACTTTATTTACAGAAATACACTTCGTTAGTCTGCGTAGGCTGGCATACCAAAATGCCAGAGACTGTGTGGCTTAAACAACGGAAATGAATTTCTCATGGTTCAGGAGGCTGCAAGTTAAAAATCAAGGTTCCAGGAAATTTGGTTTCTGGTGAAGGCTCTCTTCGTAGCTTGTGGTGCCCCCCTTCTCTCTGTTTCCTCACATGGCCTTTCCTCTGTGTATGCACAGACAGCGAGCTCTCCCTCTCTCTCTCCAGGTAAATCTCCCTCTTTTATAAAGACCCTGTTCCCATCAGGCGAGGGCCTTGTTCTCGTGACCTCATCTAACCTTAATTATCTCCCAAGGCCCCATCTCCAAATACCATCACATTGGGGATTAGGACTGCAATACGTGAATTTTGGGAGGGCAGCACAACTCGGTCACAGCACAGGCAGTGGGCCAGATTTGGCCCAGGGCTGTAGTTTGCTGACCTCTGTTCTATCAAAATCTGATCACCTTTACATTATGAAATCGATCCCTTCCACCCAATCTTTCCTCTGCAGTTACATGAGAAAAGCCACCACAGTTCAGAACATTTGCTTTTGGAGGGATATCAAAAAGGGTCTCTGAGTTCCACATGTGTCAAGGCTACTCTATCAAGGGCCTTTGCTAGTTTTATAGGATTTGTAGAGTCTTATCTCTTTGTTTTAAAATGTATTAAAATTGAACTGTCTCAGCCGGGCGCAGTGGCTCACGCTTGTAATCCCAGCACTTTGGGAGGCCGAGGCGGGCAGATCATGAGGTCAGGAGTTTGAGACCAGCCTGGCCAAGATGGTGAAACCCTGTCTCTACTAAAAATAAAAAAATCAGTTGGGTGTGGTGGTGGGCCCCTATATTCCCAGCTACTTGGGAGGCTGAGGCAGGAGAATAACTTGAACCCAGGAGACAGAGGTTGTAGTGAGCCGTGATCATGCCAGTGCATTCCAACCTGGGCAACAGAGCAAGACTCCGTCTCAAAAAACAAACAAACAAACAAACAAAAACCTGAACTGTCTCTACAGAAAGCCTGCCCTTCATAGCAGACCCAAACCCTGCAGTTGGCTTGGAATCCACAGTAATAGAGAGAGGGGGCTACATTCTAGCAGGGGACACAGCTCAGTTTGACAGAAAATCAGAAGACAGGAAAAGCTGCAAAGCTGGAGCCGCTACCTGAGGGCTGTTTCCAGTGTTAGGGGGATACAGGCCTGCTGAGTAAAACTAGCATTTAGGTGTTTTAGGTCCTGTTCTATTTGAAGCCAAAACCCTGCAGGGAAACCAGCACAGGACCCCCTCTCCCCACCGCACTGAGGTTCTGTGTCAGCGTGGCTGCCTTTAGGAGTGTCTCCAACATAAACCAGAGCCACCTTGTATTTATAAACAAGGACTCTAAAATGAAAGTTTCAGCAGGTCTTATTTCCTGTTATGTCCTCATTTTAACCATGGTAGATCTGGAGTGTTGCTTGGACTCCATCGTTCTCTTATTTTCTGCTTTCAAGAAGCAGAGGAGCCTTTTGGTGCACAGGATAAATGTTGACATGGTAACTTTTTCCCTCCCTGGACTTAATCATAATTTTCTAGTTGTAGTTTCAGAAATGTTATGGTTTTATACATGTTCCTAAAAACATAATACTTGACAGTGAGAAGAAAAATGTCACTGATTTTGTTTCTTTTAGAAATACCATTTTCAAATAAATGTTCATTGCCAAAGAGATAATCTGGGAATTGAAATGGCCATGTCACTTACTAAGTTCTTCCTTTGATATACTATTTCTTGACCTGTTGAAGTAACCACTTTAGGCTCAAAAATTCCATTCATAGTTGGCAAAAATCCATATGATATTTGGTCATAAAGTAAGCAATGGAAGTTTCAATAATGAACTGAAATTGTTAATAGCTTCACCATGAAGATGACCTGAGAAGAATGACTGACAATGTTGGAATGTAAAGAAATGTGCTTGAAGATCAGGGTTTTCTATTAACTTCTTTCACCAAGCTCTGGAGTTTCCAGAAGCCATGATCCTCTCCTTTAATGGCCTTATCATTAAGTAGATCCTCATCTACTTAATGGGATGGAGGAAACTAAAGAAGCTCATGTCCATATTTCATTCTAATTCTGAAATAATTCTTTACCCTGAGGAAAGAACATGAACCCTGGAGTCTAACAGACCTAGACTGGAATTCTCCCTGAGCCACTTCCTTGGATAATACACTTCACTTCTGTAAGCCTCAGTTTGCCATTCTGGACCAATGACCCAGTGGACAAAGCTGGAGTTTTGGCTGGACTTTCCAACTTCCCAATGGACAGAGCTGGAGCAATTTGAGCAACAAAATAAATAATGATAGTATTGGATTATAACCCCATCCAATCAGGTAAATACCCATGAGTTCATGCTGACATACATAAATGAGTAAATAAATATGTGCAGAAGAGACAGGTTTTTCTTACAGAAGGATTCCAGTTAATAAATGCAGAAGGAATGAGGGAAATAGAAATTAAGATTAGAACACCATGGTAACAACTGATGTGGGAGAGATCCACCAAAAGACACTGAAATTATTGGCCAAAGTTGGAGGAGAAACAAGTGTATTTATATAGTTTCAAAGTATCTCCCTCAAGTTATTTATTAATTACAATGGAAAAAATAGTAACTTTACAGTGGAAAAACCCAGCAGATACTATCTGAATCAAAAGCGATCAAAGTTAACATCACCAGTAAGACATTGACGGCATGCGCCCCTTGCTACAGTGCACTGAGAAGGGTGCATCTCTTCTGAGGATTCTTGTCAAAAATGCAAAACCTCTATCTGTTCCTGAGAAAACAGCAGACAACCCCAAACTGAGGGACAGTGTACAAAAGTCTGGACCAGTCCTCTTCAAAAGTGTCAACATCACAAAAGACATGGAAAGAATGATGCGTTGTCAGAGGTTAGAGGAGAAGGAGACATGACAATCAAATGCAACATGGGATCCTGGATAGGATCTTGGAACAGAAAAAGGCAAAAATGTGGGAATCTCAAAACAAAGCATGGTTTCATTAACAGTACTGTGCCAATGTTAATTTCCTAGCCTTGATCATCGTACTGCGGTTATGTAGATTGTTAACACTAGCCAAAGACGGGGGAAGGATATGTAGAAACTGCACTATTTTTGCAGCTTTTCTATAAGTCTCAATTTATTTCCACATACAACATTTTTTAAAAGACATTGGTATCAGCTGGGCGTGGTGGCGCTTGCCTGTGGTCCCAGCTACTCCGGAGGCTTAGGTAGGATGATCATTTGAGCCTGGGAGGCAGAGGTTGCAGTGTGCTGAAATTGTTCCACTGCACTCCAGCCTCGTGACAGAGACCCTGTCTCAAAAAAAAAAATAAAAATAAAAATAAAAAATAAAAAAAAAATTGGCATGTATGTGGGAAAAATCTCCATGTTCTTTCTGTGCTACACGTACCCCCAACAAATGCAGTGAAATACGCTTGACCACTCTCATGCTGAGTAATAGGGTGAGTGCATAGTCTGTGTGTAGGTGACAGATGTAGCCCCAACCATCTGTGCTATTAACTGCTTAACTCTTGCCTCAAAGGGCTTGGAGGCTCCTGAAATGACTGGTTTTCATTGTGATGGGAAGAGAACATTACTGAAGGAATGTTTTTTCTTCAGTCTCAACATCCATCCATGTAAAAGGAATCAAGGGGTCAATTAGTGTGACTCCTGGCCTCTTTCCCATTTATTTATTTATTTATTTATTTATTTATTTATTTATTTATTTATCTGATGGAGCCTCACTTTGTCACCCAGGCTGGAGTGCAGTGGCACAATCTCGGCTCACTGCAACCTACCAGGTTCAAGTGATTCTCCTGCCTCAGCCTCCCAAGTAGCTGGGACTACAGGCGCCTGCCACCATGCCCGGTTAATTTTTTGTATTTTTAGTAGAGATGGGGTTTCACCATGTTAGCCACGATGGTCTCGATCTCCTGACCTCGTGATCCCAAAGTGCTGGGATTATAGGCATGAGCCACGGAGCCCGGCCTCTCTCTCCCTTTTTAATTCTCTCTGCCCTAAGGGAGGTGAAGTGATGTGTCTGATTGGTAAATTTGGAAAGAACAGACTGGGCACACGCTGCTTATCCCTTTCCTGTTCCTTCTTGAAATTGAGTGACTCATAGCAAACAGGTATTCTGCCCTGCTTCTCAGGGCAAGAAACTTCCCATATCTGGTCTTGTCTATGACTGGGTCAACCAGCCGGTTTGGAGATGCCAATTTGAAAGCTCATTTGACCCCCATCCCCAAGTTATTCCCTCCAACTTAGACTTCCTCAGTAGCAATGGTGATATTTCAGGCCTCACCTGCCTTGTTCCTTGTTTTATTTCTTAATTTCCTTAGAATCTGGGTGAGAAAGAAGGTTGATAACCATTGGACACTCATTAGACCCCAGTAGGTGCCATTTGTCCCAGTTTGCACAGTGTCCTAGAACTTAATTCTAAAGCCATGATTATCTGGGGGTTGAGAAGCATTTTTTTTTTTTTTTTTTTTTTGAGATGGAGTCTCGCGCTGTCACCCAGGCTGGAGTGCAGTGGCGACATCTGGGCTCACTGCAAGCTCTGCCTCCCGGGTTCACGCCATTCTCCTGCCTCAGCCTCCCAAGTAGCTGGGACTACAGGTGCCTGCCACCATGCCTGGCTAATTTTTTGTGTTTTTAGTAGAGATGGGGTTTCACCGTGTTAGCCAGGATGGTCTAGATCTCCTGACCTCGTGATCCGCCCACCTCAGCCTCCCAAAGTGCTGAGATTACAGGCGTGAGCCAACGCACCTGGCCGAGAAGCATTTTCTAAACTAATCTTCTCCTACAAATAGCCCCTGGACCTTGAGGATCATAAACGGTCATCATTTAACATTTTTTTCTGCTAGAAGTATTGAGCCTCTTGGTTGTATTGAGACCAAAAGAAGATCTGTCACCCCCCTCCACTCCCCTACAGATATACATACAACTTTCGGCAATCTCAGAGAGTTTGAAGCTACAATTCTATTACAAACGACGTGCTACAAGTATGCTTTTAAAATAAATTATTTTTCCAGTCTTTTCACTTTAACCTCTGCCCCAGTGGTCGTAAAAACAGAGGCATGGAGCCTGAGTTCTTTTCTGTGGACCATTATGCATCTATCTTTTCCAATAGTTTCCTTTGCCTCTGCTCTTTTTTGCTGTACAAAGACAGAAATTTCTAAACAGAGCCTTTAATAGTCCATTACTTTTTACCCATGTTATGCAATGTAGCTTTAAAGACGAACTTTTCCAGCCAGCTGCTACTTGTGTGAATGCCTGTTTGGGAGTGAGACTAATCTTTCCCTACTGGAAAAATAACCAACACTTACTACACCATAGTTACGATTACATCACAATAAATATTCTATGCAGGACTAGGAAGAGTTCCTCAAAGAAAAATGCTTGGGGAACGGGTAATTGGAATGAACTACAAGCATTTTCACTGAGCTCAAAGAAACTGCAAGAAAAAAGATCTTCGATCTGCATCCAAGTATTTTTTTTTTTTTTTTGTCTGAAAGAACACTGTGTGAGGAATTTTGACATTCTCTGCATTCTAATGAAAATGACTTGGAAAGTAGAGGCTTATCTATACATTTGCCTCATTGCCGCCACGATGGGCACCGTTTATCAGGAATAAAGAGAGAAGATCAAGAAGGTAGTTCTTTTCTGGAGAATTTTGTGCTCTGGCTCTTAAGTACTTTTGCTTTGCCATGAATGTGAATATTTTAAAGGCCAAAAAAGCCTCCTCCATTTGAGTTGCAGATGGCCACAGGAACCCAACAAGAATGCTAACAACTCATTTTAAAAAGGGAAAAAGAAAGGAAGTGCCAAGTTCCACACTGCATATCCATACTGATGTTGAGCCCATCTTGGCCTAGCTGGTAGAACTGAAAATTGAGAATAATATTAAGGGGCTGCAATGATCCCTAAGGGTAAAAATAAATGTGTTTCTGAAAACAACAGCCACATCCACAATGAAATAGACATGAAACAAGATAACCCAAGAACACATTTGTTTTCCTTGTAACAGGGATGCGTTAAGTTCATTATTCAGAGGACTTTGATTACCCTTTTCAAAGATTTTTGGTGAGTTTAATTTTCAAGGCTGTTAACCACTGATGTCAACTTAATTATAGCAAGCAAACAACCAACCCATAATGTATGATACCAATTGTTGGTTTTACTTTAGTCTTGCATTAGACTTGGATTTCTTTGCTCATTTATAACTTTCTGAGGGAGGAAGGTTTCTGCCCAGTCACTTGCCTTCCCTTAGCTGGTGTCTTTGTTCTCCAGTTTGCCATGGGGGATTGAGGGAACAGATATTTATGACTTATTATCTCAGTATTAACAGTGCCCCCTCAATGATTTATGAAGCTGTGCTGTTGCATTTTTAACCTTGATGTCCTTCTGATTATTGTTCTCAAATGGTAAGATTAACACAGTGGGGCCCAAAGATTCTTAATCAGTTTCTTGCATACAAATTCACCCAAATGTAGGGAAGAGAGAGTCCTTGGTGGCATAACGACTTCCAGATGGAATGAACTGAGAACATCTAAGCACTTAACCCAAAGCACCCTTATATTTGTCACCATGAACATGATATCCTCACACTAAAATTTAGTTATACTTTTGTATCTCAGCATTCAATGAACTAGAATTCTAGAATGTCATGTACATCTTGTGTTAAAGTTCAGGACATTTGTTAGTATATGTGTTTCTTTTCTTCCAAAGGGTGACAGTGATCCAGGATGAAGGTCCTTTGACTATACATTTCAGCGTTCAATTGAGGTAAAATAATGGTGATTTTCGGGAAAGAAAAATTTTCCCTGTCCTTTTTCCAGGGGTCCCTGGAGGTACTTTGTTGAATTTTTCTAATCTTGTGCATGGACTTCTCAAAAGCTGATCTGGCAGACAATCACAGTTGGCCACTCAGTCACTACCCTTACAGCTACTGGCGGCCATGAGACAGTGATCTGACCCATGAAATGTGAAGAGAATTTCTGGGGGGACTTTGGAAACGCTTTTGTGTTCTCATTAAAAGGCAAAGCTTAAGACACAAGCTCTTTGGTGCTATCCCTTCCCTTGAACCTGAATACAGTGATCATCTTGTGATCAAGAGTCAAGAAACCTGAGGACAAAAAGCCAACATGCTTAGGGAAGTAAGAAGAAAAATGAAGAAATTTTGAGTTTTTGATGACATCACTGGGCTGTAGGAGCAACCCCAAGATCACCTATGTAGACTATCTTGTTACATAAACAAGAAATGTCTTTATGGTTTATGTCCCTGCTACTTGCAGCCAAAAACATTCTTATGTGATACAGGAAGCAAGGTCTAGGGTGGAGGCAAGAACAGAAAGGACGGGGGCAGCAGTAATGGCTGGTAAATTCTGTTAGGAAGTGTTGCCCCAGAGACTAATGAAGGGATGGAAAATGCTGCTTGATGCCTAGGAGCTGTTGCAGCCATAGCTGCCTTGGCCTTCCACCTGAGGATGATGCCAGGTTTTGTCAATATCATGACAGTGATATTAATGATATTCAACAAAGAGGGCAAGAATACAAGCAATTAGTTGAATTCTTAGAGCCCAGTGAAAGAGTGTAAGGGCAAAGCAGACAGCAGGAGAGTAAAAACAAAGTTTGTTTGCTTCCCTTTGTGGTTGAATTTGCCCAAACTGAATGGTTTAGAAGTATATCCCTCAGCTGAAAGTCTAACTGCCTGTGTCTTGTGGAACATACCTGTGTGTATTTGTAACTTGCATCTTCTGTGCGGGTGAGGACTAGGGGGCATAAAACCATGTGGGGGGATTTTCTTTCTTCCCAAGGGAGCTGATGACCAAGGCTGAATTCCAAGGTAGCAGAGTTCCAGCTGAGGACTGGCCAGCGGTAACCTGGACCCCGGCTTCCTCAACCACCATGTAAGCTGGTGTTGTAGAGGTGTGTGTGTGTGTGTGTGTGTCTTGAAAACACTCCTATTCAAAGCAAAGCCAGGTCAGCCTTAAAAGCAAGCTGACAAAAAGAACTATAAAACCAGGGGTGGATTACATTTCAGAGTGGTTCCTTAAATTACAACTATCACTAACAGGCATTAGTCAGCTATTTCTAGTTTAACTAAAAAGTAAAAGGTATATTCAACTTGTCTTTATTCTATTTTTCTTCTTATGCTAAACATTTAAGCTCCTTCATTTCTGCTATAATATTTTGAAATGGTGATAAATCTATCTGTTTTAGCTTGAAACTTGATTTCTTCAATATACGCAGTCTGCAAATAGTTATTGCGTGTCTCCATACCAGTGAGTGTGTGTTTCTGTGTAAGATAGAGGGAAGGTGAGGTAGAGAGAGAAAAAGAGAGAGAGCATGAGACAGTGTGCGTGAGAGAGAGCCAACAGCATCCTTTCAGGATCTTGTACATAGAAATGAAAGCCGTGAATGAAGCTGTAGTTCAATTTGATTAGGAAAATACACTCTAAAATACTGAGAGGATGTGATGCCAGGCAAACTGAGCTGCTGGCTGGAGAACACTGAACAAAGATGAAATTGTTTCTGGATCTTAACTCACTCTTATGCAGAATGTCTCCTGACTTGCTTTATCCCTCTTTCCCTTGCAACAGTCAGTGACAGGCTGAGTGGAAAGTTGTCCTGCCTCTCAGAGAATGTTAACTCATCAGCCTCCAGCTGTGGCTCCGGCCTATTGGCTGCCTTTCCCTTTGAAGGCACAGACACTCTTGAGAGAATCTTGAGCTGGCTTTGGGGCTGAGACCCCTTTGCACTCCTACTTCGGATGTCTTCACTGGGTGGCAGACTAGTCAACCCGCTAGGCTCTAGCTATTTCTGAACAGGTTCTTTGAAGTTACTGGAGACCCAAGTGGTTTGCTACATTTTGCATAAGCAATAGAATAGTGCATAAACCCCCTTGCCCAGCATCACTTAATACACCTGCTTCTGCTGATGCTCTTTGAAGATGCCTCCGTGGAGGGCATCGCAAACTGCTCTGCACATTCATATTCAACCCGTGTGCAGTATGCATGGACCACTGCAGGCTGAGAGCTGCGTGCCTGGCGCCGCCCACCTCCAGCACTGTCTCCAGTCATTCCACTGCACTCACGAAGTCCAAGAAATAGAAAAACATAAAAAGCTATTGTCCATGTCCAGTGAGAAATGAAATGCACTGGACCGAGTATCACAACTTCCTTAAAATAATACAACTTTATCACGTTTGCATCTGATCCTGCTCATGGTTTGCAAAGTCATAAACCCCTTGAAATCAATAGCTTGAGCCATTGCTGCTCTATTCTATTTAAACACATCCTTCTAAAAAAGCAATTTATTACAAACTCTCTATGGTTTCACCTTATCTAAAACACTTAATTCAGTCCATCTCCTGCTTTGCTTTGTAGTGTTGGAAGCAATCAGAAGACTGGAAGCAATTTACTAATAAGAGAACATGCCCTACAGCTCTGGCCTGTGAAAAGAGTTTCAGAATCACAATGTAGCCACAAGTCAAATTCTAGAAAGAATTAATGGCACATCTCATAGTTCTTTTATTTGCTGGCTGATTCATTCCAGGTATGATTGAAAATCCTACATTACAGGTATGGCCTCTTTTGGTGTTCCCAGGGTAGGAAACACATTGTCTTCTACCAGCAACTTTGCTCCAGCTCCCTGAAATATAGTCACTTCTACCACCATGAAAACTACAAAGCAAGGGAGAATCCAGCTTAGTCTTCTAGAAAAAATTAACAGAGAAGAAAAGATATGTCTCACAGTTAAATGAGTAAGGAATTCTGCCTATACAAAGGCTGTAATCAAATGATTTGGTTTGGGGGACAAAAGCTAGGCTTGTGCATGGACATGGTATTCATTGTAGATGACCAAATCATGCCAGCATCTGATCTCTTTAACCAAAACCTTTCTCCACAACCTCTCTCAACCTGCTTTACCCTCAAGCTTTCTCAAGGGAAGAGAGAGAAATGGACTTATCAAGATGCTTAAGCACCCCAGGAAAGAAAACTCCTTTCTGCACCACAGTGCACTCCTCTGTAAAGTGAAAGTGTGGACCAGAGAGATTAGGGTCTCTTCTAGCCTTAGAGGTGTGGGATTCTTGAGGACAGTGGCCTAAGAGTGAGGCCAGATGTGGAGCTGGGCATCTGGGACCACCAACAGGGGCCTCAGGAATAGCCCATCCATGTGCCTGAGGATTCCTGTGTTTAAAAGAAACTAATTCAAGATCTCCTCAAGGGAAAACAGATGAATTATATAATAGATGGGCAAGAATGGACAGTCCAGTACATGGCACCAAGTAGATGTTTGATGAACACCAATTCCTTTGCCGAAAACCCACTGGAATGGCTTGCTCTTGGCACATGTTGTTACTTTAATTCAGCAAATTGGCTAATTGGCCAGTGGAGTTCTAAGATTCACAGCCATGCTGCATCCCATTCCATCTCATTCTATCCCATTCCATAAGGTAGGGATCTGCTAAACCTGAGCTTTCTTTTTAGATATCTGCCCCAGCAAGAGGAAGGACACATCTACCTATGGAATAAAAAAAAAATAAAAAATAAAAGTGGAAGTGGTATGGATGAGCCATAAAACATGATCCTAAGCAAAAGCAGCCAGCCACAAAAGGCCGCACAGTATGAGATTTCACTTACAGGAAATGTCCAGCATAGGCAAATCCATAGAAGCAGAAAGCAGATTAGTGGTTCCCAGGGGCTGGGAAAAGGGGAAAATGAGGGGTGATTGCTAATAAAATAAAGTTTCTTTTGGGGTGACGAAATATTCTTGAACTGGTGGTGATAGTTACACTTCTCTATGAATAAACGAAAAACCACATAATTGCATACTTTAAAGGGTGAATTATATTTCAATAAAATTGTTGTTAAAAATACAAAAAAAGTGGGAAAACATAGAAAATGGCACCATAGCGGAAAAAAGAAAGAAAAACCTGGAGAAGTGAAAGGTACTTGAACTCCTGTCCCACTGGCTCTGTGATCTTGACTTTTCTGTGTCTTAGATTCACCAACTATCAAGTGGGGATATTATCTCTTTGTGAACCTTCTAAATCAACTATGAGGATACTACTGTTAGGAACTAAAGGCTGAATTCAAGGACTCCCTCATTCTGAGAAATACAGAAACAGTGTACAAAGTAACTTGTACTATAATATCTGGGCCACCCTTCGGAAGCAGGTATGGATAGTGAATGGGGCAACTCCTGGTGAGCATCAAGACAGGTTTCCATGTCTAGCACTGGTTCCTTGAAGATGGTTATACTGACCGCATTTCTCATTCTCTTGCTGTATCTCATAAGAAAACAGTCAGCCTGTTTCTACATTTTACAAGGGGGGAGGGTAAGCCCCTGGGATATTAAGTAAACTCTTTCAAGTTACCAAATGTGAAGAACCTAGATCATAGGGGTTCTCTCCCCTAAGGGAGCCAATACACTTTCCATTGGACAAGTAAAAAATAGGGGTTGAAGTGTTGAGTCCTTTTGCACAGTGTGCTAATAAACCTTTGCTTAGTTTGGACATTAGAACCTAAGTTGGTCAATTAGGAAGGAAGGAAGGAAGGTAGGGAGGGCAGGCGGGAGAGAGGGAGGACGGGCAAGGGTACACTGTCTCTCTCAAAGGCTGTAGATTCGGAATTTTTGTTTCAGGAGTATGTAAGGGAGGCAGATTTCCTTTTCAAAGTTCAAAGAAAATGGTACGTTTTGTTTTCATACTTCGTTTCATTTTCACTTGGGAAAAATGCCCCAGCTTTGAAGCCTCTCTGTTTAAACTCATTAGGAAAACCATCAATGACAGCAGCTTTCATGCAATCATAGTGGGAGGAATTAGTGTTATGGGAGAGCTGGATCAATCTTCAAATGTTTCATCTATGGAGATGGGAGGTCAGCACCGGCTGCTTGTTCAGCTGGAAAGTTAACATAAACAAATACTTCACTCACTGGGAGAGTCCAAGGGAAAGACATTTGATATTCCCCCTCTGAATACTTCCTCAGAAGGCACATGAAAGAGATAGTTGCTTCTTGAGAACTAAGTGGTCAACTGCTTGGCAAAATGTCTCACCTCGAAGAGCAAGGTGTTTGTTCTTTTAGCGTCTGGAAAGGAAAGGAGGTAGGGATGTGAACGTTCACGGAATAGAATCCCTTCCTGTGTAATTCCTAACTTCATTGAAGTTGATATGGAAACCCTTTTAGCGGAGCTGGTTTTAATATATGAAGATATAGTTTTTGATATCCAAATATGTTTTAAAGGTTTTTTTGTTTCGTTTTGTTTTTGAGACAGAGTCTCACTCTGTTGCCCAGGCTGGAGTGCAGTGGAGTAATCTCAGCTCATTACAACCTCCACCTCCCGGGTTCAAGCAATTCTCACGTCTCAGCCTCCTGAGTAGCTGGGATTACAGGCATGTGCCACCACTCCCAGCTAATTTTTTGTGTTTTTAGTAGAGATGGGGTTTCACCATGTTGGCCGGGATGGTCTCGAACTCCTGACCTCAGGTGATCCACCCACCTCAAGCTTCCCAAAGTGCTGGGATTACAGGTATGAGCTGCCGTGCCCAGCTTCATTTTAAAGTTTTTTAAGCTGTTGAAGTCTCCTTTGCCAAAGATAGAATGTGGAACTTTGTTTTTGTTTTGCACTTTATTCATAGAGCATATTCCATAGCCCATCTGATTGATTCAAAATGGGGTTAACAGTGAGAAATTAAGGACTGCAGATGGGATGTCTAAAAGAGAGCTAACAGGAGAGGCCTGGTAGGAGGAGGAGAGACAGGGACAAATGGAGGACGCTGGAAGATTAACAGAGACCCCTGCTACTTCTAACAAAGTTGTTCTGCAAAAATAAAATAAAAAAATCTTAGAAAATGTTCTTCATGCCTACAACATAGCATGGATTAAGGAATTTGTGATCTCAGTATCCGTACAGGTTAACTCAATATTTTCATTTTTCTTACAAGCATTGCATATGTGGGTATATGCAAATATATATACAGGCAAAAATGGAAAAGTATATCCACACAGACAAATATATGACTGTGTGTGTGCATGCGCATATGTGTGCGCACAGGCATTTGAGCTTGAGTGCATGCACTCAAAAGAATACAGGAATAAAGGGACTATGATTAGCAGCACTGGGCCTCATTCCTGCCAAGCCCTTCCCAAGGTCAAACTAGAACCTATTATTTTAGATCTCGGGGAAATTAAGCAGACATAGACTTAAGAAAACACAGGCTGTGGTTAACTTTCCACTTCTTTCTACTAAGAGTGGATGACCAAGCATTTTTGCGACATCTAGTCCTCTGTTGCTATCCCTTAGTTAGCTCATGAGAAGATAAGGTGTAAAACTAAACTATCCAAGATATGAAGCCATCCCTGCCCAACTTAATGAGCAACTAACTAATCCAAAAAAAAAAAATAGCCATTACTTACACAGCCATAATGTAGATGCAACATGGCATATAAATCAGTAACTCTTGTATTGCAAAACAGACAAATAGATTAATGCATGTTGCAAAGGATGGGTGAAGAGATCGATTAAGTTACTGATTCAGACCATGAACTTTCTCTCAATATACTGCATTTAACTTTTAAATAAGGTTTAGGAGAACCTGTAACATTTTGCTCACTGACAGAGCTATATTTTACTAAGGGCAGAAATTGGCTAGTCTATAAAAATTAAATTATGCCCCTTTCACTGTATCTAGTCAAGAGGAAAAACTCTAATTACAAGATTGCACTGTCAAACAAATGCAAATTCACATTCTTTATTCCCTGGTTTAAAAATTCATACTGGAGGGGGCTTCTATTCTGAAATGAAAATCAATATTTGAAATATTTTGCAGAGTGCAATGACAAGCAAGAGCAAAAGAGGTGTCATTATCAAGGGTGCTAGTAAATAGACACCAACTCATTAAGTGCAGAGCTAGTGAGAACAAGTCATTCATTATGCAAATATTTAAATATCAATTAGTAAGGACAATGAAAGAAGTTGAAATGAACCTTCCCTTCCCCACAGCCAGTACCTTATTATTCCAGAAATGACCAAAGGGAACAAGATTGGTGGATAATAATCTCAGCACCTAATAGCAATGTCACTCTGGGGAATAGGTAAAGGTTAATTTCAAACGTACTTCCCAATGGAAAATTAAATGTACCTGCCTCAAAATTTTTAAGAGCTGAGTTTACAGACTTAGTCCAGAAAACTGAAGGCCTATGCATATTGCATGGCTGGTATTTTTTGGAAAGAGAACACCTTTCATTACTGCTTAATGTCAGACTGGCTTAGTTCACTAAATTTTCTTAGTTGATTTAAAGCCCTGGTTTTTCCACATCTATGAAAAAATGCCAGTCCACATAGCACTCAAACTTAAAAATCTCACTGGTTCGTTCTCAGATTCTTTTGACATCCACTTCATGGCCTGTCTACCTGGACTGTTAGGTGAACTTGGTGGATATGAAAAATGGCCTAAACTCTTTGAACTTCGCCTGGACTATCTTTTCAGGCAGACCTGGCAGGATATTTTACTACATGCTGGCTGTGTGGTATTACAGCAAAGGTGTTGGCCTGAGAAGCAGGCTTCAAGCGCCTCTTAGTAACAGTTGGCTGGTGAACTTGGACCAAGCATCTAATTTTCCTGGACCTTGCTTTCTTCCTCTGTAACACAAAAAGTTTTGTCCAGATCAGTTCTCAACTCGGGTCACCCCAGAATCATTGGGAAGTTTATAAAAGACCCATGGCCAGATATACCACAGATCTATGAAATGGGCTTCTTTAAGCAGAGACGCAGGCATGTGGAGTTGAACAAAACTCCCAGCAAGATTCCAACATGCATCTTTAACTAGGAGTCACTGGGCTCTTTCAGCTCTAGTATGCTGAGATTCTCAGGACAACATATGTTATTGATCAAACTTGAAAGAAATTCTGACTTCAATTCTTAATAGCATCATTTAACAGGCATTACTTTCTCTGGAGAGGAGATGTTGACCATGTAATAGAATTACATGCTGACTGGCTGTGGCATGAGGAAACAAGATCCTGAAAGAGGACCACCAGATTTCACGAGATTCTGTATGTACAACCCACAGAAAAGAGTCAGATGCCTCGGGCGCTCAACAACAGTTAGCTCTTGTTACTATGATGATTATACTACAACTGTGTTCACTTAAAGTTTTAGGTTTGCTCTCTATCCTTGTTGGCAAAAAATTAAATTGGTCCCTAATAAGTACATGGACATAAAAATGGAAGTGCCTTGGAGGTATAAGGCCCCCCTGGACATTGCTCTTTTGATGCAGAAACAGATCCGTTTGGCTTGTTTCTGTGGAGTTTAGGCTTAGAATGCCTTGCTTCCATGTGCACACACCCCAACCTAGCATCCTTCCCTTCAAAACCTTTTCCTTTGAGTTCATCAACTGCTTCTGTTTGTCAAACTTCACAATTGAAACTGCCTTATTACTTGATTCTGTCTCTACCTGTTGGGCTGTGACCTGTGGCCAGAGGGGCCTGGTTTGGAGACAAGGTACCTACCTTGTCTGAGCTTATAGAAAGCGAGCAACCTTAGGCCAGACACTTGAAGTCTGTGCTGAAGTTTCTGTGGATAAAATGGAAGTTAAAATGCCTGCTCTGCTTCTTTTACAGAGTGGTTTTGAGGACAGAATGAAGCAAGATGAAAAACAGCACTTTGAAAATGGAGTGTGTGGTATTCATCTTAGATACACTTTTAGAGAAGAAGAAATGTGTCTCAGAAAAAGGACCTCTTCTGACTCAAATTTAGCTTACATCCCCTTCTCAACCATATCCCAGGTGATAAAATATGACATCCAGGTAAGCAGTGGCCTTGTGGACTCTGAAGAAGTTCTTAACGTGTCCACAGTACATTCTCATTTTGTCTGGCTCTAAACTACTGTCTCAAGAAAGCTGCAAATATTTGAAAGTAACAATAAAGTGTTAACAGTAATTCTGACTAAAATCACAGCAGTCCCTCTGGTAGAAAGGCAGTAAATTCTTTGCTCAGGTAAAACGTAGGAAAGAAACACAAGTAGAAAAAAATCCCATTTGTTCAAATTATCCCTATCAATCTTAACTAAAGAATTATCGCCAAGTTTGTTTTGTTTTACATCATTAATAGCCCAAATCCCATGTGCCAAAATAATGTTTACCGCATTTCTCGGGACAAGTTACCCTTGAGAGCCAGTATGTCTCAGGCTTCCCAGAAGAGTGATTTTGGTGCAACAAATAATGACCTATACAAACCAGCCCTTACAACTGCACACACACCGCAACACAGCACAGTGTCAAGCTAACATCTGCTTTCCAAATAACCATGAGGATAGCAATATGACATTTCCAGGCCCTTCTCTGAGAAGAAACGACTTTCCCAAGGTGTTGGCTTTAAAACTAGAGTCTTTGCATTGATTTACCAGTGGGTAAAGGGAATCATATAACAGTTCTAATCACTTCACCGGGCTCTGCAGGCAGTTCACAGAACAAAAGGAAGTGGGGGCTTTGGTTCGTTCACTATCAGCCATCAAGTTATGCTATTTCCCATCTTTTTAATATCCTTAAAATGGCAAGGTCTGTGTTTATGGTTTTGACCTTGAAACTGAAGTAACAGCTCTACCTATTCTCCCAAAGTTCCAGATATACTTTGGGGAACTTTGACTTCTGATAAGACAGCTGGGGTAGGGGGTGAGGAGAGGGTTGGAAAGTTCTACCTCAGCGAGAAGATTCTTGGTCAACTAGAGGGAGTGAGGGCTATCCCACAAGACCTCCCCTTCCCCCACAGGGTGCTCAGGACTTCTTCTCAGCCAGCCAGCAGCTAAGCTGGTAGGGCTAACGGCGTTCCTTTGAAAGATCTTGGCAATTTGTGCCTGGAAGTTGATGCATTAGTTCTAAAATTAAATAAAGATCCTGTAGTGTTCTTCAAGGAAGTATGGTGTGCCTCTATGACAAAACACATTTTTCAAGCTCTGACCTCTGGGAACTTCAGCTAGCTCCATATTTCAGGCTGACAATGCTCACAGGCTACTGTCTAGTTGCCCAAGCCAGGGCTGGTTAGCCATATATTTTCTACCTCCATCAGCTTTTAGCATAGGGAGGTGAAGGGAGTAAATAAAAAGAGGAGAGCCACTAATTTAAATGCACTTCCCCTCCCAAGACCCTTGGGGAGAAGCCTTAGTAATTAACTCTAATGAGATTAAAGTAACTTGGAACTCTTCATTTTCCCAGCACTGTAAAACTAAATCTGCGATGACCAGTGTGTGGGCATTAAATCAAAGTCAGTCCTTTTTCCTGTTATTTAATGGCCCCCTCACTCCCACCCGACAGCCCAGGCTTAAGAGCGCGGGGGAGGGCTGCCAGGCTCTTACCGGCACTTTGCTCCATCACTTCTTTCTGACACATGTCTTGAACGTTCACCGTGCAATTCACAATGAACTCGGGGGAGGAGCAGTCGTTGTTCAGCTGGAATTCTTCACACTGGTAGCACTGGATTTGCAGCGCAAAGCCTGCGAGACAGACGCAGTCGGGTTCAGATCCGGCCCCTACAGAGCCCACCCCGGAAATCACGACCATCCCACGCCTCAGAGCCAGGCGGCTCCCAGCCTCTGGCAGGCTTAGACCACTCCTGGGTCTCCGGGTAGGGCTGGATGTGGCTGAAACCGGCAGGGGGCGGCGCGGGTACCTAGGGTCCTACGGAAGAAAGTGGAATAGTGCCCGCCACCCCTGGACCCCGGCTCTAGACACAAAGCGCCCATCCATTACCACCCCAGGCCTTTTCCCAAGAAGTTGAAGGGAGGGTGGGGACGGTACCACCGCAAGAGCGAAGTAGCTCTGGAGACGTGCGTTAGCTCCAGCCTAAGCCAAAGGATTTGCCTAATTGCTAATTGGTTACAAATTACTTAATTACTATTTTGGCACCATTCGTGATTACATTCGCAGACATCTTTTCAGTTTTTATTTATTTAATTTTTAAAGTCAGCGTTTCTGTGCCAGGGCTCTGAGGATCCCTGAGCGACCACCTGGGAACAAGGGTGGAGGTGCCAGACGCCAAGCGCTGCTGCGCCGCAAGTCCCCGAGCCCGGGTCGGCGGCCCTTCTCCGGGGCCGTCCCCGCGGCGACCCGAATGGCCACCGAGGGTGGGAAAGGGCGTTTGTGAGCGCGCGCACCCTGGATCCCCGACCCCGCAGCCCTTTCTTCCAGGCCCCGGCTTTCAGGACGACCGTTCGACTAGGGTCGGTGGTCGGGGTTCCAGCTCTGCAGAGCTTAGTAGGGAGCCAGTAGGCGAACTGGAGAGAGGACGCGAGACCTTTGCGCCTCTGGACGCTTCGGCCTGGCTGTTCTCGGTGTACGCGCTCGTGTCTAGACCCAATTACCCGCGCTCCCGCAGCCCCACATCTATCGCACTCTGAGCGCAGCAACCCAGCTTCAGCGTGGCCGCAGGCTGCCTCGCGCATCGCTCACCTGTCGGCGGCGCCACTCCCACGGGGTGCCGGACGCGCCAGACAACTTGGCAGGGTTCGGGAGATGTCGCCCCCTCTCCCTCGCCCAGAACCCAGCACCGCTCGGACCCTCCCTCCTCTCAAGCCCAGCTTCTCCCGACGGTGCAGCCGGACAAGCTGCAGCCCGGAGTCCCGCAAACCCGCCGCTCCCCGCTCTCCTCCTGCAGCGCGGGACTTGGACACTTTCCCAGCCTCGCGCCCCGGGGCACCAGTCGCGGCCGCCAACTCCCGCTGGGCAGCCCCAGCGCAGGGCTGGCCCCGAGGTGGGCGCCTTGGGGGCAAAAGGGCTGGCGGGTAGATGGATTGTGCGCACCTGGCCCCGGCTACTGGCCTCTGGGTATTCTCACCTGGAAGCAAGAACAATCCGCAAAAAGTTGCCGCGATGCCTAGGACCCACATTCTCCCGGAGTCCCGGGGCCGGGAGAGGGCAGGCGCATCAGATGAGGCGACAGCAGCGGAGGCTGCCCCGGCTGCAGCGGCTGTGGCTGCCGAGGCTGCTGGGGCCCGCGCTGCTGCCGCGGAGACGACGGTCGTATCTTAGAGGAGCCGCAGGTGCCGCTCGCGGAGCCTGCATCGCCCGCGCTCGGGCTCCCGGCTGCGGGTCTCTGCTCCTCCCGCTCGCGCTCCCGGGCCGAGCACCGCGCCTCCGGAGTTGGAGGCTGAGACTGAAGGAACTACTGGCGATCCGGAGCACCCACAAAAGTCTCGCCTTTTCTCCCCACCTCCCACTCCAGGCATCACGTGACGGCTGCCGAGTTGGGGTGGGGGTGGCGGGCGGGGAAGGCTGGGACGGTCGCTCCACATCCCCACCCCCTTCCTGTCTTCCTCTTCTCCCGCCTCCGCACGTTCCTGGGAAAGGGGCGCCGGGGGGCGGGAGAGAACTGGTAGTTTTCTGAGGTGGGGAGGTTGGGGGAGCGGCGAGGAGGGCGCAGCAGGTGCCGTGGGGACCTGCCGGGTGCTGACTAGGGTCTGAGGACTGCGTGCCCGGCTGGCCCTTCGCACATAGGAACGCAGCCTCCCCACTCCACGTCCTCTGCGCCTTCCAGGACTGGTCAGTACCCCAGCGACTGGGTCCAGCCCACACAACTGAGGCTGTCCCGCTGCGGGCCGCTGGAGCCTGGCGCCCCGGGAGGCTGACAGGAAGGGCGCGCGTTCCCGTGCGCCTGGCAAAGTTCCACGCCCGCAGCCTCTGTAGGGTGTCCTGTGCAGCTGTGCCCCCTCTTCCTCCGCGAAGGCCTTCTGTCAAGAACCAGCTCGGCGTGGCCAGTCTGGGTGGGGGTGTGGTGGGGACACTGCCTTAACTGTCTCACTTGCCCGGGCCGCCCTCCCTTCTCCCGCCTGCGCGCACCTCTGGAGGGTGCATTGACACCGCCCTGGTCGCCTAGCCTAGGAGAACGCCGTCCCGGGGACACCTGCCGTGAGGTCCTACCAGAAAGCAAATCAGGGTGAAGAAGAGGGTTGTTCTCCTCCATTACTTGTCTCCCAAACGCCAGCCGGCTCCAGTCTGCTTTCCCCAAAGCCACCGATTATTAGCACATACTCCCACGTCCTCTCCTGAAAGGCCATCCCAGCCTCGGACTCGGCCTCTGGCTGCTCCTCACACCCCTCAAATTCCTCTTCTTTCCGCAAAGTCCAAGTGACCCACCTTGCGTACTCCCGGGGATGCCCCGGTGCTATCTTCGCCTTCCTTCCCGAGCCTTGCAGCAGGTGGTGCGGGAGACCGCTTGCCCGCCGGAGTGCGTTGGTGCCCCCGCCCCCAATCCGCACATTCCCATCCCCTTTCCCCACATCCTTAGGGAGCATCCATTTCCGTGGAAATCGCCTCCTAAGCTTTGCTCCTCTTCACACTTTTCTCCCCCGGCCACTTCTGGGGGCAGCTCTCTCAGGCCGGGACGCTGATCATTTATTTCTGCATCCTCCCAGCAGAGCTGGTCTGTAAAGGGGCTTAAATGACTTTCTTTGTAATTCCTCTGCAGAGATCGTTCCATATCTGCCTCAGGCTCCTTCTCTCCCTCCCTCCCTCTCCCCCTTCTTTCATTTCTATTTGGTTAACCCCTCGGGGAGACTGAAATGCTTTGACCATTACTCACCTGTCTGCAGACTCTGATCTTACAACTGGCTAAATTACTATCTCTGGAGCAAAAGGGCCAGTTTATTTATTCCTTCTGGGAACCCATCGTAAGAGCACGTGTGAGTCATGATTCAAGTAACTGACTGGGCCAAAAGGTCCTTGAGCAAGTTATTTTCTGTTTTCAGAGGGTGCAAATGTGATATAACTTTTATTCAGAAAGGAAACAAAAAGATTTTTTAAAGTCTGAAAGACAAGGACATTTTACATAATTTTCATTTAAGATAAAATAAAACAAATTGCACAAATTAACCAAATAACACTGATCTTACAATACTCTTTAAAGAAACAATTATGTGCTAAAGTAGCCATATAGATCCTAAAAATATTTCTATTGGGCCTAGTTTACAAGCTCCTGTACATAAGTAATTATAAATAGTTCACATCTAGAAAAAATACACATAACCTTTAAAATAGAATTTATCCTTACATATAAACAGTCTTTGTAGAAAAAAAGGATATTAAAAAGAATTCTTCGTAGCACCATTAATTTTATTTTTAAAAGTGAACATTGCAAATAGAAATTTGTTTTCATTTTTAGAGTGCCAAGATTTTAATAAAAAGAGCAAGAAGATAAAAATCAAATAATATTCAGGATCACAGAGAAGCACTAAGTAAAAGACAATCTAAAGAAATGTCTGGAAGGAAAAACTGGTATTGGGAATAGAATTCGGTTATTTCTGATACAATGTCACACTCCCAATCAGTATCCACACTTCAGGACCCTTTTCATTTTTCAGCAGAAGCAGAATGACACTTATTACTATCACCTGAATCTCTGGCAACGAATCTGAAATTACACTAAAATGAACACTTCTATCAAATTGAGATTTGTGAGATGGAGATGAGGAGGAACCCTCCGATTTTTTGGCAGGCCCTGTTGTAGGTGTACAGAGTGTACCCACAAACAATTTGAGGACCAGGACAATGAACTTCACAAAAACTTCAGTTGGGATTTTTAAAAATATATATTATCATCAACTTCTAAGACTTAGTACATTTTTTCAAGAGCATGGCACTGATTCCATTTATTGCTGTCTTTTTTTGCTACAAATATAATTTCTCTTCCAAAAAATTTACAACTTCTGTACAAATATTCAAAAAAAGTGCAAAATTAAGGATTCTGTATCATAGGTGTGTTTACGCTTAATCCTCTTGAAACACAATAAATGGAGTCTATCTTTATTGCCATCAGAGAAATAAGCTCTGGTGGGTTGCCTGCTGTGAATTTGACAAGGAAGGCTCTGGTACTGCAATAGTTTATTACTGTCATCTCTATCGAGCGGTGCACCCCCCACCCCCACACATCATTTCTTAAGTGCTCCAGTCCCAGCTCACTAAGGGAAGAGATGTCCTTTATACATCATTTGAACCTTGACTGGCACAGGAAGAGAAGCTATCATATAAAGAATCACTCAAAGATTCCAAGTTGTCTACCCCAGGCCTATCTGAACTACTCAAAGATGTCTCTTCATTTTTTTCTTTTTCTTCCTTCTGTCCTTCAACCTTGTTCAGAGAGTTCTTCTCTTTTTCTAATAAAATCACAGTATTGCTGTTAAATTTATTGAATGACTCCAGGGAAATTTTCGATAATCTATTCTCGGGATCGTCTTTTGTTTCTTCAAGTTGTTTCAATTTCTGCAATAAAAAGAAGAAAATATTAGAAACATATTTCTTTGGAAAATCAAGTTATCCTATCTAATATTCAATTAATGTCTGTATAAAGTACAGTTTAAAGGGATAGAGAAAACCTACAAGTCTTTAACAATCTTCTAGTATAATTAAATGTAATAACAAAGCCAATTTTAGGGATAAATCAGGACTTTAATCATTTTACTGAGATAAATAGGTCCCAATTTGCAAACCAGTTAAGTGCCACTTAATTTCATTTTAAATGGATCCATTTGAAATTTGTTCAGGTAAAGTGCCTTATTTTTCTTCATCAAAGTTTCAAACTCCTCTCTTTCCTTGCTAAGTATTAGTTGCACTTTTTCTAAATATGAGTAGGTATTGAATTTCAGCCAGAAGTTATGGTAATACGTTTTTTTCTAATAAAAAAAAGACATAAAAATCCCTTGCCATTTTTGAATACATGTTAAGCTTGTTAGAAGCATTGCCATTTTAGTATTTTGTCCCTTTATGGGACTTCAGATATTTGAAAGAGATCTCCAGGTTTTTGGGTGTAGATCCCAGAAGGCCCAAGGGCTTAAAAATTAAAGCGGCAGGTGAACAGCTGAGTAACCCCTCTGCTCCAGAAGGTCTAGTAACACCAGTTTATACCAGGATATTACTGTTATTAATACCCTGTATGATGTATAAAGCACTGCACCAAATTCAATAATTATCATAGGTAAACCCTGTAAACATGAATGTATTAGGTTGCTCAGTTGGCTCCTAAGGGCTAAGGTGAGGACAGAGGGAGGCACACTTGCCAAAAACAATGAGAAGAACAGACGTGTAAAAGTGTCTACAATATTTCTCATCTTCTTTTCCTCTTTCCAGCAGAAATTCCATCCAAACACAGGAAAGAAGCAGGCCCGGGGGCTTGGAGATGATAGTAAGTGTTACCATTTATTAAGCATCCACTAGGTAAAAGACACTTAACAGATTCTATCAGCTTTTTCACAAACCTACAAGGTAAACAACCCCATTTTAAAGAGAAGGTATGCAAGGCTCAGAGTGACAGAGATATTTGCCCAAGGTTGCCCAGCAAGTGGCAGAGAACAGGATTTGAATTTCTGTCTGGCTGCCTTCCATGCTCTTGTTCTTTCCATTAAACCATGTTCTTAGGTAATAAAGGACAAAATGTCCTGTTTTCCATTTTGCTACCCCAAAATTCCACTTAAATAACTTGCCAAACTGTCTCTAACATGTGCAGTTCTGCTGTGCACCATGCTCCCCATCCCCAACATTGTTACGCTGGACTTAACAAGGTTGCAATGAGGAAACTGTGTTTTGATTGGGAAAATAGATACAGCCAAAGCCTATGGATTCTCACATGCTAATGTGAAGAATGGAAAGAGAAGAGAGAGATGGAAGTGGATGGCTTCTGTGTTCCAAGAACAGACACGGGCAGAATTTCTCTGCTATAGGAAATGGTATAATTCTATAGGAATATTTGAAAATCATCCTAGATCTAATGCTTATTTCATTATACTACTAACGTGCAGAAACATTACTCACAGAGCTAATTTTCAATCTCAAACAGCTACCCTGAAACCAGAGGCGGGCTAAGGAACAGACTCCTAGCTGATTACAGAAAAGTGGCTCCATAATTAGAAATAACTCCATCCAAGGGCCCCTTTCAACACCGTGCCAATTTGCCTACATTTACCAAATGTAGGTAAATAAAGGGCATTCAATGCAATTTTCTCTTTACCTGGATGTCTTCTCCATTTTTCTTCATTTAAGAACCACAAGTATTTTTCTTGCCTATTTCTCATCTATGTGGATCTCAAATTCATTCAACACACACTCATTAGAGAAGCTACTGCAAGGCAGGCTGAAGGCTTTGGTACTGAAGATACACAGCTGAATAAAATTGTGCCCTGCAGGGGGATCTTTGAGGCCCTGAGGGCAGACAGGCTGAGCTTCGATTTCAGCTTGGCCCTTTCACGGGCTGAGTGCTACAAGCATCCTTCTTCAGGTGTAAAATGGTGATAAGATACATGTTTATTTCAGGATTGCAATAAGTATTAGAAATAAAGAACTTTAAAGCTCTGGCAGACAGTAGTGGGTGTGCAATAAATGTAAGGCTGGATTCTTATTCTAGAATGGTGGTTCTCAAAGTGTGTTCCCCAGACCAACAACGTCAACATCACCAAGGAGCTTCCTGGAAATGCAAGTTCTTGGATCCCACCTAGACCTACTACACCAGAAACTCTGAGGGCCAGCAGTCAGTTTTTAACAAGATTACCAGGTGATTCTGATACATACTGAAATTTGAGACCCACTGGTCTAGAAGAACATGACCCCTGGAGGGAAGACAGACAGGTGGAAATCATAATTCGTTGTGAAATGGTGGAATTTGGAAAGAGTTAATTGCCATTAAAACACTCACTGTCATCAGGTTTTCAAATGTTTCAGGCTTACAGATTTGTTGCTTCAGTTAATTATAACAAAGACCTACACTGGCCAGAGAGGTTATAGAAATGAAAGAAGGGACCATTATTTAAAAAAAAAAAAAAAAAAAGCAAACAAGAAACATGACCTTCTCGGGTTTCCTTTTATTTTTACAGTTTTGATGAAAAGTGACGGCAGACATATTACTTGACTGTAAAAACAACATCCATGCAAAAGTGACCATATGGACCAACTAGCATTCAGTCTCTAGGCAGAGCAGCCATAAGGAGTGGTGAGGGCTGCAGTCAGCTCAGGAGCATGTGCTGGATCTAAAGGCGGTAGCAGCTACTTCGATCTAGCTATGCAGAAATGTGGGTGCAGATCTTTCGATTTCAAAGATGAGGAGATACATCTAGATCAATATTTGCTTATATTTAAAATTCACTTACTTTTAATTATTGGCTCACATTTAAAGAAAATAACAAAATACCCAGTATGCATACCAAATTGCAATCTTTGCACTGTTTGAGTTTCTGAGCTAGGGATGTTGTTTTATCCTTTTTTTTTTTTTTTTGCAGTGTCCTACTTCACCTCATCCACTCCCCTATTTCCCTTCCCCCAGCTTTCTTTTTGAAGGCCTAGTCCAATGCTAAATCATCAGTAGTTTCTCAATGGAGACTTTGCCTAGGATCAGAAGAGTCTTAACTATGAGTTTGGGCTCCTCAAGTGGTTCTGCCAGCTATGAATAAAAACACTGAAGTGGCTTACTTTTCTGCCTATAGGAGCATACCGAACCTCAACATTGTCTTGTCAGATCTCAGATATTTTTAAAATTTTGTAGTTGAATAACATTTAGATTTAACATATAAGGAGGGATTGAGGTGAAACAATAATGTGTTAATGATCTATCTGGCAAATGACAACAAAATAGTACACATTAGTTTGCAGCAACTATATGTGAAAGTGCTTTGCAAACTAATCATGGTAATAACAGTTACCATTTAACAGTGTGTGTTCTGTACAGACACTCTGCTAAGCATAGTGCATAGATTATATGTTTCCATCCTCACATGAATTCTACAGAGTAGGTGCCATTAGTATCTCCATTTATAGGCAATCAAGGCTTGAGGAAGGTAAGTAACTTGTTTAAGGTCCTGTAGCAGTATGGGATGGACTTTGGATTTAGAGCTAGGCAGTGTGCCTGCAGAGATGAGGCTCTCAACTTTCATCTTGGAAAACTACTTTATGAATGTTAGCCAATATTAACTTTAAGGGAAGCATCTGAAATAGCAATTACAGAACAAAAACAATAATGATAGACCCGGTGAAGATTAGTGTTTGATGAGAATTGTGTAGGTTCCATAAAACATCGCCAATTCCTTCCTGTGTTGTGCTTCATCAGAATTATGATAAAATTAATATACTACATTTGTCACCTATAGGTGGCAACAGTTGTACAGATGACTTTTTGGTGGATTTTTTTTTTCAACTACACTTGGGAATAAAAGTAGGGCTAAACAGGCAAGATGCAAATACATTTTCAAGCTTAAATAAATAGCTTTGCATGTTCTTAAAATATTTTCCTGCCTTTAGTGTAACCATGGAATTATTAGTGATAATTCAAGCAAGAAGTATATAGTGGCATATTCTCCAGAAATCTCTTGAGAATTAGACCTTTATTAATTTAATTCCTTGTAGTCAAGCAGTCATTCAATCAAACCAATCTACTATGTGAGGAGCTTTGTGCAAACAGTCTTGTGGTCTTGATTCTCAGAGGAAGTTTTATAGAAAAGGGTGCTCTTGGAATGGTTTTGAAGGGCAAATAGGATTGAAATACACAGTAAGGAGAAGGGAGGGAATTCCAATAAATATTCATCTATTATGCCTCTATTGCAACTGCGTAACACTGTGTAGTCTACTTCAGGACCATGAGTTGCCCAGAGGGTCTCTCCCTTTGGGGATTCTGTAGTAGACAATTAATCACTATAAAGACAGAAATAGAGACGTGCCTACCCCAAGAGGTTCTAGGAAACTCAACCAGACTCATGAAAGTATCAGCCAGTACGTGGGTTATAAAAAGTTTTGACTTCCAAACTGCGTTCTAATCTATGATCTCACTTTGCTCTTCCATCAGCCTGGAAGGTGAGGGAGGCCAGAGTCAGCTATACTTTCCACGTTATATTTATGGAATCTGTGATTCACACAGATTCAAATCCAAGTGAAATTAGACCTGAAAACTTAGTTTTCTGATTTTTCACACAAAAATTCACAGTAGTTTTTTTTATAGTTCACAATAGTCATGAAGTAGAGATTTTTGACTAGAGCAATATCCTGAATACCAAGGATAAAATTGGAGGAGATATGGACCCTTGCCATAATGAAGAGGTGGAAAATATGTACGGTGATACAGAAAAACTCAAGTGATAAACCAGCAAAAAATATATGCATGATGGTATAAGCTTCAAAGAGATACATGTTATGTGTGTACAGCCAGAAACTCCTGTTCATGGTAGAGGAGAACAAATAGCAAATTTATGAAATAGTGCAATCAACTATTGTTCTATGATAAATGCTACTCTTTCATTATTTCAAATACATTTCCATCCTTTGATTATATCTTAAAAATATTGGTTAGTATATCTAGTGTCAGGAAGAGATCCAATCTATTTGTGAAATTCAAACACAACATTGTTCCTCAGCTGGGCACTAACATTTATAATGAGGATTGGAGCTCTTAGCACAAGTTAATGCAAACAGGACTTTAATCAACATAATTTCTTATTTCTCTATTGCTATAGAGATTCACTGCCAATGGATCAAGAAAACATGTGGTAGGAAAATAGCCCTATTTATAAAGTGTTTTTACTATGAGTCAGGTACTGGGTTGAATGCACTGCATGAAATACCTGATTTAATCCTAACAGCAAGCCTATGAGATAGCACTATTATCATCCCCATTATACAAATGAGAAAATGCAGATAGCCAGGTCTAAATGTTAGTCCACATATATGTGGCTAATAAGTTAGGCAATCAGGATTTGAGCAGAAACAGCCTGACTACAGGACTTGGGATCTTAATCACTGTGTATTACCCCAGGTTTTTAAAAACCAGCGTGCAACTCCTGGCTTTGTGCTAATTAGCTGTGTAAGCCCTCTGACCCTTTGTTTCTTTACATTAAAGGTTTTTTTTTTAATCTTCCCAGTCTATAAAGCTCTGTGACTCTAAAATATTCTTAATTGGATATCTTCTGGGCGTCTATTATTGGAATTTGAGGTGGCACAATAACCAACCCTAACACCCCCTTCCCTACTTTAGTTCTCAATGACTTAAAAAAATAAAAGAAAAAGGCTGATGGGAGGCCAAAAGATCAGCTTTACTAAGAGAAAGTTTGATTGGAGAACAAGGTTTCCATCTGTAAAGAAGTGGGTTTCCTAACACTGATCCCAAGATATAGACAAGCTTAGTAATTAGCAGCCCTGGGCTGGGAAACAAGTGTCTTCCTGTAAAAACTACAGCATGAAGGAACAGAACAGAAATTTGTGCTTCTGACAGTCTGATTCCAGAGGGAGACTAGGAAGAGCAAGAAGTTCCCTTCCTGAACTTGCTAGGCAAGTCAGTCCCTCATTCCCTGGGAGAAGTGAATAAAGGGGGCCCAGAGACTCCAGGAGGGTTACCCTAGGAAGCTCCTTCCATGTTTTTCTCAAACAAAAGAATGTTTGAGAAGAAGATGTCCAAGGTGTCCCCTACTACCACCCAACATCTCTGATTACATATGATGCAGATTTTAACTAGACAGTCATATATGGATGAAGGCCAAGAAGATTCTGGAAAATTCTGGTGCTGCAGGGAGTTAGTTTGCACAGAGAAGCGTCTCTATGGGCAAAGAAATAGGAAGAAGGTGATCCAGCAGGTATGAAAGATGGCAGAGCTTCCATTTGGAAGCAAATAAATGAAGTCTAAGAGACGGTCTGTTTAATCAAGGGTTTTGGGCTGAAGCTGAACATGTGATTTACCCCATCCCTTTTCTGATGAACAAATCTTGAGCACTGGGAAGATGGATTCAGGGAAGAGTTTTATGTTATGTTCTTGTTGTGGGAATGGTGAGGAGGTATTTTAAGCCAAGGTCTCTTAGTTGAAGATTTGTGCACATCTCAAAGTCTATGTTAAGTGCTATTTGCATAAGGGCAGGCCAACCTCAAGGGAAAAGATGCAACTCAAGTCATTTCTCTTTTCTCAGAGGCACTAGTTAATCTCTTCCTTAATGCCGCCTCTTACTGCATTCCTGGTGAAGCTGCTTTCTAGATGAGACATAAAAATAGATAGAATGACCTTTGGTGATCACTAGAGACCCCTCCACACTTTTCTCAAGAGTTGTGATATTAACCCTGTTAACCTGGTCAAATTTCAACTTGGATAATTACTTTCTCCCGGTGCTCGGTTCCCTCTATTACCTCAACTGGACACATTACTCTTGACTTGCCCTTCTGAAAAATTAATGTGACGCATTGGTAATAGAGAACCACTCTCTCCCTCCAACCACACTCACGGAGATGTGATTTGGCACTTGGGGGCACTCTGTTTTCTTACTGGGGTCCTAGAGATTCTTCGGTATCCTCAGGGCAAACAGATTTTATTAGGTGAAAGAGTAATTTTCAGCAGAGATGTGCTTTTATGACTATATTAACTATACTGCTGTCCTTTACTGTGATCGATGGTCCTCAATGACCTCTCCTGGAACCCCTAAACCCAGAGGGGGGAAATGAACTCACTTTTTGAGAAAAAGAGCAAGCAGAGAGAAGGTCAGTGGGAAGCTTAGGGTTGTTAGAAAATAATACACCTTGTGGAAAGGAAAAGGATGCATTTTGAAGATAAACAATGGCTACAAAGGACATTTAAACACCAGATCAAGAGTACTGAAGGAAAGAGAAGTCATTTCATCAGTGATAAGAAACATCCCCATATATGGAAAACGGGGGAAAGATGGGAGGGGATGTCCCTTAGTAGGAAGATAAAGTAGCAGGAAGAAAACGACAAATTTGCTTATGGCACAGAAAGGCATCTGGGAAGAGGAAAGGCATGTAAGTTGGGGTAAAATTGTTATAAGAAACACATTTGTGATTTCTGCAAACTCTGATGTTAGCGTCATCATTTCCAATGCCCATTTGAAAATTTGGATTTTCTGTTTTCCAGGTGGGAACAGATCCACAAAGACAATTTAAAACATAGGTTGACTGCCTTTAATAATGCTTCCGATTTGATGAGTTGTGGTCAATTTCTCCAAAAGTAAAATGTGCACTATTTTCTGATGATCCAGAATTGGGCAAACAAGACAGCTCATTGCTATCAGCCTGTGTAAACAGCTTAACTAAATGGAACATGTTTCTCTGTGTTGTTAGATTCCTTTTTCTTCTAGCACAGTAATATTAATTAAACAATTTATGCAGGAATGAGAATTGAGCAGTTCCTGAGATGAGAACTTCTAAATCTATTCAAGTAAGGTTAAGAATTTCAGCTGACAAGAGTGAGGGCATCAAGATTTTCTGCTTTTAATTTATATATACCATATGAGTAAAAATAAATATATATACTACTCACTTGACTTAAAAGACTGATTAGCCTTTTTTTTTAACTACCCTTTGCATCATTTTATGTCTTAAATATGTCTTAAAGCCTGTTCAGCAAGCCGGGCCATGGCAGGCTTAGATGTCACTGTGCTTGTAGCATAAAAAGTCCATGAACTTTTGTCAGATGAAAATGCAGCATTTACTTATGTATTATAACATCACAATGCTATGTTTTCATTTTGGAGTGATAGAGTTTTTACTGTTTGTAAAAGAAAAAAATAATTTTTTTGTGTGGATCGGGTGAATATAAAAAAAGCTTATACTACTATTTTTCCCATGGAAGTTCCCCTTCCAAAAGAAAATCTCCAATACCAT
Source organism: Gorilla gorilla gorilla (assembly GCF_029281585.2). NCBI lineage: Eukaryota > Metazoa > Chordata > Mammalia > Primates > Hominidae > Gorilla > Gorilla gorilla. The sequence goes on from NC_073235.2 coordinate 35,235,797, forward strand.
TGGAGATTGGTGGACATCATAGAATTATACCTGAAATTGCTAAGTTTTTATGAGGTATGTGGCGAGTGCCAAAGCTAGGGAAAAACATTCTATGATATTCATTAACCTATATAAATAACTAGATGACCTGGAATTACTTCCAACAGAGTTTGGTAGGCCATTTAGGAGCCACAGTGCGTTATGGCACCCAATTTATTAGGCACTTTACAACAGCCATGGAATTAAATGGGACTGCAAGCTAAGGTTCATCCAGGAACATGCTGATATTGGAGGATGCAAGAATGTTTGCTCCACTGATGTGTGATTCATTTCCTACTGCAATTCATGTTTTAGATCAAGAGCTGGTCAGCTTTTCATTTGGATAAAGTTATTTGACATATTGAATCCTGACAGCCAGGACAATTCAGAATTGGAACAAATTTATTGATCCTTATTCTAAAAAGAAGAATTTTTTTGGTGGGAATTGTTTTAAAGATTCTTTCAACAATCAATTCTGTGTTGCACTCTAGTTTATGGCAGCAATTGTAGGATGCTCTTACTGTTCACTACCCAGGAAGCACTGGGGTTCTAGAATGGGGAGACATGCTGGTGGGGAGGTTGCCGATGGGAATCTGCTTCCGTTCCAGATTCCATCCCTTGCTCTACTACAATGTGACAGTGACAATCACCACTTCAACTCTGTACCCAGATTGTAATGAATACTTAAATGGGGAGTCTGCTGTTCCTGCCACATCATTTGTTTATTCTTTAGGTATTTACCAAGTACCTACAATGTACCAGAAAGTATTCTAGATAGTAGAGATACAGTGGTGTATGAGAAAAGTCACATGGAATACATGTTAAGGACTTTTTAATATGAAGCAAATATGGAACAAAGCATTAGATATACCAGAAAGTGAGTCCCTGAAAATTGCTTTGTTGAGTTAGAATCATCTACCCAGTCTGCTCTTTGGTCTAATAATGGCACCTAGAACACAAATATCCTGTCAAATTCAGAGTTATGGATGTGCCCACCCCAAAGGTATTTTTGGAATAACTCCCTGGATTTTCTAAAGCTTCTTTTGATCTTCTTCCATTTTCAGTCCGCAACATCATTTAGGCAGATATTTTTCATAGGTTAACTAGTTACTATTTACACTCAACTTTCTTAACTTTTCTGAGTCTGGTGACTTTCTGAATTTGACATGTTTAAATCAGAATTTCTTTCTTTTTACTTTTTTTTTTTTTGAGACAGAGTCTCACTCTGTTACCCAAGCTGGAGTGCAGTGATGCGATCTTGGCTCACTTCAACCTCCGCCTCCCAGTTCATGCAATTCTCCTGCCTCAGTCTCCCAAGTAGTTGAGATTACAGGCATGCACCTCCATGCCTGGCTAATTTTTGTATTTTTAGTAGAGATGGGGTTTCACCACATTGGCCAGGCTGGTTTCGAATACCTGACCTCAGGCCATCCACCTGCCTCAGCCTCCCAAAGTGCTGGGATTACAGGCGTGAACCACCGCACATATAGATAGTCTATAGATGGACGAATATGCTATCCGTTCTGACATCCCAAAAGGACCAGAGGGAGAGGGTACTGCTTGAATAGAATCTAAAAAAAAAAAATTCTTCCAATCTCATTAGCCCAAATAGATGGAAAGGAAAGGAGGGCAGGCAAATTTTAGGTTAGCATCAAGAAACCTCTTGGATTAATGGAGGTCTGACTATTGGTTACTTTGGCAACAGCAATTTCCTTTTTTGTCAAGAGCAAAGACATGTGGATTCACCTCCCATGGTCACACTGGTTTGGCAGCTCTGAGCCATCTGGGGCTTTCTCCTGCACCTCTAGGTAGGCTTGGTCAGCAGTTGGGTGAGGCAGCAGCTGCCACTGCTTTATGGAAATCCAGGTGCAATAGCCAATACAATAAGCTCCTCATGGGGCAAAATGTTACTGAAAAGAACAGGCCCAGGATATTATCTTGGTTCAAAAGTAATTGCACCAACCTAATAGACGGTATAGACATTGTATCTACCCTTTTCTTAAATTCCTTCTTCAGCCAGCAAGTGTCACCTCACCTGGTCTGAGCCTAGTCCAGGCAATTTGCTCAAATTCAGATTCCTAGCTCCTTCAGGCAGAGGAAGCTTGGTGACCCATCTTGGTGCTTTCAGGTGACAATAGAAACATCATGCTGGTGACATTCTTAGAGGCAGCAATGAGATTGACAACCTGAGTGATAAACCTACAAATATTACTGGATGTATCAAACCAAGAAATTAAACTGTATGGAGATTAAATTATAGCTGTCGTAGTACAAAATTCTAGTACCAGGTACCACACAGATGCTATTTAGTCTCTCTCTGCCACATGAAATATATTCATTCAGCAACTTGAATATTGTATTATAAAAGGTATTCTCTTCAACTGGCTTTATGCCACTTTATCAAGTTTAAGTCAGCCATTTGCTACAATAAAAATAAACTTTATTTTTGTCTCACACGCACAGGACAATTTAATTTTTAAATTAATGTAGAAGTGAAAGGTGCTTTGCTCCAAGAGAAGTATGTCTGCCCTGCATGGCTGTGTAAACACAATGCGATTGCTATGAGAATTAAATATGGATCAGCAAAATCAATAGTTAATTGTGTAACTCACGGTCTTTCATTTCAGATCTAATCTGTAAAGAAGGTCCAGGGGATGTTTGCTTTTGATTTTCTTAAAATATTATTTAAAACCCTTCTGTCAGGCAAGAAAGTTCACAGGGTCTTTACATTATTTCCATAAGTTATTTGGCTTGTGAGTAGTCAAGGTCATATTGATCGCCCAGCCTTTCCAGCTGTCCTTTTAAAATTCAGTATCTTTATCAGTCAAACTGCCTCATTCTGAGTATCTGGCTTGCACTTAGGCTAAACAAATTTTATTGCAAAAATAACCCAACATAACAGGTGTCTTGGTATCAGACATGGATGGACTAGTTGTATTATAAACTGCCTTTTGGTCTACGTAATAATACCATTCGGAGTGGTTAAGCAGTACCCTTCCCCCACAAAGTTGGCAAAATATACTGTGCTGTGAAAATGCAAGATGTTGTGTGACATGGCAAGAAATACTGTAGGGTTGGGCTGAGTCTATAGATGGACGAATATGCTATCCATTCTGACATCCCAAAAGGACCAGAGGGAGAGGGCGCTGCTTGAATAGAAGCTAAAAAAAAATTCTTCCAATCTCATTAGCCCAAATGGATGAGAAGGGAAGGAGGGCAGGCAGGCCTTCTCTTGCAAAAAGAGTAGCACAGTGACTGCGGAAGACTGTGGGGGTAACAGGCGGACTGCCTTGACCCCTGTGATATCACAGCAGAGCTAAAAATGTAATGTTTGAACTTCTTTTCCCTTTAAAGTGTAACCTTTCATATAATAAGTTAAGCCTTGCTCTCTCTTACATATTGTTAGAAGCCTTCATCCATTTTGGGGACTGAAGGCAAAATAATTCTTGAAATAATGAATCATTTTTCTCTTACCAGCTTGTCTAGAAATCCCATGATTATTTTGCTGTAGCAGACAATGACCTTCTCAGAGAAAGCCTATCAAACGCTCAAGATAAATAATGAGAAGGTCTCTCTCTCCTGCCTCCAGGAAAAAACTGCACAGAGGAAAAATGTTTGCTAAACCATTAATATGTTCATACCAGGATGTGAAGCAGCTTGGTCTAAAAGAAACAGAGTGGCACATGTGTTTGTGTGTGACCAGTGGCCCCATTCAACAGGACTCCTGGGGCAGCATCCATGGAGGGGCCTCAGGAGACACACCTAAGCCCTTTACCCAGTAACGTCGGAAATGAATGTTTCTCTGGTGGCAGACAGGGTACCTTCTAAACCTCTTGACTCATGAGCAAATTAACTCAAGGTAAGGAAGCACTGGGTAATGCCGTCTCTCAACAACCTAGAAAAAACATGGTTCTGCTTTACTAGGCCCTGGAACTACAATTAATGGTAATGAATTCCCTCTTCCCTCACATTCCCACCTTCCCACCAGGCAGCAAATACTCAGGTGGCAAAAGAAGCTTTCTGTCTGTTTTTCTCCCCATGGAAGCAAGGTTTCTCAGAGTAGGTAGAGAGCTGCAGTAGAAATTGCAACTTTCCCATGATTTAAGTGCTTTGGCTGCCCTGGAGAATGGGGCTGATTTCTCAGGGCAAAAGTCAACTGCCCATCCATTTATGGCTCTTGCCCAGTCTATGGACAGCTGAAGACACAGATCTTAACTCCAGGAGTTGGTGTAAGATCCTTCCCAGCAGTGAAATGGAAAGACTTTTCAAAGACATAGGGTCCTCTATGGGAAGAGGTGGGAGAGTCAGGAGGTGAGGAAGAAAATTCTCTATTCCAAGGCAAGCTCAGGAATCAATGGGCTGAACCAAGTAGTACCCAATGGCTGGGTAGGGGCAAGGGTAAAAAAGCAATCTCAAAAGTAATCAGGACTCAAATGATCCAGGGATTTGCAGATAAAATTAAAACTGCTCAGCAACACTTCAGGAAAAAAAGTCAGTAGCATGCAGATAGTTATCAAGCACATTATTTTGCCAGCCAGCTGAGGATGGCAGCAAGCTAAATTTTGAGTCCAGAAAGGTGGTTAGGGTTTCTGTGCTATGGATTGTACATCTTCCTCTCTCTAACTTGTTCTCCCCGCCTTTTAGGATGGCCAACACCGTCTTATCACTTGAGACTCAGAAGAAGGGAAATCTCCTCTGAATTCTTTTCTGACCAGGGGTCCTGACGACTGCCCCTTGTTGTCCCTTCATCCCTGTGTGGACCATTCTCATGGCATGGTGGGTGTTTACTGTGTATATCGGTTGCCATAGCTCAGTCTCCCTTGTAGGGACTGAACCTATTTATCTTCACATCTCTTGTGGCCAGAACACACCTGGCATATAGGTGGTCCATAAATGCTAGTGGAATAAAAGGAGGATGCTAATTGTGTTTATTTACTGGTCATCCTTTTCCCGCCTATCACTTTAACTTTCACCTCTCTAATGCCCTTTAATGTCCTTGAAAGCGACTGAATTCCTAAGACAAGCTGCCATACTTTCTGGTGGAGAATGCACATTTATTTCCTGAAGGGTAGTTAATGTCTAATCACCCAGAAGACATTTAGGTTTCTTTTATTTAGAAAGCGGAGATAATAACTCCCCTAGTAAGTAAACAGGAAAATAGACTTTGTTCTTCAAAAAAATTTGATTAACATAGTTTCAAGGAACATTTCTACTGTCGTAAACCAAGGTTCTTGAAATAATCAACAACATTACAGATTGCAAGGTTAGAGATTAAAACACGCAAAATAAGTGGAATCATACCATTTAGCAATGGAAAGACAGACTATATCGGTGAGGTGTTTTAAATATCCAAACAGTTTTATGAAAAAAAAATTCTCACTATAAACAAAATGAATTAGGGATTTGCCTTAGAATGAAGGTTTAAAAATAATGGGATGAGTTTAAAGAATACTGCAGGCCCTTAAAGACGATGAGAGATTTTGAGAGGCCTGAGTGACTTCAGTGGGGTCCATCCCTAGAATAATGAAGGACTAAGTAAGTCAAACCTTAGGGTCGCCTCTGCAGATCTTTAGCCTGGCCTGTGCAATTGTATTGCACAGAGGAATACAATATGGCAGGAACAGACCAATGTAACAGGTAGCAATTTTTCACGCACCAGATCTGGCACCAGCTACCGGAGGGAGGGTGAAAGAGGGGAAAATTATCTTTTCTTCAACTCTGTGAAAACTTAGAGTTTCAGATAGTTAAATGTGAGTGGGCTGGTGTTTCCTCTTTGCTAGATTTAGTGTGTGTGGTTTCTCTGCCATGCATATCTATAGTTCTCTAAAGTGACTGGAGAAATACTTTTCCTTAAATCAGTGGTAAAGAAGTTACTGGCAAAATGTCCCTTAAATATTCCTGTTGGGTGCTACCAAAGGATTATTTAAAACCATGAAAATAATCCAAAAGCTGCTCCCACTGGAAAATGACTAGGAGAAAGATCTTTAAATTCAAACCTGCTAAGCACAGACACCTACCTAAACACACACACACACACACACACACACACACACACACACACACACACACACACACACACACACACACCCTTCCTCTGAAGCTTTCCAGGGATAGCTATAGAAATTTCATTTTAAGCAAGGGAAAAAAAATAGAATCACCCCCTCACAAAAATGTTTGAGTATATTTTGGTCTCTTGGTCAGGGCCAATAAAGATCTATTGTTGTGAGCCAACTAGAACAGAAATGGAGTGAGAGATGTGCTACTTTATGTGGTCTGAATGTGATTAGCGATTAGCGCTGGTGGCTTCAGTCACTTGGGAATGGCAATCAGGGTTTTGCTCCTGCAACTCTGAACGACTACAAAACACCCTTGGCTTCCATCCCGTATGATGATGGGATATTAACTGAAAATCTAATTAATCTGTGAATGAATTATGGCCTAAGAAATATACCATTTTATAATCAATTTTAAGCGAGTCCCTAACAGAAGATAAGATGAAGAAAAAGCTGTAAAATTATAAGAGGTTGGTACATTCTGTTCACTATGACTGATGATTTTAAGGGGGATAATTTTACAATCCATCACATTTTTGTCATTTTAAAAATCATGCCTCCCAATGAATGTTGTAAATTAACTTTAGAATTTACATATTTATTAAAAATCGTATTGAAAACAGCAGGAACTGTGCCCCATTTGAATAATAAAATAACTTGTTATTCCACTGAAGATAAAAACACACAAAAAAATCAAAAGATTTTATTTTCAGGTAATAATCATATTAATTGCTATCTGAATTAGTTAAACCAAGAATTAATATTCACCAGAGGCAGTGACAGAGCATTAAAGATAATCCTCCAAATTCCCATTTTCAAACAGGTCTCAGAACATGTAAAAGCAAGGGAAAGACAAATGGGGAGGTGAGGACCATGTTCTTAGCCTGCGGGGTTGGGCAGCAGCAGATGTTTGAAGCTGAGCTACATCACCTGGGGGAAGGGGAGGTGCAGACAGCAAAACACATGATTTGGCTCTGAGATGAAGAAGCACAGGACTTCATTTTAAAAACCTCTTTGCTTGTGAGGCTGAGGTGGGCAGATCGTTCCAGACCAGGAGTTCGAGATCACCCTGGGCAACATGGTGAGATTCTATCTCTACAAAAAATACAAAAATTAGCTGAGTGTGGTGGCAGGCACCTGTGGTCCCACCTACTTGGGAGGCAGAGGTGGGAGGATTGATCAAGCCCAGGAGATTGAGGCTACAGTGAGCTGTGATGGCACCACTGTACTCTAGCCTGCATGGTGGAATGAGACACCAACTCAAAAAAAAAAAAAAAAAAAGCCTCTTTCCAAAAAGTTTCTCTACTCTACTTCTCCTACTTTGGTTGAACTCCCTACCCAGAATGGAAGGTTTGCTGGAGGCAACAGAACATCCCAGATGACTCCAGAGCATGCAGGGAAATAACCAGAAGGGCATGGAACCATGCCACATAACATGTGGGTGAATACAACCATTCACTCTAGATTAACCTCATAATGGACTGTCAACTCAAAGAACTGGCTCCAAGTTAGGAACTGCATGGATTCATCCACAGAAGGATGAAGGGGTCAAGGGGAATAGAACTGGTGTGTTACCACATGTACTCATTAGTAAGAGTAACCCATTGGGCTGAACTGACACAAGATGTTCTCTTGAAATTCCTGAGAGATGAGGGAGAAGGATAATGCAGTACATGTTTTTCACGAACTTCAGTTTAATCATGATTCCTTCTTTCCATGAGGGATTCATGATAGGCTGTTACCACTATTTTTAAGAAAAGAGCAGAGATCCTTCATGAAGTACTGTAGTTGAGTGTGAGGCTTGGCTCACACTGCCTCTGCTACTCAGAGTTCATTGCTTCAGTGCAGACATGGCTAATACCCGGCACTTGTGCAGCAACCAACTCCTCTCATGCCCACAGCAGGCATTGCTTATCAGTCTCTGTCATCTGTCATCTATCATCCCAAGCATGGATAGGGCCTCAGAATCCTTCTTAACACCACAATTCAGGCAACCTCTGTCTATTGATTGTCCTTGGCATTTGAGATGAAAGCTATCTTGCATCCTTGTGTATGTGTGTGTGTATTTATACATGGGAAATATTTATATATTATCAGCATATAATTAAATCTAGCTAGCTATATATTACATCTATATACAGATATCCAAATACCTATATTATATCTAACTGTCTGCTAATGGTGTAGTCATATTCCTCAGTATCTGCAACTAATATGAGATATAGATTGATATCTTAGTATATGAAAATTTGAAGTCACCTTTGACTCTTCTCTTTCTCTCATACTCCACATCTACCAGTCTTCTGGTAAATTGCCTGTTTGTTCTTAGAAACAGCAAGTTCTTGAATGATATCCTTTTGTTCAATGTTATTTTGTTATAACATTGATGAGAAAAAAAAATCAATTCCTGCCAGGCCACTGTCTGTGTGGAGTTGGTACGTCTCCCCATGTCTGTGTGGGTTTTCTCCAGGGACTTCAGGTTCCTCTCACATCCCAAGGCTATGTGTGAGAGATAAATTGGTGTGTCTACATGGTCCCAGCATCAGTGAGCATAAGTGCTCTGCAAAGGAACAGTGTCCTGTCCAGGGCTGGTTCCTGCTTTGTGTCCTAACTGCTGGGATAGGTTCCAGCCACCTGCAACCCTGAGCTGGAATAATTGGGAAAATAATGGACTTACTTGTTTTTATTCACCTTTCTTAAGTACATGTACAGTTCACATGTGTTTCAGTGTTTAATATTAGAAGTGTTCTGGTCTCTGTTTAGAAGTTTAGTAATGTTTCTGTGACCAGAAATATGCCCTAGGAACTCAGCTCTTGCTTGTATCAATTAGCCTCGGATAAAGTTGGTTTCTTTATACGTTGTTTGCCTAAAGTCACAGCTTCTGAGAACCTACAACTTTAAGCAAGGACTTACTGTGCATTCTTCTCCTTTCCCCTGCTCCACTCTGCACCATAGGAACTACATTTTCCAGGCTCCCTTTATTTCTGGCTTTTGGGGAGGTTCACCCAATGGGAAGCAATAGCAGAAGGCAGAAGCCTGGACAGTAAGAGAAGGGGGGAAAACAAAGCATTTCTCCCCTTCTCTGTGTCCTGTGCTGTTCCTAGCAGTACCCACTTCTCCCTCACTGCTCTATCTTCCACCATGTGCCCCTTCCTATCCATGGTTTTAGCTTCCGTTGGACAGTCCAGCTTCTAGACTCTAATGTCACTCTGCCATTTCCCTCCATCCTTAAAGAGGGTGGCGACTTCCTGCTCTGCTAATTTCTAGATCATGACTGTCTCCTGTTGAGTATCTCAGCTATTCCATTATTTGGATAAGCGGTTTTACTGTATTGAATTCCCTCTACTGAAAGGCCTAAAATAGTTCCCATTCCATGCTAGGCCCTGACCAATACAATCAGGAAATTCTGTTTGTGCAACTTTAATCCAGTCATTCTTCACCATTTGTTTTTTGCTACCATCAGCTCTTGCCTAGATGACCACAATAGTTTCCCAACTGTGCTTCCACTCTCTCCTCCTGATAGTCTGTTCTTCATACAAAAGCCAAGGCATCCCTTAGAAACTGTAAATCAGGTCATCCCACTCCCCTGTTAAAACTCCTCGGATGGTTTCCCTTTGCTGAGAATGAATCCTAAAATTCTCCCCACAGCCTACAAGGTCCTATATAAGTGGCTCCTAGATTCTTCTCCACACTATTTCCCTTCCTCTCTGTGGTTCTGCTCCAGCCATAATGGTCCAGGGACATGTCACACATACCCCTCCTTCAGGGCCTTTGCACTTGCTATACCCTCTACCTAACATGTTCCTCTTTCAATTAGTCACGTTTCAGTGTTTCACTTCATTCAAACCTGACAGAGCAAGAGAATCACCATCTTGGACAAGCATCACCATTTAAAAATCCCCCTTGATCAAAAACCACCTAAATCCAAAGGGCATCAGCCTAATGGCTAAGATCAGCATGAACATAAATCACAAATGACATCTTCAACCAGAAACATTCCAACCATAAGATAAACCCCTCTCTGACTGGAGGGATGTCAGCCCCAAGATAGCCTCTCCTCCAACCACAGACATTCCCACCCTGAAATAAACTTCTCCCCCCCCACAGAAATATTCCAAGCCCGTGATAAGTTCTCTCACCCTGAACCCTTAAATACTATTAGTCTGTAAGAGAGAGCACTCTTGACAAAAATTGGCCAGAAGCCCCTGTCAGGTTTATTCTCCAAAATAAACCTGTCTTTGACCTTTCAGCTGCTTTTCATGTTTCTTTCCTTTCTTTACCTCTTACAAAACCTCTGTTCAAATGTCCCCTCTTCAGAAAGGCCTTTCCCAATCAGTCACTCTGAAGCCATGCCCTCATTATATCCTATCTATGATGCCTGCTTTATTTCATTTATTTTATTTTATTTTAATTTTATTTTATTTTATTTTATTTATTTTTTGAGACAGAGTCTCACTCTATTGTCCAGGCTGGAGTGCAGTGGCGCAATCTTGGCTCACTGCAAACTCCACCTCCCAGGTTCAAATGATTCTCCTGCCTCAGCCTCCCGAATAGCTGGGATTACAGGTGTCCACCACCATGCCCAGTTAATTTTGTTGTTGTTGTTGTTTTTTAGTAGAGATGGGGTTTTGCCATGTTGGCCAGTCTGGTCTGGAACTGCTGACCTCAGGTGATCCTCCCACCTCGCCCTTCCAAAATCCTGCTTGATTTTTTTTAAATAACATAAATCATTACTTGGAATTACATTACATTTTTTTTATTATCTACCTTCCATATTAAAATATAAATACCATAAAGGCAGGGACCTTGTCTTTTTTTTTTTCTCAAACTTGCTCCATCCACAATACCTACAATGTTGCCTATTAAATAGTATGAACTCTATAAGTAGTCTTGAATCAATGAATAATAAATGATGAACCTATGTCACACTGTGAAAAATAAGTGGCACCAAGAAATAGTTGTCTTATTAAAATAAAAATGAAGATATAAACATTTCTCTAATTACATCAATACTCATGTTTAACATGGAAAACCACTGCAAACCAAGGTACTGCTTGGTAGTTATTACACGAGCTAAGTTAATAAAGTTGACTGTGGCCAGTGAGAAATTCTCCATGATCTATTCTTTCCACATCTCTGCTATCTTTCTTTCTCAGGCACTATTCCATGGTACCTATGTTCAGTGCACTTGGAACTGATGTGGTCAGGGAACCACACAGACTGTGTCTAAAGCCCTTTAGTTTGTTCATTTTAATCATAAAGCTAGAAAAAGATATCTGAGATATTCAGGGTTACTGGCCTACCAACTACTTCTTCTGGCCACAAATTACAGCTGAAACAGCCACTTGTTTATGAAACATGAAACTGAGAAATTCCTAAGAACTCAGTAGGCCAAAGTGGATTTCTTCCTGCTGAAGTCAAAATTCATTCATTTCTCTATCCTTCCATCTTCTGCTTCTTGGCTTTAGGTACTCTCATGGGTTGAACTAGGTCCCCTAAAAAGATGCGTTGAAGTTCTAGCTGCTGATACCTGTGAATGTGACTTTATTTGGAAATAGGGTTTTTTAGATTTTATTGAGATGTAAGTTAAGGTGGATCATACTGGAGTAAGGTACACCCTCAATCCAATATAACTGGGTTCCTTATGAGAAGAGAAAAAGAGACACAGAAAAACATGCATGGAGGAAAGATGACAGGAAGAGACACAGAGAAGAATGCCATGTAAAGACACAGACACAGAGAGAAAACAGAGACAAAGATGAGAGCTGTGCAGCTGCAAACCAAGGAAGACCAGGTATTGCTGGCAATGACAGAGGCTAGGAATGCAAGCAGGGCCCTGCCAACACCTGGATTTCAGACGTCTAGCCTCCAGAAATGTGAAAGAATACCCCACCCTGCCTTTTTTTTTGTTTTTTGAGATGGAGTCTTGCTCTGTCACCCAGGCTGGAGTGCAATGGTGTGATCTCAGCTCACTGCAACCTCCGCTTCCCCAGTTCAAGCGATTCTCCTGCCTCAGCCTCTCGAGTAGCTGGGACTACAGGTGCCTGCCACCATGCCCGGCTAATTTTTGTATTTTTAGTAGAGATGGGGTTTCACTATATTGGCCAGGCTGGTCTCAAACTCCTGACCTTGTGATCCACATGTCTCTATCTCCCAAAGTGCTGGGATTACATGCATGAGCCACCACGCCCAGCCCCTTTCTCTTGTGTTAAGCCCCCTCGTTTATGGCAGCTCCTGGGAAACCAGTAAAAGCACTCTCTGGATTACTTATCACCATTAACAGGAGCTGTTTGGAGACATGAAATTTCCAGGAGTTGCAAAAGTGTATTTATGAGGTTTTTAACTGATGGGAAAAGGAAGACAAGCTTTTAAGTGTTTTATTTATTTATTTATTTATTTATTTATTTATTTATTGAATTTCTTTTCTTTATTTGACTTAAAAATGGGATGCTTGAAGATAGAAATTTTTGTTCAACACTGCCATGTGAAATAATGATTACATTAATTCTCTAAAATATTAAAAGATGCTTCATTTGAAAAGGAAAAGTAATCAGGAAGGAAATGAAGATATATTTAGAGTATCAGGAAGCGATGAAACGCAGCATTTCATGGGAAGTCTATTTGGATGCACACATCAGCACGCCGGCTGTGCAGTGTGCTGCACAGCTCACCTTGTTTGGTCACTCTACAAATGATGGAAAGATTGTAATTGGCATTTTCTTGCAAATGTGTACTTGGCCCAAAACTTTTAAAGTTTTAGTCCTAAGGCTTTCTTTCTTTAAAAGTAAATTCAAAATCAATTCCCTAGTAAAATTTGAAAATGCTGGAATTAGGCCCAGGATTCGATTCCCAGTTAGAATTTCTCCCCACAATATGCTAGGGGAAAACACTGGTGGGATTTACATATAAATGGCTTAACTTCCTTCAATCACCTAAGAATGATAACCAAACAAATAATTGAGCTACTGACTCAGCTGGGGTGCCATCTGGCATAATGAACAGTGTACGACCAACGCCTCACTTTGAAGCTTTTCCTAAAATGAAGTAAAATATGCATAGGCTCTTTATAGAGTCTCTGTTGTGTCACAAAAGTTAGGTTAGTCTAGCAATTTTGGTAAAGGCCGAGCTTAGTCGCCATCCTCCAGTCTCCAGCATGGACCTTGTCTTAATCCACCTGGGTAGCTTATAAACAAGAGAAATTTATTTCCCACAGTTCTGGAGGCTGGAAAGTCCAAGATCAAGGCACTGGCAGTTTTGGTGTCTGGTGAGGGCTTCTGGGGTCATAGATACCTGCCTTCTGGCTATGTCTTCACATGGTAGAAGGAAGGAGTGAATGAGCTCTCTGGGGCCTCTTTCATAAGAACACTAATTCCATTCATTAGAGCTCCACCCTCATGAAATAATCACCTCCCAAGGCGCCACCTCCAAATACCATCACAACGGGGATGAGGTTTCAACATATGAATTGTGGGGGGACATAAACATTCAATCCTGAATAAAGTTGTGGATCCATGTCTGTCAAATCTATGCTTATTGTGAAGGAAGAAGTCTTTTCTCTAAACGGAAAAAAAAAATTTGTTATTTTCTTGGTAAAGAGTAAAAATCTTCAGAATAAACAGCAGCATCTCTGCCCTGGAAGGTCGGTTGAGAGTGGCACCTGGTTCCACGATGGGAAAAGCAATCTGGGGAGGCTGGAAATGTCAGAGCCCATGCTGTCTTTATGGGAGAAGTGACTTTTTGATCTTGGAGCTTCCTTTTATTCTATGTGTGATTCCTGGCCATGGCTGTCCCCTTGTGCCCCATAATCCCTAAATAAATGATAGCTCCTGAGAAATCCTCAGTGGAATTGCTTCTTTTGCAAGGAAATGTGCCAGTCTTAATTCTACTGGCTTCTTACTTTGACCTTTGGTGGATAAAGGCAGGAGTGAATCCAAAATAGGAAGCGTTGGCAGTTTGGGGCCTTATAATGTAAAATTGTGCCTGAACTTGAAACAGGGTCCAAGGATACTTTTACCATTCTGTTACCTCCAGCTCAGCCACCATCACTCATATTTGTATTTCCCCCATCTGTCCCTTTCAACCGTTTGCACATCACACAATTTTACATCTTCTCTGATGATCTATTGTTTTTCATTTATTTTAACTCTAAAAACCTTTAAGAGCATCTAATTTCAGAGATGTATACCCTTCTACTAGCTTTGTTGATTTATTTTTCTTCTGAAGATTAAATGTGTTTCAGAATATCACCTACACTAGCAGTTAACTTTCATTTGAGTATTTTGGCTTCACCCAACACAAGGTAATAAATCCTGGGTTGTTTTAAAAAAATAACACTCAGTGAAATTAATTTGGAATAAATGTGATGGTGCATATACTTATTTTAAAGTGGCAAATATTTATCTACAGGGACACAGCCTGACCAAACCAAATGCATTACCTTTGTATGCAAAAATGATGCCATGATGACTCCAGAGAAGGGCAGATTTCATGGCTTCTATTTTTCAGTAAGCAGTACAGATTGTGGTTGGTTGATCCATTCTACAGAAACCAGTCCTCATGAGCTGGAGCTCACACCTACAAAAGGTTTGCTAGTGTGGAGATGTTTCAATTTTTGTGAGCAGTTAATGCTATTATTATTTTTCTTGAAAACTAATTGGCCCTTGTGGAGAGAATGATTAGACTACTACTTATTGAATACTTCTTATGTTCAATGTTCAATCACTGTGATAGGACCTGTGTTCAATCACTGATAGCAGCTGCATCTCCTTTAAAGTCCTTCATCTCCTTTGAAGTCCAACAACTTCATTGAGCTAGATTCTTTTATGCCCATTATAATGGTGAGAGGTTCAGCAAAGTTAAGAAGTTTATGTGGGGACGGAAGAGCTTTCTGATTCCAGAGCCTGTAGTCTTTTCACTGGGATCATTAGCAGAGAGCTTAATCATCTGTACATGATTCACTGGCTTAAATGTAGACAGATTAAAAAAGCTCTCAGAATTGAAGGAGAAAAAAAAAACTCAAAACTCAAGAAGAAATTCTCCTAAACTCACAGTTGGCATCTCTTTAAATGACCATGGTAACCATCCGTAAGTGAGGACACACTGGGGAAATAAAGAGAGGGCAGGACCAGGTGGATTCCAGGGTGGTGGGTGGTCTAACATCCTCATGCTTCTTCTTCTTCTGTTTTTTTTGGGTGGGGGGAACATGGTCTCACTCTGTCACCCAGGCTGGAGTACAGTGGTGTGATCACGGTTCACAGCAGCCTGGACTTCCCGGGCTCAAGCGATCCTCCCACCTCAGCCTCCCAAATAGCTGGGACTACAGGCATGTGCCACCACACCCAGCTAATTTTTGTATTTTTTTGTAGAGAAGAGGTTTTGCCACATTCCCCAGGCTGGTCTCAAACTCCTGGCCTCAAGGAATTTGCCTACCTTGGTCTCTCTAAGTGCTGGGATTACAGGCGTGGGCCACCGCGCCCAGCCGACATCCTTATGCTTCTAACAGTTATCCCTTAAAGAGCAGTCACCTTGGAGGAGCTGGTCCTCAGGGCTTCCTGTCAGGACGGTGCTCCCTCAATGCGTGGGGGTCAGTTCACACACCCCTGATAAGTGCCACTTGAGTTTACATCATACTTTTATATTTTGTACATTTAAATTTTATAGTTGTTAACTCACAAACCATCCAAATCATCTTTGTCATTCTTCACTACTAATAGTGCTGAGCTCTCAAAGGGGATGTCATATTAGATTCTATTTCCTCTTGTCGAAAATCTGAAGGTTTCTCAAGAAATGAAAGTAACTTGGGGAACATTAACATAAATAGAAAGAAAAATGGCATCCTTGTTTTCTGTTGAGCCTTTGTGACCTTTCTAGAGGCTACTGTGGATGAACTTAAGGTCCCATCTTTTTTTTTTTCCATGTCCTGAAGGAAGCTAAGTGTATGTACACGATGACATTTTCATTTTGATATAGTTGGTCTGTTTTCCAGACTATAGAGAACTGGGAAATGAATTTTCTTTTAAATAAAAGTTGAAACCCTTTGGGAAAGTAAAAGAATTCAAGAAATATAGAGAAATGGCTGTTTCCAAGCCAACAGGAAGAAGGGAGAGTCTTTTTGGTTTTCAAATTAGTTGTTACGGAAAACGTTTTTCTTCCCATCAAACTTTCACTTTTTCTTCTTTAAAATAGATTAATCATAGCTGTGTAGGTTTAGTTTTCTGCCTGCTTGTTAAATTGTGGAAAATATGAACAGTGGCTTCAAACTTTTATGAGTAAATTGTCATTTTGTGCCTTTTATTGGCCCGTATTTCAAACCCCACATTGCAGGAACTCACTGCTTACTTCTGCGCTATTCACTGGCAAGAGTATGCTAATGGGTTATGCAGACCATGTCTTTATGAATTGACAATAAATTCCAAAGGACAAAACAGCTTCCAACCATAATTCAGTAGTATAAAACTGTTCTGTCAACAAATCTGATGGTTTTTTTGGTGTTCACACATTTTAGGACCCCATCATGCACAGACACCTGCTCATTTTTCCTGCTTAAAAAAGACCAAATTTGTTCTGTCTTTTTTACTCTTAAAAATCAAAATAGCACCATGGTAAAATTATACTACCTGCTTTGGTCTTCAAAATTCTTCTTTAGAGCACAAAAGGCAGGTATACTGGGCAGACCAGAGAGTGAACACTGACTGTGTCACTCTGGACAAGTCATTATTTTTTCTGAATCTCAGTTTTATTATATTTAGTATGGGGGAATGATAAGGGGTAACTGTAAAGCCATGTGTGATCTTAAGACTAGCACCACCAGCATTGACTGGGAACTTGTTAGAAATGCAAATTGTGGCCGGGCGCTGTGGCTCACACCTGTAACCTCAACACTTTGGGAGGTTGAGGAGGGCAGATCACGAGGTCAGGAGATCAAGACTATCCTGGCTAACATGGTGAAACCCTGTCTCTACTAAAAATACAAAAAATTAGCTGGGTGTGGTGGCACGTGCCTGTAGTCCCAACTACTCAGGAGGCTGAGGCAGGAGAATCACTTGAACCCGGGAGGCAAGGGTTGCAGTGAGCCAAGATCATGCCATTGCACTACAGCCTGGGTGACAGAGAGAAACTCTGTCTCAAAAAAACAAAAACAAAAACAAAAACAAACAAACAAACAAACAAAATGCAAATTGTAAGGCCCTACCCAGATCCAGTGAACCAGAAACTCTGGGTTAAGGCCCAGCAATGTATGTTGTAACAAGCCTTCCAGGTAATTCTGATACACACTCAAGCTTGAGAATCATTTCTGTAAAGACTTACCACAATATACACAAAGGGCTTGTTTGCCACATTGCAGAAGCACAAGAAATAGCAGCTATTCTCCTTTTGTTATTACCGTCATTGTACAGAAGAAACTGAAGCACAGAACCAGGTGCTTCAGCAACAGCAGTGGGCCTTGTCACTCAGCCGAGTGGTGGGGACAGCCTTCTCCTCCACTCTGCACTCTCTCTTTATGGATGATAGTAGACAGTAATATAAATCCTGATTTTAAGTGCAAAAGGTGTCCCACATAGCATGTTGCCTAGTTCTGGCATGGATGATGCATTCAGGCTTTAAGGTGGAGACTATAGCTCTTTTGACATGATAGATTTTTTTTTTAATTATATTTTAAGTTCTAGGGTACATGTGCACAACGTGCAGGTTTGTTACATATGTATACATGTGCCATGTTGGTGTGCTGCACCTGTTAACTCGTCCTTTACATTAGGTGTATCTCCTAATGCTATCCCTCCCCACTTCCCCCTCCCCACGACAGGCCCTGGTGTGTGATGTTATCCATCCTGTGTCCAAGTATTCTCATTGTTCAATTCCCACCTATGAGTGAGAACATGCAGTGTTTGGTTTTCTGTCCTTGCGATAGTTTGCTCAAAATATTGGTTTCCAGCTTCATCCATGTCCCTACAAAGGACATGAACTCATCCTTGTTTATGGCTGCATAGTATTCCATGGTGTATATGTGCCACATTTTCTTCATCCAGTCTATCATTGATGAACATCTGGGTTGGTTCCAAGTCTTTGCTATTGTGAATAGTGTCGCAATAAACATACGTGGGCATGTGTCTTTATAGCAGCATGATTTATAATCCTTTGGGTATATACCCAGTAATGGGATGGCTGGGTCAAATGATATTTCTAGTTCTAGATCCCTGAAGAATCGCCACACTGACTTCCACAATGGTTGAACTAGTTTACAGTCCCACCAACAGTGTAAAAGTGTTCCTATTTCTCCACATCCTCTCCAGCACCTGTTGTTTCCTGACTTGTTAATGATCGCCATTCTAACTGGTGTGAGATGATATCTCACTGTGGTTTTGATTTGCATTTCTCTGATGGCCAGTGATGATGAGCATTTTTTCATGTGTCTGTTGGCTGCATAAATGTCTTCTTTTGAGAAATGTCTGTTCATATCCTTCACTCACTTTTTGATGGGGTTGATTTTTTCTTGTAAAGTTGTTTAAGTTCTTTGTAGATTCTGGATTAGCCCTTTGTCAGATGGGTAGGTTACAAAAATTTTCTCCCATTCTGTAGGTTGCCTGTTCACTCTGATGGTAGTTTCTTTTGCTGTGCAGAAGCTCTTTAGTTTAATTAGATCCCATTTGTCAATTTTGGCTTTTGCTGCTATTGCTTTTGGTGTTTTAGTCATGAAGTCCTTGCCCATGCCTATGTCCTGAATGGTATTGCCTAAGTTTTCTTCTAGGGTTTTTATGGTTTTAGGTCTAACATTTCAGTCTTTAATCCACCTTGAATTAATTTTTGTATAAGGTGTAAGGAAGGGATCCAGTTTCAGCTTTCCACATATGGCTAGCCAGTTTTCCCAGCACCATTTATTAAATCGGGAATCCTTTCCCCATTTCTTGTTTTTGTCAGGTTTGAAATGACAGATTAATATTAACCCATCTTTTTCTTTCGAGGAGAGTACTGGTGACTACATTCTGTCAATAAACATTTATGGACTTCAAACCATGTTCAAGGCTTGATGCTGGGCCAGGCAATGAGTAAGAAATGATCTTTCTCCTAAATTTCTGACATCACAAATTTTGACATTACTAATGATCTGTTTAGATTCATACGTTTTTAGAAGTGGAAGTTGTTTTCTTGAGACAATCCATTTCAACTTTCAAATTCTGCCTTTCAGAGAGCGAAGGCAGTGGGTCTCTTTCCTGCATGCTGGTTACAATCCCCTGGGGGGCTTTTAAGCAATACTAATAGGGACATCCATCCAAGAAATTCTGATTTAATCGGTCTAGAATTTAGTCGGCAATAGGTCTGTGGGTAGGAAGCTTTTAATATAAGTAATATACTTACGATAAATACAATAAGTATTATATATATAAATATAATATATACATAGTTGGGATATACTTAAACTAAAAGCTATTCCTTGTTTATCTGATATTATAGTTTAACCAGGCAGCCTATATTTTTATTTGCTAAATCTGGCAACACCGGGGAAAGATTCTAAAGTCTATCCTAGGCTGAGAAATCACCTTGTAGGGTTTCCACTGAAATACTACAGGTAACGAGGGCGGGATAAGAGAGCAGGGTGCCATCTGGGCCCATTACACACAAAGTTTTATCTGTTTTACTTATTTGGTCTCTGGTCTCTGTAACATTTCACTTGAAAAAAATGGCTTGAAAAAGTTTGCAAACATCTAATCTAATCATATCAAAACTTAAATCCCAGAGAAGATGTCTCTTAGCCAGGTTCTCATAGCTAATTAATTGCAAAACCAAATACCAGGTCTCTTTCTCTTTCTATTCCATCAGATACTGCTGCTGCTGCTGCTGCTATGTCCCTTTTCCTCTTGTTAAGTGATAGTTCAGGAACAGGAGGTGATATGATCCTATATCTAAAAGTGTTTGGCAAACATTTGGCAAATCCATTAAGATATGCCAGACACATATAAAGAGATGCTAGGTGCTGAACATGGGGATTAAGATGAGGTTTTAGTTCTCAAGGAGCTGATACAGGAAAAGAAACACAAATAGTGTTTCTGTTCCTACAAAAAGATACCACTTATGTCTATGACTTGTTCCCTCCACAATGTGATTATTCAAAGCACCTTTCTTTGGTCCTCAATTTAAAAATGGTGAGGTGAGAGGACAGCGCTGGGTTCCCAGAGGCAACCGGATGGAACCTGGAATCTAACCTAGATTTTCTTTATGAAAGTTATAGGAATGAAGAATCCATAATGACAAAAGACTCAGGGATGACTGTACTTTGGGCTGTGGGATGACTCACAATGGCTATATCTGTCAGGCTTTTTGGCAAATGGTCTCACACGGTCTCCAATTAAGTGAACCACATAGAATTTAAAAGTTGCAGGGAGTAAAAGAACGTGTCCTTCCATTTTTGGGGAATACATTTACTCCCATCCAGATTAAAATGGGTAAGCACTAATGGTGCTTCTGTGCTATAGGGAAAAATGAACCATAAATAGGCAATGCATGGGGTGGAGGTAAGACATTCTCCACTGAGCTCCCGGCCACTATCACTTTGGAAAGGTTTGTGATGAGCAACATCAGAGGATGGCTGCTCCCTGGCATCACTCTTGGATGCCAATGACCCAGAAATTTAAGGGGACTCCAGCCTCTTCTCGCTCCTCAGGGACCGGGGAAGATATTTTAGGTGACCAGTTGGCTTAGGGAAAGAGGAAGAGGAAGCAAGATTAACAAGCCATAAACAGATCAACTTAAAGGGGCAAGAGAGCTCCAGAGATACAGTTGTCTCTGGACTTGGAGACAGGAGTTCCCAGCATTGAGGGACTTATTGTATGTTTAATTATTTCTAAACTCCAGTTTGGACTTAGAATCCAAACAGCCCCCAAGCCTCACACAATGTGGAGAAAATGGCAGTTTATTCACACCATTCACAGAATAATTACTCATTTCTAGGTCTTGGTACTTTCTGTTTTTCTTCATCATTTCTTCTTTTCTACCACCATCATCACTCCCAATCGAACTATCTCCTCCATGCCCTGAAGTTTCATGACTTCAGGTTACTGTTTGGCTGTGATTTCCAAACCTCCCATCACTTTCTCCCAGGAACCTCGGGGTAGGAATCTCTGACTTGCAGAGTGATTTTTAGGATTTATAATCTGAGTCTGTTATCATTTGAGGATTAAAAAGTATTTATTGGCTGGGCACAGTGACTCACACCTACAGTACCAGCACTTTGGTAGGCTGATGCAGAAGGATCTCTTGAGGGTAGAAGTTGGAGACCAGCCTGGGCAATATAGTGAGACCCTGTCCCTACAAAAAAATTTTAAAAATTAGCCAGGTGTAAGGGTATGTGCCTGCAGTCCTAGCTACTTGGGAGACTCAGGTGGGAGGATCGCTTGAGCCCAGGAATTTGAGATTACAGTGAGCTATGATCATACTAGTACACTCTAGCCTAGATGACAGAGTGAGACCCTGTCTCTAAAAGATTAAAAAATTTAAAAAGTATTTAATTATTACTAGATGTCCAACAAAGTTGTGAAAAATTTAAAAATAAATGACATGCTCAAATACATATATATCCAAACAAATGCTCTTCTTTTCAATATTGTCACATTGGGATATGTAAAAGTACTCTGACAATTCATCTTGGAAATTCTTTTTTGGAAATTATTTTCAGAATCAGTTCATGAGCTTTATTACTTCATGTTAGATTTTAATTTTGACTGAAAGTTGTATTATTGCCTGGATTTACTAGATTTGCTTTTGAATGACACCGGCTGATTCCAAAAGCCAAATTCATCCCCAGTGGATGAAGATTTGCTCCCTTTAAGGGAACATGAATATCATAATAAACAATAAGTCAGATTTTCCTCTATGGTCCATTGCGATGGCTGACGTTGAAGACTTGGAGTTGCTGTTGTTATTGGTGGGAGTGCACAGAGGAGAGCATTGAGATGGCATGACCAACTGACTGAATTACTGACTGGGTCATTCATTCATTCATTCATTCAACAAACATTTATAATGCACTTATTTTGTATAAGTATTGTGATAGGTTGTAGAGATTACCAAGATAAATAAAATGTGGAAGTAAGCTAGATGATTAAGATCCTTTCTAGTTATTTTATTTATACAAATTTCATAATGTTTGAATCCCTAATAGTATTCTGGGCAAATCCAGCACTGCTGACATACATGGATAACCCCCTGGCCCTTATTTGTACATCTAAGTTCTGATGTGCCAGTTAAAAAATGTACCGAGTTTAACTGAAGTCACCCCTTAGTCACATCTGAATGACCCCTGTTGAAGCCATCTCTTACCCTTCTCCTGCCCCTGAAACCCTTCCCAGTGCTCTTGAAACTCAAGGCCAATTCGCAGAAAAACTACCTATATCTTCAACCTCTTTTCTGAAGGTGTCTTTCACCTTGTAGTTCTAACTGAAATTTGATTTCCCTTGGGGAAGTGGCTTTCTTTGGAACCCTTTCAAGTGGTGGCTGTTTTCTTTTCTATACTTTTTGTATCACTGAGCCCAGAGGTGAAGTAGGTATCCTTCTTTCCTACTTCTTGCTCCAGGAATGAATTTCATGTCATCTGACTGCCAGACTGCCACCTACCTCCCCTCCTTGTTATAAACATCGATCGAACTCCTGGTCATTCTCCCTAGTTCTTTGACATTTTAGCTTGCCACGTACTATCAGACTCTCCAATATAACTCTGGCCACAAATCTTGGTGATTTCAATGCCAACACAGGTGAACACCTGAGCTGTGATCTCTCTTCTGCATATCTTCTCCTCTGTGCACTCCCACCAATAACAACAGCAACTCCAAGTCCTCAACTTCAGACTTCTCACTCTCCAAAGAGCACCTCCTGGTTTATCTGCTTATTCTCTCTAATATTTAAACTCAACAGTCCTTTGGAATCTACCATCCATTGAGTCTACCAATGTTTTATGGTTCCTCATACCCCTCATGTCCACATTTCCATTCCTACTCAGTTTAGTCTCCATGGTTCATTGTAATCATTTCCCTTTAAACACCCTTAACTGCACTGCCCCTCTCTCTGTGTACCACTAACAAAACCTAACTGTGTGAAGTCTAACACTCTACCTGCTTTACATTCATGCTATTGAACATGGATGTAGATAAATACACAACTATGCTCACTGGTCTCATTTAACTCACAATTACTAACTTCAAGTTGATAAGATCCTGATAAGTTTCTCTAGTCCATTCCCTCTCCTCCTTTCCCAGACTATTTCACACTTTCTCTTCCTTCTTCAAAACTGCAATGCCTTCTAACTTATACTTAACTCTCAGTTGACAATCTTGCTTTCTGTGTCTCTCAGGATAGAAGAAATCAGAAGAGAATTCTGGCAAGGTTCCATCCATGTCTAACAGCATCTGCCCATAAGTTGTCCTCCCCTCTGCTCACTCTGGGTAGACATCATGTTTCTATCTAAGGGCAGCCCTTCCACTGTTTCTCATCTCTTACATCATCAGTTTTTCTCTCTCTCTCTGCTGGATGACTTCCATCATCATACAATGTGTGGTAATTTCTCTCATCCTTAAAAAAAAACCCTCTCCAGTGACCCCATTTATCTATATCCTTTTATAGCAAAAATCTTTGAAAGATTTATATATACTTACCATCTCCAATTCCTCTCTTTTTACCCTCCCTTGATCCCTCTCCAATCAGACTACCCCTATCATTCTACTAATAAGTCTCCTGTCAAGATCTCCAATGACTCCGTATTACACGAAAGGTTAATTCTCAGTTCTTATGTGACTTGACCTATCAGTGTCATTTGATATATTTGATCTCTTCTTTCCCCTTGAAAACTCTTTCATAATCATAATCTACGTTTAAAAGTCTAGTCAGGTTTAAAATGTAAGTTGCTTTGCAAAGCCCCAGTGGTATCAAATTCTGAATCATGATGTGTTCACCTCCATGTGGGAAATATTGGGAGAAAATGAAAAAAAAATAATGAAAAACAAAAAAAGGACCCAACAGCATGCCTTTAAAATACTTGATGCCCACATTTTAACATAGGGATTGTGACAGCTAGAAAGAACCTTAGAATTCATCTAGTCCAATACTCCCATTTTACAACCTAAGGACGTCAAGGCCCAGAGAAGATTAGTGATTTCTCTATATTTTTACAAAATGGCAGAATTGGGATTAGAATCTAGGCCTTTTTTCCAGAAGATTTCATTCTAATGTCCAGTTTATACTGCTTTTCCTCTCATATATGTGTATGTCTATATGTATGTGTGTATTAATAAATAATAAGCATATACATGGAGACATATATATTTACATATGTACACAATATATAAATACAACATACATATATATACACATATACAAATATAGTTATATACATTACACACACACACATACACACACACACACATTTTTTTTAAATAATTTTTTTCCTGAATGAAATAAGTGTTGGGATGAGCTCATGCACTCCCTCTCTGTCCTTTCCTCTGATAGAGTCAGGTATCCCTATTCGGCTCCCCTGGGATCAAGCCCATCTTCCACTAAGATGGATGATACTGAAGCAAAAGGACTAAGAAAGCCCTTGACTTAGCAGATCACTGGCTGAATAAAAAACTCACTGCTCTGGGCCACCATCTCAGTTCTGCTGATGGAAGGAGGCTGGATCTGGGAAAAGAGAGATTTAGGTTTAGTACTGGCTAAATCACTGGGTAACCTTGGGTGTTCTCATCTGAACAATGAGAGGCTGTATTGTGTAAAGTCTTAATTCTTCCCTTCTAACCTTCTGCCTTGAGCTCAGGTTATTTGGGCTGATCCCATGCTGTCTATGTCATCTTCTTCTATATTAGCTTCTCCTCCATGACCTATCACCATCCAGTCACCGAGCTTCTTGCCTAGCTAGGTGTGTGCTATCTGCTTGCCTGTTTTGGCCCTCTTAGCTGACCTCCCTAGATGGGATATCTGGACTATGTGATCTGTGTTTTTTGCCAGGCTCCTTTCTATGTAATTATACTTTTGGTCCTGGCTGTTAGACAGCTGCTTCCCAGGGTCTGATATGACATGAAAGAATGAATAAGTAATGTGGAAAGCAGGTCTCACAAATAAGGAGAGGGAGGTTGCACAAAAATGTAAACAAAATACTGGGGAAGAAGGAAAGACAAGAGGAATGAAAAAAAGAATGGCATGTTATGGCGCTTAAGCATAATACTCTCTGATAGTGACTTCGGCCTAAAAAGAACATAAGAAGCTGGAGATGAAGCAAGATGGATGAATAGATGCCTCCACCCATTGTCCTCCCCGCAGGAACACCGAATTGAACAATAATCCACACAAAAAGACATCTTCGTAAGAACTAAAAATCAGGTGAGCAATCACAGTCCCTGGTTTCAACTTCATGTAACTGAAAGAGGCACTGAAGAGGGTGGAAAGACAGTCTTGAATCACCAACACCACTCCTCCCCATCCCCTGGCAGGTGCATTGTGTGGAGAATCCACACTCTTGGTGGAGGGAAAGTGCAGTGACTGTGGGACTCTTCACTGGAACTCAGTGCTGCGCTGTCACAGTGGAAAGTAACACGAGGCAGAACTCAGCTGGTGCCCACAGAGGGAGCATTTAGACCGGCCTTAGCCAGAGGGAAATCACCCATCCCAGTGGTCAGAATCTGAGTTCCTGCAAGCCTTGTGGGCTAATGTGGTCTGGGGTTCTATATAAACTTGAAAGGCAGTCTGGGCCTCAAGGACTGCAACTCTTGGGCAAGTCCTGGGACTGTGCTAGGCTTGGAGCCAGTCGACTGTGGGGGCATGTGAGCTACTGAGACACCAGCTGGGGTGGCCAATGGAGGGCGTACATCACCCTCCCCCAACCCCAGGACCAATGCCTTTCACTCATTCGACAAATGTTTGTTAGGTATCTCCTGTGTGCCAGGCACTGTTCTAGGCACTGGTGATGTAAGCATGAGCAAAACCAAACACCCTGTCTTCATGTTGTTTAAATGTCCAGAAACGAGGCAGTGTTCTACAATAGTGAACATGAGGGTGAGCCCAGAAGATCCTAGAATATGGATCTCTCATAGCTTTGGGAGGGACTGTGTTTCTTCCACTTGAGGAGAGGAGAGGGAAGAGTAAAGAAGACTTTGTCTTGCAACTTAGATACCTGCTCAGCCACAGTAGGAACAGGCAGCAGGCAGAGTCCTAAGGCCCCCTTGCTAGGCCCTAGCTCCCAGAAAACATTTCAAGATATACCCGGGATGATACTGAAGGGAACCCCCTGTCTTAAAGGGGCTAGGAACCCAGTCCTGGCCAGATTAATCACCTTCTGACTGAAGAGCCTCTGGGCCCTGAAAATGCAGCAGCAGTACCCAGGCAGTACTTGCCATAGGCCTTAGGTGAGACTCAAGGATGTACTAGCTTCAGGTGTGACCCAGCACATTCCCAGCTGTGGTGGCCATGGGGAGGGACATCTGCTTGAGAAAAGGAGACGGAAGAGTAAAGGGGACTTTGTCTTGCAGCCTAAGCAACAGGTTGGCCACAGTGGGGTAGAGCACCAAATGGGCTTTTAGGGTCATTGATTCCAGGCCTTGGGTCTAAAATGACATTTCTGGACCTGCCCTGGGCCAGAGGGGAGCCAACTGCCCTCAAGAGTCCTAGCCCTGGCAGCATTCACCACAAGCTGACTAAAGAGCCAGTAGGCCCTGAGTGAACACCTGTGGTAGCCAGGCAGTACTTGTCATGGGCCTAGGGCAGTGGTGGTTATGGGAAGAGACTCCTCGGTTTGTGGAAAGGGGAGGTAAGAGTGGGAAGGACTCTGTCTAGTAGCTTGGGTGCCAGCTCAGCCACAGTAGAAGAGAGCACCAGGCAGATTCCTAAGGCTTCTGACTCCAGGCCCTGGCTCCTGGATGGCATCTCTGGACCTGACTGAGGATGGGGGAAACTCACCATCCTCAGGGAAAGGACACAAGCCCGGCTGGCTTTGCCACCTGCTGACTGTAGAGTGCTTCATGTGTTCATTACCGATATTTGTTCTCTATTCTTTAGAATGCCTTCTTACGTCTTTCCCCTTTTTCTATTATATTGTTGTCTTCGTATTAGTCCATAGAAGATTATTATATATACATGGTGCTAATATTTGTTGGCTGTATGTAATACCAATGTCTTTTTTTGGGTTGTATTTTGGCTTTTAATTTTCTCTAGGGTGTCCATTGATGAACAGAAGCTCCTAATTTTCAAGGAATGTTAATGCTTTTTGCATCTGATTTAAGGATCCTTTCTCTTCTCTTCCCTCAGGTCAGAAGGACTTTTTAAAAAGTTTATTATTACTGTTATATAAAAATGCAATTAACATTATTATATTGATCTTATA
Source organism: Gorilla gorilla gorilla (assembly GCF_029281585.2). Classification (NCBI taxonomy): domain Eukaryota; kingdom Metazoa; phylum Chordata; class Mammalia; order Primates; family Hominidae; genus Gorilla; species Gorilla gorilla. The sequence goes on from NC_073235.2 coordinate 35,263,220, forward strand.
TCCAGTCACCTTGTAAAACTTTCCTATTATTTCTAGTAACTGTCTACACATTCTTTTGGGTTTTCTATGGACATATCATAATATCTATCCCCCCCCCACCAAACCAAAAGCAAGTGAATTTAAAAAAAATGTTTTTAAACCCAACACAAAAATTCTTGAGCCCCAAAAATAAATAAAAAAGACAGAAGATAGAAAAACAGAAACATCAAAAATGAACAAGCTTAGTGTCTTTCTGAAAAGGTTAAAAGAAGAATGAGATAACATAAGTCGAAAGAAGAGGATGATAAAAATAACAAAAGTTAATAAAATGGGGTGGTGGTAGAGGGGCACGAAACAATAGGTTCAGCCAAGTTAAAAGTTGGTTTCTGGAAAAGACAAAATTGGCAAACCACTAGGAAGTCTTAAAAAAAGAGAAATGATAAATAATATTATTAATAAAAAGGACAAATAACTACAGATACAATAGAGACTAAAACGATAAGCAAACCCAATCAGGTGGTTTATGTCAATAAACATGAAAACTTAGACAAAAGGGATATATTCCCATATAATTTATAAAATTTATCAGAATTGATGGTGCAATAAAGCCTGAGAGTATTATAACTAGTAATGAAATAAACTAGTAATAAACTATTAATAAAAGTCACTAACCATCTGCCTACAAACAAAACATCAAACCCTGATATATTAACAAATTTTCTCACAAATTCAAGGGCTAGATCATTCTAACTTATACAACTTATAAAGAACTGAAAAATAGGGAATATTTCCCATTCATTTTATGAGATCAGTATTATTTTGACATCAAAGTACACGACAAAGTACAAGAAAATAATATCGCTGACACATTTCAACTCATTTATTAAAATGGTCAATAAAAATAAAATTTGTTAATAAATCAATATAGATACAAAAATCTTAAATATGACATTAGCTGACTAAATGGATCATTATTTACAAAAAATATCATAGCTATATAGGGTTTATCTCAAGGATGTAAGACTGGTTTAATTTTTAAAATATGTAAGTATCTTTCATTTAAGGCATTAAAGGCAAAAACCATATGATCATCCCAAAAGATGCATATATAACTTCTGATAAAATTCAACATGATTACGTGATTCTAAAAAACCCTTCTTAGTTAAGGAGGCTTAAAGACAACTTCCACAACCTGATAAAGTTAATCTACCCCAAAACAAAACTAAAAACAAAACAGTTACAACAAACGTCATCATCCTGAATGGAGAAACATTGCAAGCATTCCCTTTAAATATCAACAACAATCAAGAATGTCTATCACCACCAATTTAACTCAACATTGATTATAGATTCTTTTAGAAGCACATATCCCTTTCATAGAATCTCACATACAAACCTTCCTCTTAAAGGCAACTCTTAAAACAGATGTTCTTAAACCTAAGGCATTGTGTTCTGAAAAGGTAGAACACTCTTCCCACCCCATAGCCATTATCCAGTTTCTTTTAAAAAATACTGCTCAGCAGCATAGCACATTTGAGCAGTCAATTTAAAGAAGCGGGGGGAAAAGGGAAAGTATAATTTGACATAGTTAGTTGTAAATCCGGGAGTATTATCCAGGCTAAATATCATCTCACCCTGGGACCAAGGAATTAAGCTCATTTTGCTCTTTCTTCTTCAACAAATGCAGAACTTAAAGAGCTGTTTTAGCCCATAATTTCATTCATCTTATGATCCAACTGGTATTATACTGAATAACATTTGTAATTTGACTGTATTATGTGAGTGAACTTTGCACTCCCAGGAGAACCAAAGAGACATTTTATGGCACTGAAGTGACAATCTTTTTTTTAAAAAAAAGATCCATCCTTTTAACGTTTGAGAAAGGTACTAGAAATATTGGTTCGCTTATGCTTTGTTCTGAAAATCCAGCTAAGTTTTGAGTGAAGAGAATGATTTATTTCAGGACCAATGTCTTTCACTCATTTGATAAATGTTTGTTAGGTACCTCCTGCGTGCCGGGCACTGTTCTAGGCACTAGTGACATAAGCATGAGCAAAAACACTCTGTCCTCATGTTGCTTAAATGTCCAGAAATATGGTAGTGTTCTACAATAGTAAATATGAGGGTGAACCCAGGAAATCCTAGAATATGGATCCCCTATCCATCCCATGTGCTTTCCCTTTCTCTCCAAAAGCTTTCCATTACTATCTTGAAGGTAAAAGAAAAATGTCTGGGTTGACTGCCTTCCAGGCTTCGGTCACTGCATCACACCAGAGCTACACCTCACTGAGCCTTTCTTGGGAAATTTATTTATAATAATAACATAGCCAGCATCAAAAGGGCACCTTTCAAAAAGGCATGTGGCATATGCTGTCTGATTAAAATCCTGCAATTAGGTATTATCGTCATTTGGTGGGTGAGAATCCGAGGCACAGAAAGGCTCAGTGATCCAACATTATAGAAATTAATTCAAGTTTATTTGACTCCAAAACCTTTGTGAACATTTTCTAGTATATCTGGTTGCCTCATTCATTCATTCACCTTCTCATCAAATACTGAGTTACGTATCAAAGGAATTCTGAATTTCATGTTATTCTTCTGAGTATGAGTATAGTCTTTATCCATAATCCATAAATATCCTATTTTCCCCAGCTGTGTAATACTGTGCAACCCAGACAGACCCTCCTTTCCCCTCACTCACCACAGAGAATGGTATAGAAAAACTCAATTAGGCCAAAAAAGGATAGGATAAGGGGCACTCCTCCTTCCCTTCCTCCCTCCCTGCCTCCCTTCCTTCCTTCTCCATTGAGCTTACATTCCACTAGGGGGATGGTAGACAGGATAAATTCTAAGCTCTTTTCCAACATAAAGGCTCTAGCTTATTAGAAATGGGGAGAATAAGTAGAAATAAAGAGGCAAGTATTCTGGTGTTGTGGTTGTTTAGCGAAGGCTGCAGGACAGACTCAGGTTTACAAATCTAGGCTTATTCATCACCTGTGCTCTGGGCTGCTCCTCTACTCACCTCTCAAATTCACTGGCACACACAGATCACACCTACTGCCAGTTGGTACCACATTTGTATTATCAATTACCCTCACAGAACTGTATGACCTCTGTTCTGCTAACCAGCTGTGGGGAAACACTGGCAGTCACAGGATGTCACTACTCTCTTCTCACCCTCTCTTCATTCCCTGATTTGCTCACTTGCCCCTCGGAGAAATCCTCTTCCCCTTTATGCCCACCCAAACCTGATTCTTCAAGACTCACCTCAAGCCCCCTTCAGGAAGATACTTTGGCTACTTCATACCTTTTGCTTAGAACTATGTTGGGATTCAGGCCTCGCGCGGTGGCTCACTCCTGTAATCCCAGCACTTTGGGAGGCCAAGGGGGGTGGATCACGAGGTCAGGAGATCGGGACCATCCTGGCTAACACAGTGAAACCCCGTCTTTACTAAAAATACAAAAAAATTAGCCGGGTGTAGAGGCGGGCACCTGTAGTCCCAGCTACTCAGCAGGCTGAGGCAGGAGAATGGCGTGAACCCGGGAGGCGGAGCTTGCAGTGAGCAGAGATCGTGCCACTGCACTCCAGCCTGGGCAACAGAGTGAGACTCTGTCTCCAAAAAAGAAAGGAAAAAAAAAAAAGAACTATGTTGGGATTCAATCTCAGCAGTCACAGTCCATTCATTCACCCAGCAGTTCAGTAGGGATTCAGTAAGCACTTGCCATGTGCCAAGGATTCAGTATGAAACACCATGATCTCTGGTGTTAAGGGACAAGCAGCAGAGAACAAGAGCAATTTGATGGTCAGGGTGAAACCAAGGTGTTATGGGATTACAGAGGAGGGGCACACACCCAGATCCAGATCAACACTACAACTGCTGGGAATTGATTCCATAGATATCCACAGAAGACAAGTTAAGTGAATGATGGTACAGCCACACAATGTAGCTGGAACAAAGAACAAGGGAGACAGTGCACTGACATGGAATGATCTCTAGGATATATTAAGTGGGAGAAAGCAAAACAAAACAAGATGCAGGATAGTGTACACAGTGTGCTCCCTTTTGCATAAGAAATTTGCATTTCTTTGCTTTGTTCAATGAAAGACTGGAAAGATGAACAAAAAAAAATCAATAAAAATCGTTACCTATATGGGGCTAGGGACACAGAGATAGAGGAGAGAATTCTATGTTCAAAACGACAAAGTCAAATTTTGAAAATGATATCTGAGAAAAACTTTGAGAAGCTCTCCACGTAGCAGACTGCTGAATACTGAAGCATGAAGACTCACTTCCTAGTCACTACAGCATTTGTTCACAGAGTGACAAAACATCAAGCCTGGCAGTATCTGGAAGATATCTCTTCCCAAAGAAGGGAGGGAAGACATTTGCTGAAGATCACCAAGTAAGTTATGGTCCAGGAAGACACATGCCTTCTCCAAGATGGGTATTTGGGCCCTTCCACACATCTCAAAGATTTCATGGGACACTGTGGTGCAATGAATGCTGTTGGCATAGCTTCCAGGTTTTGCCTAAAATATATTGATCCTCTGGCCTTGCCTTCTGAAGAATCCTAATAAAACTCAGGAAGACACCAGGAGATATCCGGGAAAGAAACATTACAGAATAAAAAGGGACAAAGTGACACATTACATCATAAGACAGAAAGGGCCAAACAAAAATAAAAGAGCTCTTATTTTAAGGTGAAAAAGTTGAGAGTAGAAGAAGAAACATTCTGTATGATGCTTCTGGGGGGTTCATAAATAGAGAAGCAAGCTGACTGGGGAAAGCTGGAAACCAACCACTAACCTCTCTGCCTGCACAAGATCGAGAGCCAGCTTGGCCAATGGAAGGGATGCTATCTCCTTTTCTAATTAAATTCCTTAAAGAGTGTGTTGATTTATTCATTTAAAATAAAATCCTGTTCTAATTAAAATTGAAACTTCCCCCCACCTGATCCAGCCTCACCATATTTCTGGTTTCCATGTAATTGAATTTGAAAACAATGATGCTGAGTGATAGCTTGGGATATTGCTGCTTATTGTGAAAGTAAATAAGGAGAATGCTGCTAGGCTTGTTTTGGGAAGGCTTAATCAGTCCTTTCTCCCTTAGACTGAATTTTAACCACAGTTGAAGATAATATGATATTTCCCTTAATGAAATTGTATATCCGTGGCTAATTTGTGAGGGAAGTTTACCTTTCTGAGGCTTTAGCTTCACGTTATTTTAGTCAATAGTTTTTAAGGTCCCTGGGTTCCCCTCTCTCCCTCTGACATCCTCAACCTTCAATTCCAGAAATTGTTCTGCGTATCGGTCCATTTAATACATAATACTCAGATTTATTAGAATTCTTCAGATTGGAAGCTTTGCCACATCTAATGTCATATCTGAAACACCCATGAGAAAGAGGCAAGGTGGGCATTATGTGGTTGATGCAACTAATGCTCAGAAAGGCTGACATGATTCATCTAGGATCAAAAAGTCACTTAATGGCTAGGCACAGTGGCTCATGCCTTTAATCCCAGCACTTTGGGAAGCCGAGGCTGGCGGATCACCTGAGGTTGGGAGTTTGAGACCAGCCTGACCAACGTGGAGAAACCCCATCTCTACTAAAAATACAAAATTAGCCGGGCATGGTGGCGCATGCCTCTAATCCCAGCTGGGAGGCTGAGGCAGGAGAATCGCTTGAACCCGGGAGGCAGAGGTTGCGGTGAGCCGAGATCATGCCACTGCACTCCAGTCTGGGTGACAGAGTGAGACTCCATCTCAAAAAAAAAAAAAAAAAAAAAAAAAAAAATCAGTTAATGACACAGCCAGTGCTGAAACCCAGGTATGTAAGCTCCCAGTTATGGGCATTTCTAACATACCCAGCCAAAGGGCTCATGGCTTTGGGTTTCTAGGTTCTTGGAGGTTCACAGAGGAGCCCACTGTGTAATTCGCTGAGTAATACTTGACATTTGTCCTGGTTTTTCCCAAGCTCATCTCCTTGGTTGTATAGTAAGTGTATATCTCTAGGTTTCTGGTTAGTTAAGGAGGAGCAGTTGGGATGCAAGAAGGTTTGAAATGGTCTCTCTCTTGATCCTTAAAAGGCGGAGAAAAAGCAATTAGAATATATCTGTTCTTCTTCCCCCGATACCTGAAAAGACTGCACCTTGCTTTTTCCTCTTGCACATAATAGTTACTTCTACAAAGATTTTTCCCGAATACCAAGCCCTTTCTTTTCCCCACCTACCCACTTCTTCAAGAGAGTTCCTTCTGCTGACCCCAGTATTTTCATTCCGCACATGATTGTTAATCTTCCGTGTCTGGTGTAACCATTCAGTTGGAAGAGTTCTGGCAAGGGGCTCTTTCTAAATGTCTCTATGTGCTTTCCAGCCAAATGTAAAACTCTAAGGTCTCCAAGGAAACCCAAACACCTGTTGACTACATTTATTTTTCTCCATTTTTTTCATCTAATTGCAATTTACCTACTTCACTAGAGCAACGTGAGGATTAACTGTCCTCTGGTAACTTTCAAGTCTGTAAAGGATTTCTGCCTCCTCAGGGCACATGTCCTCTAAGAGAGACAGAGCCGAAATACTAATAAGAGACTTAATGTGTAGCAGCCTCGAATAATCTGTGCTCTGTGTTACCACTTCAGACAGTCAGTGTCTCCCTAACACAGTCTGACAAAGACACCGTGGAGGGATCAACAGCCAAGTCTGAAAGTCCCAGACAGGAGCATGGACTTCCCTTTCAAAGCCCTTGGGAGGAAGTGATATTAACCACCAAATTAGGTAGCTGGACCAGGGCCTGGTGCACCTGCTGGGCAGGCGGGGGTGTCTGCCTGCTGTCATATTTTGGCACAAACATTTGACAGCTTCTCCCTCCCAATGAACATTTGTAATACCCAAAGGTTAATCTTTTCTTGGCTTCTTCTTGTCACTACTGACATTTTGTACCCGTTATCTCCCTGTGGTTGGGGGCTGTCCTGTGCATTGTAAGGTGTTTAGCCTCATCCCTGGACTCTGCACAGCAGATTAGTATCCTCTACCCTCTCTGAGTTGTGACAATTCAAAATGTCTCCAGACATTTGCTGAATGTCACCTGGGGGATGGAGAGGCACAATTGCACTGGTGAGACGATCCATTGTAAATGCTTGATGTATTACTCAGATTATGAGTAAACCTCTACAAAAAAGCCATCCTCAAACATGCTCATGGGGCTGCAGAAATGTCAGCGTCTTGGAAACCACTCTTCTCCCATCCCCTAGCAAGTTAGATTTAATTCTGCTCCCCCAACATGAAGTGGAGGAGACACACAAATTTTCACAAGTGAAGCAGCATCTTATTTGGTGTTTATTTATTTAGCACCATTGCCTAGTTCCATTGCCTAGTTTTCTTTCAGCCCTGGCGGCCAAAGCCTGCTAATTTGCACAGCATTAAGTATCCTTTGCTCCCCTCGCCTATTCCACTTCAACCAAGGATTTGTCTTTTGCTTTGAAATTCCACTGTGCAAGCTCCTTTTTAAAAGTGTTGGGCTGCAACACATTTGAACTCGACGGGGGTAACACTGGGGGTTCGGTGGTAATGGGAGGGAATGTCCATCAAAGGGTGACAAACTCTGGGGGGCATCTCTTCCCTCAAAATGTCTCATTAGGGTCCCCAGGCTTGGTCTCCATCTCTGCTGTAGCCTGCAGTCCAATTTAATTGAGCGACGGCCTTGCTACGGCACACTGCTCTTTCGACAGGAGGGTAAACTCATTCTGTCCATCATGACATTTGCTTTCTTAAGGCCCTCGCAATATGCAACTTAAATAATTAAATGCAAGTCACATCACAGCCTCCCTTTTCAAGCCTGTCTGAGGGCACAGTGGGTTCTTTCTGATAGTTAGCTTTTGACCATGTGATTTTTAGAAGCTGGCTGAGTTTTTTGTTTGTTTTGTTATTGTTCATGACACTTCTCCTCACTAAAACCCCCGAAACTCAGCATAGTGCACATCCAATGTGCATAGCTAAAAGGGCTGTGGATTTTCTGATGTTGGATGAATAGTGACTAAGAGAAATTTGAGACCCCTGGTTCTGGCAAGGGTCTCAGAGCAGCCTGCTTGTCACGGTCAGTACTTTTCGTTTGTCATCCAGGAAAGTGTAATGCTGGGAGACAAATCCCTTGTGTCCCACTGCACATGTCCATCCACTTCGAGCTGGGATGTGCCTTTTAAAAATAAAGCAAACCTTTAAAATGACCTAAAAAGAGAGAAATTCCAGGAAGGACTAAAGATAACTCTTACCTGTAGTGTCCATTTTAAACAATAGATTTCTCTGGGGGAACTTGGAGTGATTATAACGAGTTTGGATTTCGTTGAACCCAATGCTGATTTTGCATATTACAGAGATTTGTCATCTTTAAGTAATGTGCCAGATGAATGCTTTAAAATAGATGCGACTTTGTGTGAATTTTCTATAATATAGCAAGATCTGATTGCTCTATTAATAGCCAAAGTCCTTGGCCTTGAGAAGGCAGGATGGCAGCGTTTTTAAAATTCATCATCTCTGCATAATTAGTTGTGAATCTCTAAATATCCAAGCTGAGGAATTAACCAGGAACTAGAGCTGTTATCCCTCAGCGTCCCTTTTAATATTGTTCCATAGTCATCATTTCCTTGTGTTTTTCTAATTACTGCAAAACCAATTGTTTTTAACTCAACTTCCCTGGCTCTTTGTAATTTGTTGAATGTAATCACCTTCAAGTGAAGAAAATGCACTTCTTGTTTGGGAAATTGGGGCTTGATCAGCTGAGTATCATCAAGTGGCTGGGGGACGCCAGTGCCAAAGTTTTGCATATTTTACCTGACCATTGCATTTTGAGGGTATGAGGCTGGAGAGGGCATGCTGGAAAGTGAGCCCCTTGTTGTGGTGATCTATAGACCCTACTGGGATTTTATTTGGAGATGTACATAATTTTATAAAAACCAAAAAGAACTAGGAATTCTGGTTCCTTACTCTGAGTGGCCAACAATATGGCACTAGGCACTAGAAAACAATGGTTTTGGGTACTGGATTACCTTCTCTCTCAGACTTGTTTCAGTCTGTATGTCTGATTATAAGCACCTAGGGCAGGGCTGTGCCATTGAACCTTCCCTACTCCTTAGTGTCTAGCAGTGACCTGGACACAGTAGAAGCTGAACAAACCAAATAAACTAGTGTAGAAGTCAAGTCTCTCTCTTGCTTTCACTCTTTCCCAATCTTCTATCCTCTAGCACTAGGATGTGCTACCCATCTACTACCCAGTTCTACTTGAAGATCCTCAAAGAACAGATATTGGAAGAGCAAAAGTTTTCAACCTTTACTTCTCTCTTTCATAACAGGGGTGTGATGCACACTCATCAGTAAGAGTGGTTCTCTGTGACAATAATTCCCAATTTGAGACAGAGACTATGAGAATCAAGCCAGGAGGCACGGGACTATTTAGACAAAGCAAAACAAAACAAAACAAAAGGATTCTGATATGCCTGCAACAGCCTCCATGAAGTTTCATCATTGAAGAGTAAACTAAAAGTCTATATCCTTGAGAAAAAATTGGACAAATGGATTCATCATTTTTCTCTAGCAGTGTCCTCAAAGAAGAAGAAAGGTCCTTATTGTATTTCTCCCTGCAGGTAGCCACGCTGGGTCTTTCTTTCTCTGGACAAGGAAATGTATGCATAAGGGGCTACACAAGACCATAATCAATGCAGTGAGATGGCTGCATTTTTATTTGACACACATTTATTAAATACCTAGGATATGCCATGTCCCCTGCTAAGTTCAGAGCATGAATGACCAGCAATTTTGGCACTAATGAGGGAGTTGATTGTGCAAACAAACAGGTAAAATATCAAGTGGAAATGAAAGAGATACAGGGTCTTACAGGGGAACAGACAAGGAGTAGTAACTGGACTTTGGGCGTGGCTGATGAAGGGGCATCCTGAAGACTTCCTGTTGGGGGTAAAGTCTGAACTGAACCTTAAAGATGAAGCAGGGGTTAAGTGAAAGGTTAGAGAAGAAGGGTGTTAGTACAAAAGCCATTCCAGGGAGGCCAGACCATATAAGCAAAAGCATGGAAGCCTCCAACAGCATTGTGTGTTCAGGACATGCATAAACAAGGCATAAAGTATAAGCCAGGAAATGAAAAAAAGTGAAGCTGGAGAAGCAAGACCGAGGTGGGCTTTGTGAGCCCTGTAAGAGGAGGTGATTGGATTTAAAAAAAAATTTTAAGTAAAACAAAATTTAAAATGTGTCATTTAAAATATTTTAAACTTTATTTTGTGCAAGAAATATTATTTTAACAGAAATAACTCAGACCCTTATTACAGATATACCTTAAATCAGCATTAATAAATATGGCTTCTGAGTCAACATTCATTTATTCAATACGCAGATTTTTATTGAGTATCAGGTTTTATGCTAGGTCTGACTGCTGAGGAAACACTTGACTTGGTCCTTTTCCTGAAAGGGCACAAAGATCCAAATCATTTTAGATTCTATTAAGTAAATTTAACTCTGAACCTTAAGCAAGTTACTGTTAGCTGGGTGGTGCTCAGTTTCCTCATCTATAAAATCAAGACAAAATGTCTATTTATAAAGTTCTCATGAGGAATACATAAGAGAAATTTAGGAGGCAAAACATCTGGCCCTTAACAATAAACCACTGTAGGAGTAGTTATATTGGATCCAATAGGCTGAAACTGGAATGATTTGGCTGTGCAGTATTAAGAGTACAAATGAGTTCAGTGAAGAATAAGCACAGAATAGACTCCACAGAAACACGGCAGAGGCAAGAGATGCAACCAAGTGGGCCTCTGAGATGAGAGAATTTCCATGCTAATGCGGGGACTTAACTCTGTATTGCCTTACCGCTCCTGCTAAGAGTCCAACAAGCATGAGGTTCCTAGGTTCTGCTCTCAGATCCTCCCAGCATAGCTCCAGGGCAAAAGGACAACTGGGACCTCTCCTTGCTCTTGAAGTTGTTGTTTTCAAAACCACTCTACTGAGGTATAATTGACAGACAAAAAGCTGAACATGTTTAATGTGTACCTTGGTGATTTTGGAGAGATATATGTACCTAGGAGAGTGGACTGTGTGGGTGATGGACAACCCTCGAAAAGTTCCCAGCAAAGGAACAGCATGACAGGCTTTTGCATTTCAGGGAGGGCACTTCGGTGGCAGTGAGGATGATGCATTTAAGGGGCATGAGACTGGCAGCAAATTGACAGGGTCTAGAGACAAAGGGAGGCAGCAGGCTGCGTGAGTCAGATGGGGGCCAAGGCCGAGGCAGTGCTGGGGTGAGTGGGACAGAGGCAGACCTGAAAAGCCTCTAAGAGGGGAGGCAGCATGCCTTGGGATGGCCAGAGCATGGACGATGAGAGGGGAAGAGTCCAGGGCGACTCCTTGCTTCATAGTTTGTACTCCTACAAAGACGGCGAGACATTCAGTGAAGACAGAGAACCTGGGAGGCAGAGCAGATTTCTAGAGGAAAAAAGAGAGGTTTCCATTTGGATGTTTCCTCTTGGGGTGTCTGGCAGGGCTGGTGATTGGTGACACACAGCCAGGTAGATGAAACAGAAGCTTGGGAGAGCTGGATTTACTAGAATTGTTATTTTACTTTTTACCAGCCAGGTCCAGTGGATCCAGGTGAGACTCCCCTTTTCTCCCTTCATCCGGAGATTGGGACCACACTAGGTGTTCCCCACTTCCTACAACTGGCTTGCTCGCTCCTTCACCTTTACACTGTTGTCCCCTGCACATGCCTTCTCTGAGGACTTGCCTGCTGGAAAAGGGCAGGAATGTTTGTCATGCCCAACTTGGCAAATTAGAGTGGGTAGCTCTGTGAACAAAACCACAACATTACTTCTGTCTACTACTTCACCCGCTGGGCCACCTATCCAGCTCCTAAATCCTGCTCCCCCCACTGACTCTGCTAACAACTAGACTTTCTAAACATTTTTCAGAGTGAAGCTAAAGAAATCAACCTTGAAAGAAAAGTTGTGTATTTATTTCAGTGTGTTATGAACCTAGAGGCAGGGTTTTAGAAAGTAGACTTCTTTGGCCACATTCAGGGTGTTGCAAACAAAGGAAGTGGGCCCCCAAAACCAGGGAATGTGGGGCCACAGCCCACTCTGTTTTGAAGGGTGGGTTCCAAGTCATGCTGTGACCAGCAGGGTGAGCAGCTAGGGAAGGAGCTGGGGCCAATGCGAGTGGGTGGTGGGAGGGCACAGGAGACAGGCAGCAGCCTCTGCAAGCTTCCTAGAAGCTATGGAGGACTGACTGCCACTATCAAATGTCCTCTCCTGTGTAAGGGAAATTCCAGGGAACTGGTCGGGCACAGTGGCTCACCCTGTAATCCCAGCACTTTGGGAGGCCAAGGCAGGAGGATCACCTAAGGTCACGAGTTCGAGACCAGCCTGGCCAACATAATGAAACTCCATCTCTACCAAAAAAATACAAAAATTAGCTGAGTGTGGTGGGAGGCACCTGTAATCTCAGCTACTCAGGAGGCTGAAGCAGGAGAACTGCTTGAACCCAGGAGGTGGAAGTTGCAGTGAGCCAAGATTGTGCCACTGCACTCCATCCAGCCTGGGTACACAGTGAGACTCCATCTCAAAAAAAAAAAAAAAATGCTGCGCACAGTGGCTCATGCCTGTATTCCCAGCACTTTGGGAGGCTGAGGTGGGCAGATCACGAGGTCAGGAGTTCAAGACTAGCGTGGCCAATATGGTGAAACCCCGTCTCTACTAAAAATACAAAAATTAGCCAGAAGTGGTGGTGGGTGCCTGTAATCCCAGCTACTCTGGAGGCTGAGGCAGGAGAATCACTTCAACCCAAGAGGCGGAGGTTGCAATGAGCTGAGATCATGCCACTGCACTCCAGCCTGGGTGACAGAACAGGACTCTGTCTTGGAAAACAAAAGAAAAGAAAAAAAGAAATTTCAGGGAACCAAGGAGAAAGGGTGTGTTTGAAAAGGGCAGCTATCTTGGCAAACATCCAATAAGGCTTCACGATCTATTGGTGAATTCCATCCTGCAGGTTGGGGACCTCTATTAAGAGCCTTGTTATTTCAAAAGGGACTCCAGGGGTAGGACGGCCGATCTCCCTTTCACAGGCACGTGCGACGAAAGCAAGGAAACACTGACTCAGGGGGAATAAAATCTCCACCAGACACTCAAGGCACGTCCTCCTGTTATTGTTTTTCTCCTGTTTCTATTTTCTTTTTATACAACCTTTGCCAACATTTAGAAAGTTAATGGTGCTGCATCCATCCTTTAATGCCCCTTCCTAGGGTTACTGGAAGCCAGCACACACCCACAGCCATGCCAGCTGTCTGCATAGAACATTTTCCCTTCCTGGCAGCATTGCCACAGCTGGGGCTGACCTGTGGCTGTCAGGGTGTGCGAGGACAGATCTCTGGCAACACATCCTCTTTTAAAGGCAGGTCACAGACACCTTGGTGGAGGGAAAGACTGTCTTGCTGTTTGTGCTGCTTCTAGGACCTCACCACCTTCTCCCAAGAAGCTAAAGCAATAGAATAAAATAAAGATGTTCATTTTCAAAGAGGGGTTTGCTCTGGTTGGAGGAAATAGGATAAGCAAAGTGAGTTGACAGAGAAAAATATTCAGGCTGGGACTCACTTCATTTTGCAGAAGGATTTTAAAACAACTTCAAGCAGTAAATTTACTGTTCATCATGAGGTCATCCAAAGCCACAACCTAATGCGGATTCTTGATTGCCTTGCGCAACTCATGTAGACAGGCATATGATGCTGAAACATGGGCCCTACGGTAAGTGCACTCATACCCAGGTACTGTCTCATTTGGAGTCAGTGAATTTGTTTTAAATCTTGTCTCCTTTTTCAGGACACTTAGACCATCCTCCCCCTCCGTTCCTACTTCTCCTGTCTACACTGGAACCCCACTGGCAGAGGAAGGGGTAGGACAGAACTAAAGATTGCTTGCCACTTTTTAGTAACAAGCAACAGACAGAATCATGAGTCTCCTCCTTGACATACCTTCCTCACTTGGCTTCTAAGACGCCACGCTCCCCAGCCCTCCTCTTCCTTCACTGGGTCTTCCTCTTCTCTGTGACTGAGATAAGGTAGGAGGACCTAGTCTTCTCTTGGGCTACACTCCCTCCCTTCCTCATCGCATTTGGACACACAGCTTCAAATGCGGTTGATGTGCTGATGACACTCAAATTTACATGAGTTCCAGACTCTCCTAGCCTCCCACCTACCCACCACTTCCACTTGCAGGCTTAATGGGCCCCCAAATCTAGCATGTCCATGCAGAACTCCCATTTCACTTGGCAGAAGGCAAGGGCAAATCCAGCCTTTCTAAGAGCCAAAGCTTGAAGTCATCCTTGACCCTACGTTTTTTCCAGTATACCAGTGAATTGTATTATGTTTTTTGTTGCTGTTGTTTTTGTTTTGAGACGGTGTCTTGCTGTGTCACCCAGGCTGGACTGCAGTGGTGCAACCATGGCTCACTGTAGCCTCAACTTCCAGGGCTCAAGCAATCCTCCCACCTTCCTCTCCCGAGTAGCTGGAACCAGAGGTATGTGCCACCACATCCACTACACCCATCTTATTTAAAAAAAATAATAATAATTGTAAAGACAGGTTCTCACTATGTTGCCCATGCTGGTCTCCAACTCCTGGCCTCAAGTTATTCTCTTGCCTTACCGTCCCGAAGTGCTGGGATTACAGGCATGCGCCATCATGCCTGGCCTGAGCCAGGTGGTATTTTTTTTTTTTTTTTTTTTTTTTTTTGAGACAGAGTCTTGCTCTGTCGTCCAGGCTGGAGTGCAGTGGCGCGATCTCAGCTCGCTGCAACCTCCACCTCCCAGGTTCATGCCATTCTCCTGCCTCAGAGTAGCTGAGACTACAGGCCTCCCGAGTAGCTGAGACTACAGGTGCCTGTCACCACGCCAGGCTAATTTTTGTATTTTTAGTAGAGATGGAGTTTCACCGTGTTAGCCTGGTTGGTCTCGAACTCCTGACGTTGTGATCCACCCGGCTCAGCCTCCCAAAGTGCTGGGATTACAGGCGTGAGCCACCGCACCCGGCCATTAGGTGGTATTTTTAATTAGATTTGGAATCCGACTGTTCTCACTCCCTGTGTTGTACAAGCCACATGCGACTATATTTACATTAAAATTAATTAAAATTTCAAATAAAAGAGAAAAGAAGGAATGGCCCAAATGACAACTCTTAGGAAAACTGGAGCACAAATTAAATTTAAAAATTCAGTATCTTACTTGCACTGGCTGCGTTTCAGGTGCTTAACAGCCATGTGTACAGACATAGAGCATTTCCATCGTTGAGGGAGGTCACTTAGCCAGTGCTGGTCACTGTGTGGAGTGCAACCACCCTGGTCCAAGCTATCAACATCTCTTGCCTGGATGCCTGTAACAGTCTCTTAGTTGATCCTGCCTCTTCAGTTTTCTCAATACAGCAGCCAGAGGCATCCTTTTTAAACTTTGCACGTCATGCCACTCCTGGGCTTTAAGTCATCCAAATTCCCTCTCAAAGTAGTGGTTAGTCCTCAGAAAGGCATACAGGGTTCTAGGGGTTCTGGCCCCTTCTCATTTGGCCTCATCCATCAGGTTGCTCTCTCTGCAGCAACATGCGAGCCTCCTGCTACTCCTGGGCTCCAGAGCTTGCTCTGCCTCAAGTCTACCGCATTGGCCATTCCCTCTACTGGGAGTGCCCTTCCTGGCTCACTCACTCTCCTGCTTCAGCTCTCTCTGCTCAAAAGTCACTTTCTTAGTGAGGCTTCTTCTGACTATTCCACTTCAGTTTCAACTTCTCCTCCAACTGCCAGCACTCTCACTCTCCCTTTCTCTGCCTGACTTTGTCTTTTCTGTAGCACTCATCTCCTATGAACGAACTATATACATTTACTTGTTTATGATATCTATTGTTTACTATCTGGAAGGGATCTTTGTCCATTTACTCACTGCTGGAAAACTGGCTCAGAGGAAGCTTTCAACAAATACTTGTTCAATAATGACTGGAGAACGTTCGAGAGCTGAAAGGGCCCCTGGAAACCATTCTTGGGTGTGTGGCTGAGGGTTGGTGAGGTGAGGCTATTCCCTGAGGACTCACAATGAGCTCAAGGGAACAGCATGGATTAGGAGCTGGCATCATCCTAGGCATCTTCATTGGGCGAGCTCTGTGACAATGAACTCCCCTTCCCCTTCATCTATCACAGTCAGAGGGACACCAATGAACCACAAAGAGCCAACAGGGACAACAACCAACTAAAACATCAGGGGTATTCACCATTTTCTTCTTGGTAAACCTTCGTGTGATTCAACCATCAATCCTACCTCTCTGATAACTTATAAGAAGCAAGGGACAAAGTGGTGATTCAGATTAATGAGCTCTTCTTACATGCTACTCTAACCCTCCCTCCCCCAACGCAAATACCAAGATTCTCTGAAAACTGGAAATACACATGGCTACTAGATTACGTTTTTTCCCTAAACATATCAAACTTGTTTTAAAAAAATAAAATTATGGTTTCATTACATAGTTTATAAATTAGTATGTTAGAAAAAAGTTGATTAGTAGGAAAAGAATAGCTTTCCATTGCATCATTACAATATTTCTGACAATCCAGAATGAATTGGAAGAAAAGCAGAGCCCAGATCACATTTTGTGTTAGGGATTTGTCTGTTCTCTTGTATCTGAAAGGAAGTACCATCTGAATAGACATAGTTTTAAATGCCTAGAGATAATGACTTTTCTACTGCCAATTCTGGCTCAAAGACAAAGATGGTGAGGGAGCTTTGACCTCACAAACAGACCTGTTCATAATGGCACAGCTAACAGGTCCAGGGCTACACAGCATGACATTAGCAGAGAGCCTGGAAAACTCCATCCACAGCTCACTGGATGATTTAACTTGCCAGAGTATATAATTAAGAACAGTTATCTTTATAGTCATTCCTTCATTATTGAGATAACTCGATTGGAGGCTGTTTTAGACATGCTGGATTCAGAAATAAAATCCTTACAGACTGCACTGCAATGTCACGAAGATTACACCAGAAAACAAATGGATGTACATAGACAATCTTCTGTACGTACCAGAAAATTAGATCTCAGGAGAGACATGAAGAAAAAACATAAAATCAAAGAGGGTGGGGGCCGAGCACAGTGAAAGGTATAATCAGCGGCTTCCCAGAGAGAGGAACCTGCAGGGCCAGCAAGTTCGCTGGTTGTTACCTGGGGCAGCGCTCTTCAGTGCTTTCACTAACTGTCCCCTTCCAGCTCCAAAACCATTATCTCCATAGTCCGGGTCACTGTCACTATTACTGCCACCGCTGGCAGAGTACGTACACATTCTGGGTGCCTTGTCCTAAATGAGTAATATGAGACTGTTAAGATAATTCATACAAATCAAAATGAGGCAGAGCATCCTGTGAGGATGCGACACAGTTCACATCTGGCTGTTAATGTGTGCACAGAATTCCATTCCCACTGCCCAGCCCGCCGCTCACCCGAGAGCAACTCTGGTTTGCCGGTTTTTCTGCCTCCTGAGGAGCTGATGCTGTCTACTCAATTACCAGAGCTGCAGAAATAGGCCTGCAATAATGAAGCTGTCGACGGCACTCTGCCGTTGTCCCAGGCTCAGGAAGGTCCCCACAGTTACCTGGTCTGCATTTTGTACACTTCTTTATAGGGTCTTATTTTTCTCAAGTGCCTATTATGAGCTGCTGTTCCAAACCTAATGGCTTATTTATTTAACTGATCTCATCATTGCCTTCCAAGTATCAGAAGGTAATAAAACAATCAACCTTGGGAACAAAAGAATAAATGTTTGCCTCATTTATAATTTTCTTTCAGCTCCCAAAAGGACAGTAGCCTTTAGAAAAGTAAGCAATTGCTGACTCCATGTAATCCTCAAATCTGCTGACAGTTCATGGGCTGAGGAACCTAGTTTCCCCTCTTGCTCACATGTACACATCACCTGACCCCATCCCCTAAGGATGTCACTGGTGTGGCAATGATGCTGTATTCAGAAATTGCTGAGGCGGTTGACGCTGTATGAACAGTATTCCCCTCTGTGCACATAAGCAGAATACTGGATCCAGGAGTGCAACTCCTATGTGTTGAATCGAGGTTATTTGGGGCCCTTTTTTCTGTTTGTAGAATGTCCTGTTAGAGCCTATTATTCCTCCCTAAGCCAGATAGTTCCGATACAGATGCATTAGATGGGTCTCTGAAGTTTGTTTAGAAGGGTGTCATTTGGTTGGGGATTGTAAAAACACATTTTAGGATGTAAACTCGCTTATCTGGGGTTATAAATTCAAGCACTCATTTCCTTTACTCCTTCATTCATTTACTTAGTCACCCTTCCATTCAACAGTGTTTACTAAGTACCTACTCTGTGCTAAGCAGTATGCTAGGTTCTAGGGGTGGAGAGCTTAATACTGGAGATACCAGTAGTCTAGCAAGGACTAAGTCCATGAAGAAAGACAAGTCTACTGACTGTAGTTCTGGGTAACGTGTGTCCAGAGCTCCAAAAGGACCCAGTCCAGTCTGGACATGATGAGGTACATCCTTTCATAGCTCCATTCAACAAATGCTAACTGAACCAGGCATCGTGCCAGGTACTAGAAATATAAAGCTAATTCCTGCTTGAAACGTTCCCTATCTGGCAGTCAACAAAGCAGGGTTCTGAGTTTCAAGGATTTCCAGTGCATGGGGCTAGTGCAGGACGATGAGGAAGGGAATCCTAGAGAGGTGTGTCCATTGGTGGATGTATGTCTTATGTGAGGAGTGCAGGTCCCCTCTGGGTCAGCAAGAGTAACTTTTTTTTTCCTTTTTACATTCTTGGAATTATTCAAACTCCTTTGCCATCAACACCAACTGTTGTTCCTGAACTGGTTTTCTGCTCTCCAATTCCGCATGTCTGTCATGATTTTCTAAATTTTACAGCTCTCAATTTTCTCAATTTGCCAGTTTCCCAATCCTCCCAAAGCCAGCGCAGAGTCCTTTGGAACAGTGGCAGCAATGCTCTGTGCAAAGTGTGTTCCATGGATCAGCGGCATCAGCATCACCTGGGGATTTGTTAGAAATGTGTACACCTCACTCCATATATGCCAAATCAGACACAAGTCTATGTGGGCAACAAGATTGTAGCCCTTCAGGTGGTTCTGATGCCTGCTCCGGTTTGGGAGGCACTGATCTGGAGGAGCCCTAACATTCTGTGTTTGACTTAAGGCATGGCAGAACACAGCAGTTTCCTCCTTTGCCTCTCAGACCCACGTCCTGTGGAGGCAGCCATCCCAGGTGCTGCCCTGGACTTCAGAGGGCCCAGTTCCAGTCTTGGCTCCACAGCAACTTTCCCCGGGACCCTGAACATGGTCCAGCAGGACTCTAGTGTTCCCCACTGGAAATTGAGGCTATGGGCCCAGAGGATCTGCTCCCCTACTTGTACATGGTCCCCTTCCATACTGAGGCAGATGTTCAAGGCTGAAAGGTGGTTTGGCCACACTGAGTGAGGGAGACCTCAGATGTGGGTGAATCTGGGTATCTCATCATCATAGTTGGGCAGAAACTTTAGTAAAAATAGCAACCAGGGCTCTTGATACCAGACCTGGGAAAGCCAAGGGCAGCAAAAGCGGGAAGGGCCAAGGAGGGGCCAGGAAGTTCTGGAAAATGAACCATGTGTCTTCCTCCTCCTTTCTCACCACCAGGCACCAGGGCAGATGCTGCAGTGGGCCACCCCAGGACAAGTGGTGAAATGGCAAATAGGCTGACCATGGTCAGAGTAACCTGCTGGAAAGGGTAAACAGGAGGGTGTACCACATAACCCCCACTAGGGATGAGCAAGGAGTCCCTGAGCCAGACACCCATAGCCACCCACAGCCACCCATCAGGAGTTCCATGTGTGTCATCTCAGGGCAGATGAAGAACCCACTGCAAAAATGAAATGCAGGGCTCACGGATTCTAGCAAGTCATTTGACCACACCGAGCATCTGATTAGCCATCCTTAAAAGCAATAGAATTAGACCTGCTTTCCCTGTTTCATAAGAACAAAGTAAAGGTTAAAATAACTACTGAGATACTGAAAAAATAGAAAAAACATCATTCCAATGGTGCCCACATGGCTTGGGAGAGTGAATGCTTGTCCCACAATATCTAATCAGGGGAGTGCATCCATACCCAAGAATCTGGGTGCATTTCAGAAGCACTTTGATTTCTTCAGAATAAAAGTGTCCCAAGAACCCACAGTATTCCTTAATAAGGCAGGGAAAAGGGTGAACCCTAGACCTTGGTTTATATTCAGTAAACCAACAGCAAATTTCATTTAAAGTGAAATCTATCATAAAAGTGTTTTTAGGGTACACTTTTTAGAATCAGGACCAACAGGTGGATGGCACCCTTCACCTCCCCCGACCCCTCACCTGGGTCCCGGTGGCAGCATCTTCACTCCCCCAGTCTGGAAGCGGCTGGCTTGCCATTGGGTCTTCAGCATATCCGAATGATGAGCATGTCTGAGGCCTTGGCTCTGCTTCATTCTGCTTTTGGGAACTGACTTTTCCTAAATGAGGACACGTATGTGGAATCACATATCAGCTTTCATCAACATTTTACAAGTTTAGGGAAGGAGGTGGGGGAGACATTCAGAAATAATAAAAAAGGTCCAAATACAGTGAAAGCTGGGCTTCCTGCCACTCTGTCCCGCTGTAGTCTGTGCTGCCCAAAACATCTGCATAATTATGTATACACATCTATAGAAGCCCCTTTTCAAGACCCCGAGGCAAACTGTTTTTAGACTACTTTTCTACAAAATGTTGAAAGACTACAGGTTAGAAAGGGTTCAGCAGGCAAACCATTCAGGAAACACTAAAGTTATTCTTCAAATAATGTTATTCATCCAACAACAATCAAGTTTCTTTTTTGGAGGACTTCTCAGAGGCTTCGGTGTGCCAATGGGTATTAGCATAGTTTCCGAAGAGAGGATTTGAATTTGCAGGCTTCCTCAAACACAGGGAATCCCGATTTTCCTAAAATACTTATTAAGGTCATTTTGAATAGTGTGGATTGGGAAGCTTTGCTTGGAGCCCTTAAACATCTCTCAGGGCAGTACTTTTCAAGCTTTAATGTACATATGGATCAGCTGAGCTTTTGTTCATGCGCATGCTGATTCAGTAGGTATGGGGTGGGCTCTGAGAGTCTGCAGTTCTGACAAGCTCCCAGGTGATGCTGATGATGCTGGCCCATGGACCACATTGAGTAGCAAGGGTGTAATTAGCAGAGAACAATTAAAGAGAGTTTCCCCATTACCCGTGAAAGTAGATTAACCTGCATAGTGTATGCCTTTGTCATGCCAGAATGGAGAATTGCTGTCATTATCCTCCAACCTCAGTGATTATAAGCAAGACATGCTGTGACAGCCTCTCCAGAGCATTTTGTTTGTGAGGGGAAGCTAAGAACTGTGTTTTCATCAGCACTGTGAGTTTTGTGTAGTGACTTCCATTTTTCATATGGGGATAAGAAAAATAACCAATTCAAAGGTACACATTTGAATTGGCAGTGACTGCTCAAAAAGGAGGTATAATCTCATTTTCTTTTTGTTCCAGCTAGTCCTCATTCCCTAATTTTTAACATGCATAACCGATGGACACAGAAAAGAGAAGCACTGGAAAGTAGGCCCTGCCTCTGGACCACAGATATCATGTCAGGACAGGAAAGTTTAGGATGGGTGACAAAAATTTCCTGCAGTGTGTTCACCTCACTCTCTACCATATACTACCTTTTTACAACTCTTCACTGTAATTTAATTAAGATAGAACCCAAAGCCAGGTGCGGTGGCTCATGACTGTAATCCCAGCACTTTGGGAGACCAAGGCAGGCGGATCACCTGAGGTCAGGAGTTCAAGAACAGCCTGGCCAACATGGCGAAACCCCATCTCTACTAAAAATACAAAAAATTAGCTAGGTATGGTGGCACATGACTGTAATTCCAGCTACTCAGGAGGCTGAGGCAAGAGACTCAGCTGAATCCAGGAAGTGGAGGTTGCAGAGAGGCAAGATTGCATCATTGCACTCCAGCCTGGGCAACGGAGTGAGACTCCATCTCAAAACAAAAACAAAAACAAAAAAGACAGAACCTTAGATACCTGGTGCAGTGTATATTAGCAGCAACATCTGAAAAATCTCCTTCTGATCCCTTATGAAGCAATTCAAGACTTGCGGTTTCTATTCAATTTGTTATAATGACAGTGTTTAATCATGGAGTCTACAGCAGCCGCCGCTGAATTGAGGTCACACATGTGACTATTCAGGCATGGAGTACACAATCTATAACTAAGATTTTGCCCCTGAATCTCTGGAGGCTGTGTCATTAATTAACAACACATTTATTTCAAAAATAATATGCATTACAGTCTTTAAAAATGTAGTCTTGACTTGGAATGAGCAGAAGTTTGTGATGCAACATTCGTGGCAATGGGTATTCCTATATAAAGGAAGAACTCAGCCATGGGAATAGCCCAATCACATTTATTCAAAGATTTATAATTAAAAGTCTCCTTTTCTAATTTCTCAGAAGCCTATAGCATAATCTCCACTTGCAGCTCCTTTCTAATCATCAACTCATACATGAAAGTGTTCGATTTAAAGTTTTAGTTCCTATATTTATGCATGTTGTAAAAGCAACATAAGACATAAATACAAGTTAAAAATTATTTAGTGTCATCCTGGGCTGCAATACACATTTTTAATCGTGAGGGAACAATGAAGAAATGATGACCCTTAGCCCAGCCCTGTCTTTCATCATGAAGGCTTGTTTCAATTGACTGCTACGAAGGATAGTACTTCTCAATGGGAAGGCTCACTCTATTCTATTGCAATTAGTGCATGATCTACTGCTGATTTATCAAACTATGTGTTTTATAGTTCAACATATAAATATATTTTAACTGGATAAGAATACACCAGAATATGTATGTTTCTGGTTAGAAGGCAAACAACATTGTAGTTAAATCTATATCTTGGGCTGAAATTGGTCTATATTCAGAGTTAAGTTTTACAGGATAAAACCTCACAAGTGTATGTTGCATGGTTTTTTTCTTAATCAGTTCATATATCCATATACCAGTACTTACATGTCTGTTTCCTTATATGTGTGTATACTGCTTGATGTAATACTATGAGTAGATATTGTCTTATACACATTATTTTGCTTGTTGGTGAAGGACATGAAGGAATTTTCACATATCTACATTTTTATCAGGTAGGTCACTGACTTACTCATCTCCTGGTGAAAAGTTTCCCTTTCTTTTGTCAGCAAATGTCTTATTAAGGGTGGGAAATTGGCATTTTACCTGAGGAAGCTGGTTTGGGGAGGCGGCTCTGAAGAGGCCGCATCCCTCTGGCGGTCATGATGGGGTCGGATGTGGAATGAACAATGGCACTATCTGCAGGGCGCTGGTGGTCTGTGGAGGAAGGCACTTCACGTTCAAGGGTTTGGGCTCTCATGGAAGAAACTGCAGAAAGGGCTGACTGGAGAGGCAGGAGAGGCTCAGCATCCTCTGGGGAGTCTGGCTGGCATAGGTAGCGTCCTGTCGAGCGATTTCCCGAGTCTGGGAGTGGGAAGGTTCCGATCCCACTGTCCAATGTTCTCATCTGGCAGTTGGATTCTGAGATACAGAGACAGAGAGAGAAAGAAATAGAGAAGTCTCACATAAAAGGATAAAAGAATCATGGAAATTGGGGTATGATCTGGAGGAAAGGAGACACCTAGAACGGTGAATTTAAGAAAAAGAAAAATGTCACAAGGACAGAAAACCAAACACCGCACGTTCTCACTCATAGGTGGGAATTGAACAATGAGAACACTTGGACACAGGGTGGGGAACATCACACACTGGGGCCTGTCATGGGGTGGGGGGAGGGATAGCATTAGGAGATATACCTAATGTAAATGTCAAGTTAACGGATGCAGCACACCAACATGGCACATGTATACATATGTAACAAACCTGCATGTTGTGCACATGTACCCTAGAATTTAAAGTGTAATTAAAAAAAAAAAAGAAAAATGATAAGTATTTGGAAACAGTATTAGTGGTGTAGTAAATTTCCAGTGAGGTGCATGAAGTGGAACTTTTTGAACCTGAAAACATCCCCCTTCATGTAATATGAGATAAGAAGACCAGCCTGTTACAAGCAGCAATAGTCGCTTGTGCACATATCCTGGATAGTCAGAAAAGGAACAGTCATCAGAGACCAAATTGTGGTCACCCTTATTTCAATCTGGGAATCATATGACTTCAACCAATTAGGTGAAATTTATTAACTGAAATAATGAGTAATGAGAACACATAAATTGAAGTGACGTCCTAACTATGGTAATTGTGTATCTCGTGCATGAATGATCACCCATTCAGCAGTTGACTAAATCTCTGGCCTCTTAATTTGACTGTGGGGACAAGTAATTCACACGCCAGAAGGGTCATCCCAAAGGGTACCTTTCCCATCATAACACCACTTATCGTGTGGGCTTCATTCGACCCAGCTGAGAAGACTGTGAGCCACTTTCTTTCACTCTCACTTTATTCAATGACAAAACTCATCAATAACACTTTGGATTTCTTGGCCGTCCCAGGGATCCCACTATTCTCTAGAACAAATTAAGATGATTTCACCATGTGTGTGACATAGTCTGTTAATTGTGTGTCAGCTGCAAAACATTTTATATACGGAGAAAAGTACAGTATCTGAAAAGATTACCACGTCATTTCTGGAATGGTGGTGTGGTTTATCAAGGCCAATGAGGCAGCTTCCAAGATCTGGATGTCACCCAGAAAGTCTCCTGTTCATATGATAATCCTGGAATGAAACTTCCTAGGTTTCATCCTAGAAGCATCTTACAAGTCTAGCACTGGGTAAGCGGAACAACTTAGCACTGTGTTAGGCATGGTGGGGAATATAATAGATTACGACATAATGTTTGTACCAAAAGCTCAACAGCTACCACTTCTTTGGTGCTTTAAGAACAGAGGCTTGTGGTGTGATCCCCGCCAATGACTAATTGTTTCAACCCCTGTGCAAGAGCTTTAGCCTCTCGAGGTCTCAGGTTCCTTTTACTGCTGTGAGGATTAAAGTATGTTCACCATTTAATCCTTAGAATTTAGAATGGCACTAAGCACACTGTGAGACAGCCAAGTAAATGAATAATGAATGGCAAAATACACAAAGTGTTTAGTATATTTATTACATATTAGTAGATATCTGATAGGTGAATAGCTTATCCTTAAGTATCTTTTCTATACAATCTCACTTCATGCTAAGCAATTACTATCCAAACTTCAGAATTTGCCCATTCCCCTACCTTCCTCCTCAAAACCTCTTTGCTGAGTAGCAGAAGTCTGGGAATTTCCTAATACTAAGGCAAAAATAAAGGGATGGGAATGTGTACAGAGTTGGCTTTTCTAGGCTCAAGGAGGTTTGGTGCTTGGTATTGGAAGTACTAGGAAGATGAAGTCCCTACTCAAGAGGCTTCAATCTTCACAGGGATATTTAGTAGGAAAATACAGTTACTCTTTTCTCCACTATGGTGCCATTTAACCATCTCATATGCCATGGGATGTTTGGTCATGGACTCCAGGATATCTGAATCATACAGACACACCAAGAGAAGTGCTTTTCCTTCCCGGGATTACAAGGGTTTTAGCCTTATTAATTTCAGGGCCTCCACCTGGCCAGCTTTATTCTCAAGCAGACTTGCAGATTATTCATGACCTTCTCTTTTCATTTTCTCCTCAATTAAGGGTATTTAATTGTTATAGAATGGTGTTTTTGAGAAAGGATCATCTGTTTGCATGGGGAGGCACTGCCAGATGAGTCAAAGAAAGGACACTGCTATTCAGACTTCTGTGTCTTTTCTTAATTTTAGCCTACACATACAACACTTCAGATTTAGCATGTCCATGTGTTGTAACTGGGGCAATTCTGGAAGACTGAAATATTTCAGATTTACAGGAGTAAGTAGATCTTCATCAGAACCGACTCAGTCTTTGAAGATGAGAATCAAAGATTCATGGGATGTAGCAGCTGAGATGTGTCAGACCCTATGTACCCCAGGCTGCCTGCCCTAATAATTTACCCCAGCATCCTCAGGACCACCTATCCCTGAATCAAAGAGGGCTCAGCAGGGCAGGACGTTAGGGGCGCTTTTTCTTTTGAGAAGACGCGTCATCAAAAGTTTGGTGCTTATTACAGCTATTAGGAGTTCTGCTTTCTTTGTATCATTTCTTCATCCTCACATACCTACAAGGCAAGAACTATTATTGCCATTTAGAAATGAGGAATCACAGCTAAAAGAGGTTAAGCAACTTGTCCAAGGTCATATGCTGTAAATGAAAGCCTGGACTTGAATCTAGGCCAAACTACAAAGAAAATGCTGTTAGCCACCAAGCTATACTGATTCCCCCCAGAAGCACAAGTAAACCCCAAAGTGGGCTCTGCTCAGTTCATAGCCATTCAGGCAGCCACGTGAGCAGAAGCCTCACAGCATGGCCCCATGGCTTCCAGGCAAGGTGCCCAGCTTCTCCTCTGAAATTGGTGCTGGCCCCAGAATTCTAGCTTGGTTCCTGGGCTCCCCATTCTGTGGCTGGAGTCCACTGTCAACATGCCTGGCATCTAGCTGGTTGTCTGGTCCTTTGCAGGATGCGTATGCAACCATATCTATATAGTTCTGAGAATCCCAAATGCCTAGCAACTCTTCCTTCTGCCCTCTTGGATTGAATCCTTAGACTTCTCGCCAGGGTTTTTTTTAGAGTTTACTTTGCCTCCTGATATGGTTTGGATCTGCGTCCCTGCCACGTCTCATGTTGAAATGTAATCCCCAGTGTTGGAGCTGGAGGCTGGTGGGAGGTGGTTGAATCGGGGGTTATGTCCATCATGCGTGACTTAGTGCCATCCCCTTAGTGACAAGTGAGTTCACGTGAAATCTGGTTGTTTAAAAGTGTGTGGCACCTCCCACCTTCTCTCTTGCTCCTGCTCTTGCATTTGAGACACCTGCTCCTCCTTCATCTTCCACCATGATTGGAAGCTTCCTGAGGCCCTCACCAGCAGCTAATGCCAGCACCATGCTTCCTATAGAGCCCGCAGAACCATGAACCAGTTACACCTCTTTTCTTATAAATTACCTAGTGTCAGGTATTTCTTTATAGCAATGTAACAATGGCCTAACACATCTCTAGCTTGGTGATAGGCAGTCTTCCAAGGGCAAGGTTTTTCTGGCTTTGTCTCCCTCTTCTATGTAGTATAAGGCACATAGAGCACTTAATCCAGTCTCCTCAAATGAAGATTCAAAAAGCAAAGTGAGAATCTTGACAGCCTTTTTCATTTTGGCAATAGGTGCCATAAACAAAGCCCATCCATGTTTGTCTAACCTATAACACAAAGCCATGGGGTAGTTGCAGGAAATAGGCCAGAGGAGGAATTTGGGGGTAGAAAAAATGTTGAAGGTGGTCTAAGTCTGGAGCCTTTCTGAAGACAACAGCATTTTCTAGCATCAGTCCCCTTAAATTATTTTACTTTCCTTTCAACACCCAATATTGTTATACCAGAGTCTATAAAACAGGACTTTTGGAATTCTTGAGTTCTGTGATTCCCAGAGAATTGCATGCCCTGACATTAAACTCAGAAACCATTCACTATTAAGGCCATTTTTATTTCTAAAAATTACAGATGCCAAATATAATGAATGTGAAGGATTCATTTGTGAGTACCTATGAAGTGAGGTGTGGACAGTCAGGGGCTCAGACACATGCCAAGTTTCCCTGCAAGAAAATGTCTTTGGAATACATAAACCTTTGGAAATGGAAGTTTATATTGAAAATGCTGACACCATCTCTATGTAGTTTCTTTAAGGCACAATTAGTTTCTTGCAGTTCATAAAAATATTGTAACCCGAATTACAAGTGTTAAGATATTGTACTTCTGAAGCCAGTTTTTTTTCTCAGAGAATTTTAAGAACTCACAAAATAATCATATGGTTGTAGTAGGACCCAAGTTCAAAGGGGCAAGCCTCCCTCATCTTCAATGAGTTGATGCAGTATTGCTCTCAACAAATGGGAGTTCACAGCTGGGCGCGGTGGCTCATGCCTGTAATCCCAGCACTTGGGGAGGCCGAGGTGGGCGAATCAGGATGTCAAGAGATCGAGACCATCCTGGCCCACATGGTGAAATCCCGTCTCCACTAAAAATACAAAAAAAAAAAAAATCAGTTGGGCATGGTGGCATGCACCTGTAGTCCCAGCTACTTGGCAGGCTGAGGCAGGAGAATTGCCTGAACCTGGGAGGTGGAGGTGGCAGTGAGCCGAGATCGCACCACTGCACTCCAGCCTGGTGACAGAGTGAGACTCTGTCTCAAAACAAAACAAAACAAGAAACAAAATGAAAAACAAAAAAACCCCACAAATGTGAGTTCACATTTCTGGCTGTGAGTGTAGTTGCCCACAG
Source organism: Gorilla gorilla gorilla (assembly GCF_029281585.2). Taxonomy (NCBI): domain Eukaryota; kingdom Metazoa; phylum Chordata; class Mammalia; order Primates; family Hominidae; genus Gorilla; species Gorilla gorilla. The sequence continues at coordinate 35,291,702 of NC_073235.2, forward strand.
GGCCTTGCTAATGAGTTCAAGGGTTGGGTCGTTGGATGTACCAATGGGCTTCATCCTTGCAAGGTCACCAATTACCTCTCTGATTCTGGTCAACACTCTCACCTGTTCCCATTGTTCCATGTGCCTTCTCTCTGTCTCTCAAGGTATTAACAAATTCTCACAGTTACCACCACCATCAAGACCCAGGCACCTCATGGGATGACTTAAGGCACTACTTCCCAGTCCTTTTAAAGTTGTATCACACATAGGAAATATACAGTTGGTTGAGGAAAACACCAGTCCCCAGGACAACTGGTCAACTAAGGGCTGAACAAGCTCCATCTCGGTACACCTGGAACCCATTCAGAGCAGTCAGCAGCAGAATGGTAGAAAATCTCATAGAAAATGGAGTCCCCATTCTCTTTTACTGACACCTTGAATACATTCCCTTGCATATGTTTGGTATGCAAGGAGGAGACCTTTTCAGTCTCCTAGAAGCAAATACAGGACTTTCTATAAGGCTCTCCTTTTGGGGGAAGAATGTTAAGACTGCTTGGGGCATTAATATTGTCTGGCACCAGACTTCAGTAAAGAGGAAAGTTACTGTGTCTCAGAGGGACATAAGCAGCCAAGATGGGTGTGGTTCCTTGTGGGATGGTGACAGAGAATTCTGAAGAAACATTTCCACTGGGGATTTTCAAGTTGCTACCTTAGGGTGTGTGGCTGAAAATCCCCACTCATCTCACCAATGAGTGTTACCCTGCTGCTCCCTACTCCCAGCTGCCTCCACATCTGGCCTTAGTGTCTTCATTTGCAAATTAGATCACACTATCTTCATTATAGGGGTGCTTTGAGGACTAGAAACAAAGCATGTGATAAGCCTGGCACAATGCTTGCAAGAGGTACACTGTTATAATTCAGAAAATGGCAACAGTTCTCAAAATAAATGTTATTAGACTGTAAGCATCGTGCAGGCATAACTGGATTTGATTCATCTCCTCCATTCTCCCATATAAGTGGCTCCTGCTCCATGATTGCTCTTATTCTACAGAATGGTAATTATACTCCCCAGGCATCTGACTCTATCACCAGTGCTCAGCATCACACCTAACACATAGTCAGCCCTCACTGATGTGGAATGAATGAACAGGTGAATGAAAAACAATAAACCTTTAGAACCGTCTTCCTCATCATTAATGGATGTGAACCTCTTCTTGTGAAATCTCAATCTGCTTCTTTTTTGCTCTGACTTTATCAACCAAAGCAAACAACTGACTCCCTTTTCTGTAGTTATTTTTCACATGAAGCCAGACTTCATTAATTTAGATGGCCACAGAGATAAGATCATTCAGAATTCCTGAATATTTTAATGATGGATTTCTTAGTACTTTAAAGTCCTTGGGACAAGAATGAACGACCAAGACAAAGGACAGCCAACAGTAGGCTGTTCTAACATCCTCCTCAGTCCCTGTGCCAGTACACAGCATCACTGGGCCTGAAGGTCCCAGGTCTAGGAAGCTAGTGTGGCACAGTAACTCTGGCTCTCATCCCAAGGAATTCTAGATGCCAAGTGGAATGCTGCCATACTGTTTAACACCAGCATCCACAGTATTGTGAGAACTAAGTTCTTACTAAAGAGTCACGTTCCTGGAGCCATTTGTAGTGAATGAATGAGATTACTCATTATATGAACTTCTTAATGCATTTAGCCAGAAAAGTGAGTTGCCCTCTTTTAAAGCAAATCACTCTGTTAACTTCGTTGACTATTGCCTTAGTCCATGTTGCATTGCTATAAATGGGTACCTAAGACTGAATAATTTATAAAGAAAAAAGATATATTTCATAATTCTGCATGATGCTGACATCTGCTCATCTTCTGGTAAGGCCTCAGGTAGCTTTTACTCATAATGGAAGGCAAGCGGAGCTGGAGTGCATTACACGGTGAGAGAGGGGGGTGAGCGCCAGACTCTTTTAAACAACAGCTCTCATGTGAACCAATACAGTGAGATCTCACACATTACTTCAAGGAGGGCACCAAGCCATTCATAAGGGATCCACTCCCATGACCCAAACACCCCCACCAGGTCCCACTTCCAACAATGGGGGTCACAATTCAACGTGAGATTTGGAGGTGACAAATATCCAAACTATATAAACTATGCTTCTTCCAAACTTGTTTTATACCATATTCGTTCACATAGCAACATCATCTTTATAAATAGCTGCAAAGAAAAAAAGTTGATTTCCAGCACTATTTCAGTTAATATAAATTTCCAAGTGAGTAGGATATGAATTAGCAATGATCTGCGGTGTTTGGGAAATGCCACTAATTTGCTTCTCAGCCTTTTCTTCTGCAGATTCAAGCGTCTCCATCTTTTCTCACGGATCCAATTTCACATATCTGTAATGGTTTGAATTTGTAACCTCAAAACTCTTGGTATTATTAACGTATCTGTCAAAAGAGATTATTATAGGCCAGGTTTAAGGAAACCCGACTTTAGTTCTAAGTTACTCTGAATATTCAGATAAATGAAGTGAGAGGACTATATGCTTCAGAGTTGGAAAGACTGAGCTCAAAGACCTGCTTGGCTACCTGCTTGCTGTGGGACAACAAGGGCTTTTTAGAACTATTCTGACTTAAATAGTCATAGCTCATTTTAAATAAGCCTGGCAGAGTGCTCATTATAAAGCAGACACTCAATATATTTCTATAACTGGTTGTCAGGGAGAAGTGAGGGCCCCTGTAGGTACATAATACATATACTATCATGGAATCCAAGGGAAACCAAATTGTCATTTGTGCAGATAGTGTTACACTGCAGCATCTGGGTACACTTTACTCAACAACTACCCTGCTTATTTCCCAAGGAGTTACCTTTTGGCAATCATTTCCCTGGGAGTTAGTTCATCAAAAGCATTAATGAATGATGAATATGCACCAATGTACTTGAGGTAGTTGCAATCTGCCTCATGTAGAGAAAACAGAGAGTCTGTGTTTTTGAGAAATCTATGTTGGAGGCAGCACCTTAACAAGTTTTTTAAAAAGCCTACACAAATGATGTCTGCTGATGCTCCCTTGTTTACAGACTTATGACATTCTCAAGTAATAGTCCCAGATTACTACACCATGATTTTCAGTAACTTACAGCACATGGATCCTAAAAGCTTATACTTCCTTCTGTGCAATGATCTACCCACTTACAGATTCAAACAAATTATGCTAGTAATCACCTTTTTCCCCTCTGCAACCCTCATTCATAAATCCTACAAAAACAGAAAACTTTGAAACTCAAACTTTTTCACTTTGAAAACTTCCACACAGCCATAAAAGTTTCAGCCAAACATACAATGAGGCCCCAACATAATTCAGTCAGAAAGAGTGACTCATGGGTGTTTAATATTCATACCATCTTATTAATTGGCATGCATTCCTATAATGCAAGTGGTCATGTAAATAAGTCTTTGTAGAAGGTCTCTCCAGGTTCCTAAACATCTTTAAGCTACATGTGGTATTGGCAGCAGAAACTTAAACTACAGATGGGAAAACAGATCTCTTTATTTGCACATCCTTCTCTTTATCTGAACGGCTGAAACAAGCTTAAAAAAAACTAAGTCTGTTGCCAAAGCCACATCAATTAAATGTTAGTGATTCATTCTAAGTTTACCCCACGGTTTTCTCCAAGCAGTAAAAAATGATTATACTGGTTATTTATTCACAACCATTGGGTAGCTTCTGGCTGTGGCATTAAGATGACCTTCTGGAAGGGTAAATTCACTCTGATGGCTTTGGAGTTCATGAGAATACTCAGCCTCTAAGTTCAAACTGGATTTTAGCTTCCTGAGATTTGAAAACTATGCAGGATAATATAAATGTGCTTTCCAATCTCTTGTGCTGTCTTTGGGATAATGGAAGACCAGACTTTGGGAGTCTTGCATAGGGAATGAGTTGCATAGGGGATGAATATTTTTAAAATGTAGGAAATTAATATGACAAACAATTAAAAAAGAAAAAAAATGGACCATGAAATTCCTTAGTACAAATGAAGGAGAAGTTATTTAAACCAATATAAAAGAAGTGGCATCTCAGGCTAAGTTGGTATCCAGTGACTCCAATATTCTTTGTCTGACAGTAGCATCATGTAAATTACTGTGGTAGGATGTAGTTTAAGGATACAAATTGGAAATGGTTAGAAATGTATTCCAAATGCCCACACAGACCATTCCTTTATAGAAGTCTTTCTTGAATTTATTTTCATATACAGCTGTTATAGCCTCTGAAAAAAAACTCCTTCATGTGCTTCTTCTCGTCACTAATACTGAAATGGCCTCTTCTAAAGTTTTGGGAATGGTTATTGGTCTAGTATTCCAGAATATGTTATGCAATTTTCCAAACACTTCTAGATTTTTGCAAGTTTTTATAATTATCGCTATACTCTTGTCACTCCAGACTGAAAAATCTTGAAGTCTTCACATAACTGCTTCATGTCTTGCTATGCTAATATGCCTGTCTTAAAAAACAGTGGCTACACTTGTACACAGTACTTACTGTGATACGTAAGAGTGGGCTAATGTGACCACTACAGTTTAATGGCCAGCATTTGTTTGACAAGGTCATCTGACTTAGGAACTCACAGTTGGATCCCAGACTCCTAGGTCCTGTTTTAAGAGTTATCACTTCCAGTTCAAAGTCCTTGTTTATAAGAGTAGGACACAGAACTCTCCCAACTCCTCACAAAGCAATGATTACCACTTAACCACTTCTGTATCCATACATCAAGTCTTGTCCTCCTTAGTTTGACATTTTTCTAACTGAAAAGAATAAACTTACTTTAATTAGCAAAACCTTCTAGAGTACCAAATAAATGTAGAATCACAATGGCTCCGGCCCTGATCCTTAATTGCCATTTTTCTAATTGAAGAAATGCCAACTTATCTATCCACCTTTTCGCACTGTTATCCTTGCCCATTCTCTAACAAAATTACTCTATGCTCAACCTTTTTCCCCCCATCTAATTACAATTTAGCTATCTGTTGGTATCTCCTTTTAACCCACTTCTGGGCTTGTGCGTATGCAAGGCATTTTAAATCTAAACAAATGCTCTTTACGCATTCTCCTTTGTTCACAGACTCATTACATTCCCAGATCACATACCCAAATTAGTGAGTCATGATTTTCCCTTACAGAAGGTATAACATATCCATCCTAAAAGATTATCTTTGCTTCTGTACAACAATCTACTCATGCCCATAGGTTCACTCCATCTCTAGCTGTCATGCCAAAATGAAGTGAAAAGTTAAACAATTATTTGGTGAGTCCGATAGACACAGGTGGCTATTATGGGTGGTTCTGTCTCTTTAAATCTCTTTTACTTCACATCAGGTTTGCTGAATTACATGGACAACTGCCTCTACTCTTAATTTCACCTGCCTGGATAACATCTGCCTTGATAAGACACATGAGGGAAGAGAGTAAAGAAAATAACTTGGGGTACAATGCTGCAGGAAGAGATTTAAATCAGCTTTATTTGTCAAGAAACATATAAAAACCGGGAAGCACGGGGAAATTCAGATCTATCAATTTAGCAACTGATGAAAATTTTATTAAAGATATTTACAGGAGCATTGGAGCCAGATCACCCTATTCATTATTGCTCTAACTTCTTTAAATTAAAAATTTGAAGTTAGATACTCTAAGAGTATAAGTAATTTTAGTCTGCCTATATTACTGTAATTACAGATATTTAATCAAAGTCTTCAGAAAGATAAGAATTTAAAGTTCAAAAATGTTTTTCTCCATTTGTCTCCATATTTAATCAGTATTAATTACTTTTTCAATTATATGCAGAAAAGAAGAAAGCTCAAGACTTCACAACCTTAAGCTTTTAAAAAATACTCATTTTAACATGTTTTACTTGCTTCTAAGGATTTTAATTATTATAAGATAATCTATTTTAGCTGAATATCAAGGATCATTTATTTTTCTTTTATGTGACTGTAGTTGAAATGTTGACGAAGGGAAGACTGAAGTTGAGATGAGTCCATCTTTCCATTTCAGTGGCTACCCTCCATTCACCAATATCCTATGGCTGTCTCTACAGGAAGATAATAAAAGAAGTAATGAAATCCAACAGACCAGGGGATATGGATATGGGTAAAAATATATATAGATTTTTGCTTCCATCCATGAAGAATTAAATTGTTACAGAAACACACGTGCGCACGCACACACACACACAATTGCAGTGTTTTCTGACATTGAAAGATAAGCACAGAATTTGATCTCTGAATCAAGGAAAACAAATGAAGTGAGCCCTACAGTTACTCCAGCCAACTGCCTGGAGATGGTTTCTAGACTGAAACATAGATGGAATACAAAGATAGCCTGGAGGTAAATATAGGTGTTAAAGGGGACAGATATGAGGATCAAGGCAGCTAAAATGTGCAGGGCAGATGTATATTAGAGAATGGAGAACACTAGAAATAGTAATATATGATCTATATACATATTTTGTTTATTGTGAGGTTTCTAACATATATAGAAGTAAAATATATAACGCTCAAAGGATGGGAGAGGTTATATGAAAATAATCTGTAACATATTATGTAAAATAGATTATGATAAAGTAACAATGTAATAAAATTACATTTAAATGTTAAACCATTCACTAAAACAGGAAAATAGAGAGGTATAGCTAATAAGTTACAAGAGGAAATAAAGCAGAATCAATAAAAACACTCAAGTCAAAAAGGTAGAAAAGGAGGAAAATAGAAAGATGAGACAATCAGAAAATAAATAATTATATGGTAGATTTAAATCCAACCATTTAGATAATTACATAAAATTAAAATAGTCTAAACACTCCAATGAATAGGCTGAGATTGTCAGATTGGATAAAATAAAAATTGGTATATAAAATATACCTATTTATATGCTGTAGATAAAACATTCATTTTAAATATAAAAAATAGGTGAAAAGCGGGACAGAAAAATATATAGCATGCGAACTCTAATAAAAAGAAAGCTAGAGTCACTATGCTAATATCAGAAAATGTAAACTTTAGAAATATCACCAGGGATCAGAAGAAATATGTTACAGTTATAACAAGGTAAATTTATCAAGACATTATAATCCTAAATATGTATATCTATAACAGTAGAACTCCAAAATTATGAAGCAGAAAACTGACAGAACTTAAAAGAGAAAATGTCAGATCTGCAATTAAAATTAAAAGCCTTCTCTCAGTAATTAATACAACAAGTAGAGAGACGATCACAAGGCATAGATCTGAACAATATAATTTAAAACTTTGACCAATGTGAATTGTGCAGCACACTCTACCCATCAAGGGCAGAATGCATATTCTTTTTACATACACATGGATTAAGATAGACCATATCCTTCATTATAAAACAAGTCTTAGAAAATTTAAAATCACCGAAGCCATGGAAAATATGTTCTCTGAGCATCAGAGAATTAAACCAGAAGTTAATAGAAGAAAGATGTCTAGAAAAATTTCCAAACATTTACAACTTATACAGTACACTACTAAATTTCCTGTGTATTAAATGGAAAATAATATTTTGAAATGAATGAAAATACAGTGGAATGCAGCTAAACAGTACCTTAACAAAAATGTACAGCACAAATAAGATAGGCTTAAAATAAGTGCTCTGAGACTTCATTTTAAGAAACTAGAAAAATAAGAACATATTAAACATAAACTAAGCAGAAGACATAAAAATGAGAGCTGAAATTAAGAAAATTAAAAAAAAACAACTTAAAAATCAATGAAACAAAGAGCTGGTTATTTGACATGACTGATCCAACTGACAAACCTCCAACTAGATTGAGTAAACACTGACTAAAGGAGAAAAGACAAAAATTCTCAATATTATGAATGAATAAGGAGGCATCACTACAGATCTTCCAGTGAATAACAGATAATATGTATGTATGAAAAAACTTAAGCCAACACATTTTACAATTCAGATAAAATGGAAATATTTTTTTGAGAAATCCAACTACCATAACTCACTCAAGTAAAAAGATAAACCAAATAGTCCTATATCAATTTAGGCAATTGAATTTGGAATTAAAAATACTTTCATGAAATATTATAGGCCTAGATGTCTTCACTATTGAATTCTTCAAAATTTATAAGGATGAAAAAAATGATCATTTCTTTATAAACTCCTTTAGAAAAAAGGAGAAGAGCAAACACTTTCCATATCATTTTATAATGACCATATTACCTTGATATCAAACTCAAAGACATCATACATAGAGGAAAAATAGAGATCAATATAACTCATGAAAATGGATGCAAGAATGTTTAATAATTGATTTGCTATTAAGCATTTTTGCATAATTAAGCAAATTACTCACCAAGTGGCATTTACCCAAGGAATGTAAAATTTGTTTAGCATTTAAAAATAAATCAATATTAAAAGAAAAACCATATGATTATCTCAAAATACATAGAAAAAATCATTTAACAAAATTCAACATCCTTTCATGACAGACAAAAAAAAAACAGACTCAGCAAACTAGGAATAGAAGAGAACTTTCTCACTCTGTACAAGTGTAAAAGGGCATCTACAGAAAACCTACAGATAACACCATATTTGAAAAAAATAGACTGAATGTTCCCCCACTAAGACTGAGAGCATGTTAAGAATGTCAGCTCTTACCACTTCTATTTAACATTATAGTGGAGGTTATAGCCAGTGCAACAAGGTAAGGAAAAGAAATAAAAGGCATAGAGATTAGAAAGAAAAAAGTATAACTGTCTTTATCTGAAGACAATATAATTGTGTATGTAGAATACACTAAGGGATCTCCCAAAACACTATGAGAACTAATAAGTGGTTTAGCAAGGTTACATCATACAAGGATAATTTAGCAAAATCAATTGTATTAGTATGTATTATAAATAATTGGTAATTAAACAATACTATTTCTAACAGCATCAAAATATGAAAAAAACACATCTTATAAAATGGTGAAACCTTGTACACTAAGAAGTACAAAACATTGTAGAGATAAATTTAAAGAATACTGACATAAATGGAGAGATCTGCCATATTCATGGATCAGAAGACCCAAAATTGTTCGGATATCAATTCTCTTCCAATTGATCTACAGATTCAATGACATCTTAATCAAAACACTATCAGGTTTTTTTTTTAAAAAAAGACATTGACACATTGATTCTAAAATTATGTGAAAATGGAAACATTTTCATAAAGTAAAACAAGGTCAGAGGTCTGACACTGCCTGAATTCTTTATAAGGCTACGTTCATTAAGAGAGTGTGGTATTGGGTAAGGATTTGCACATAGGTCAGTGGAACAGAACAGACATTCCGGAAATAGACTCACACATATATTTTCAATTGATTTCTGACAAAGATGACAACGTAATTTAACGGAAGAAAGATAGTGTTTCAACAAAAGGTATTAAAAACACTAAATACTCATCTGAAGAAAAGTAAACCCTTTTCTCACACTGTATATAAAAATTAACACATAAACCCAAACACAAGATCTAATACCACAAAACGTCTAGAAGAAAATATCGGAGTATCTCTGTGGCCTTGAATTAGGCAACAATTTCTTAAATAGAGCAAGAAAACATGAACCATAAAATAAAAGCATGATAAATTAGATTTAATCAAAATTAAAAATTTTGTCTTCAAAGACACGGTTAAGAAAATAAAATGCAAGCAACATATACCCATCATGCAACACAGCTATAATAGTCTTACTGTTATATGTCCCCCCAAAGACTTATACACAAATGTTTATAGCAGCTTTACACATAATAGCCCCAACCGGAAACTATCAAATTGTTTATCAGCCAGTGGATAAACAAATTGTGGTACATTCATACAACAAAATACTAATGGGCAATAAAAACATAAACAAACTAAAAAACCACTGATACAACATGGATGACCCTCAAAAGCATTATGCTTATTCAGAGAGGCCAAACCCCCAATATTATGTATTTTATCATTGATTCCATTTACACGAAATTCTAGCAAAGGCAAAACTACACTGATAGAAAGCAGACCAGTGGTTCCCTGGGAGCAGTGGTATTAGGAGAGGGTGGGGTGTAAAAGGCGTGAAGGAGTATTTTGGGGTGATGAAAGTGTTGTAAATCTTGATTGTGATAGTGGTTATACAACTGTATACATTTACAAAAACTTACTGAACTATACACTTCAAAAGGACGAATTTTGTTATATATAAATTATACTTCCATGAACCTGCTTTTAAACATTTTATACTCAGCCTGCCAAAAAAAAAAAAAACAAAAAAAAAAACAAAACTGAAATCGAACAGTGAACTCTGGTTGAACACAGCTGAGCAAAGGAAGTGTGCCTTCCCCAGGGTACACGCTTGAATAATCATTAGAGGCATCTGAAAGTGGTGTTGGCAAGAAAGCATCTTCAAGAATCACCAGGGAACAAGACTGATGCTATTCCTTAATCCCAGATCTACGCAGGTCACAAAGGGCTTTGTGAACTCCTTTGTCTTTTCAATAATCGTGGGAAATAGCTATTATTATCCTCATTTTATGGGGGAGGAAAGCAGAACTCTGAGAAGTGAAATGGTCACTTGAAGAAGTGCCGGCCTGACTCTGAAGCTCAGGATCTTCTTATTCATCAACCTCTTTCTAGTAGGGTGGGGATCCCTGGTATCAGAGAGAATGCGAGGGATTCTGCAGCCCACTACTTCTTTTGCTTGGAAGGAGGCCAAAATCCCTGGTTTCCATAGCTGTGTGCCCCAGACACTCCTCTGCAGAGAGGGCATCTAAGGAGCAGAGCCTCTGATTCAGGACCTTACAGGTAGCTGATACATGCTCTGTGCAAATGCATTTGACCTTCATTACACCTCACCTTTCTGCAGCATAACAACATTTGTTGATTATTTACTACTGGGCAGGTACTTCACTTGTATTATGTCATTATGCAATGTGTAATGGACACATTTTTCCTATGAGGAAACTGAAGTTTAAGGAGATCAATAACTTGCCCGTAGGCCTATAGCTATAAGTAGGAAAACCAGGATTTGGATTGGGGCCTGTGCAAACCTCAAAGCTTCAGGCTTGATTGCTACATGGTTATAGTACCTTCTTCTGTATTCAGTTTACCAAGCATTCTGAATCAGTAAGGATGCTCTTGGTGGAAAGTAACATGTTAAATGGTGAAGAATGGTATTAGCTCACAGTGCAGAATTAGAACAAACTTCAGGGCTGCCTTAATCCAGGGCCTCCGCCTCTATTTGCCTGCAGTTCTCTTCACTGTGTCCCTGCTATGTATCAGTTTTATCTTCAAGCTGTTCTCAGGAGGTTTTAGTAGCTCCATACTAGTCAGCCACACACTCCCAAGTCTAAGGGAGAGAGAAGTTGACTCTCTGTGTGCCTTTCTCTATACCTCCAACCACCTGACCCTTGAAAATTAGGCAAATAAAGTCATAAACTCATTCCCAGGCCAATTTGTGTCTCTTGGAAAATGCTGTTCACTGACTGGCCCAGGCCTGAATTTCTGAACCAATCACTGGCAGGGAAGATTGCCATGACCGCCTTCATCAGGCTTCACTCCTGGAATAGAAATGTCTGCTACATTCTTTCTTAGTCATTACTTCAGTTGAGTTTATGGCAACACTTTTTCTATAAATGGAGTAATTATTTCCATTCTTCAGATAAAACAAATGCACAGAGAACATTATATCTTAGGGACATGAGCACATATGCAGAAGCCAGAACTCAAAGCCAGGTCTTCTAACACCAAGTCCAGAGCTCTTTGCGCTGCTCTGCAACAACTATACCCGTACCCTACTCTCCCTGTTTCATAGAAATTCCATTATGTTGCTAGGATATATTTATCTTCTAGTTCCCTCCTTTGGTATTTATTTATTTATTTTTCTAATTCAATTACTACTCCCTTATAGACTCTAGTGAACCATTTAAAACCAAGTCAGGATACTTTTTTTTTTTTTCTGAGACAGATTCTCACTCCATCACCCAGGCTGGAGTGCAATGGCGTGATCTTGGTTCACTGCAACCTCCGCCTCCTGGGTTCAAGCAATTCTCCTGTCTCAGCCTCCCAAGTAGCTGGGACTACAGTTGCATGCCACCACACCCAGCTAATTTTTGTATTTTTAGTAGAGATGGGGTTTCAGGGTCTTGAACTCCTGACCTCAGGTGATCCACCCCTACGGACTCCCAAAGTTGCTGGGATTACAGGCATGAGCCATCATGCCCAGCCAAAGTCGAGACTTTTTGTCAGCACTTCCTTTCTAATGAGGTTTTATAGCTATTAATTAAAATAAATACATAGTCTGATATAATTTAAAACCTATTTGGTGTGATGTAGTTTTTCTTTTTTTTCTTCAGTTTCATTTTCTTTCTTATTTTGGAGACAGTGTCTTGCTCTGTTGCCCAGGCTGGAGTGTAGTGGTACTGTATCTCCACTCACTACAACCTTCACCTCCCAGACTCAAGCCATCCTCCCACGTCAGCCTCCTCAGTAGCTGGGGCTACAGGTGCAAGCCACCATGCCTGGCTAATTTTTGTATTTTTTCTAGAGACAGGATTTTGTCATATTGCCCAGGCTGGTCTCGAACTCCTGGGCTCAAGCCATCCACCCGCCTTGGCCTCCCAAAGTGCTGGGATTACAGGTGCTGCACCCAACCGAATCTCACTTCCTAAAAGAAAATCTCCAGTTGAAAAAGATGGTCCTTTTAAAATTATTTTTCCACATTTACCATCAACGCACTACCAAGCCATATCCCCAGGCCCTTTGGCTCGTCCTACCTGTATTCACTCTCTGTAACAGACCTAATGAGAAGAGGTTCTGGTCTTTGGTCTTTGAAAGCAAGAGTGCTATAAAGGTAGCATTTTTTTTTTCCTTAAAAGACATATAAGACAAAAGACATGGGGGAAAAAAAACCTTCAAATGTCTGCTTAGCTATGCAGGACAGTGTTTCAACTAGAGTTCTGATAGGAACGGAAATGGTTAACTGGCTGGCAGATGACTGTGACTTCAGTATCTAGCAGAGCCCTGGAGGCTAGTATAAAGGAGTCCCTTGCACTTTGGGCTCACTTTACATGTAAACTATGATGCCATGAGCCTCACCACCTTTTATCCTCCCAACAATCATGCTCTGAGTAAGGGAAGGCAAAAATCAGTATATCCAGTTTACAGATACAGAAACTGACGCAAAGGTTTGTTTAGTTAATAAGCGGCAAAACTATAACTGAAACTTACGTATGATTGTTTCAGGATCATTTCTGTTTAGGGTGCATTATCTTGATTTCTGAAAAGCTAGGGAAGTTGTATGAAAGATGTCAAGGCTCAGGAGTAAGTTTAGCACCTCTGACCCTGCATTTTAAGTTTGAAACATGCAAAGTTGTTGTCTTTTTTTGTGTTCAGGAAGCGTAAGGAAGACTTGACAGAGAATTTGATGAGAAGATGCAACAATCATTTTGACATAAGGCAAATATATAAAAATTCAAAAGATGGTATCAAGAATATGTGTTGGTACCATCAAGGGTAACTGCCATAACTTGGCCTTCCAATAGAATGAGATCATTATATGTCAAATAATATTGAATGTGCTTTTGTTTCTTTAGAAAATGCGTATTTTATGGAGACAAGAAGAAAGAGATGAAAAGGCTTTGAAGAAGCTTCTCATTTTTCCAAATGTGAAGACTTGGGAGTACAGTCTTGGGGGTGCTCCTAAAATAAAGAGCTGAGTTATAGCATGGGAAACGATCATAATAGGAGGGTAACCATGGTGAGGAGAAGGCATGGGAGCAGAACAGAATAGTGATGCTGGAGGCCACATTAGAAATATCTAGTGCTAAGCGTGAACATTTTGTTTGTGAGCAGAGTTTCTAGGAAGTAGAAAGGAAAACTACAGTGAGTACCATTGCTGAAGGTGGGATTAAGCAGAAAGCCAGGGCAGCTAAGAGAGCTTCAGGATAAAAGGCTGAAAATGTCTCTGCAAGCTCAAGCAAGTCACAGGACACTTAGGGAGCCCAAGCACACTTGGAAAGAATTAAGGATAGAGCCAAATGAGGAGAATGAGGCAGACTGAGCAGGTCTCCCTGTGGGGTCCTGAGGATTGCAGCAGAACAGAACATGCTAGGGCTTCAAAGGTTTGTGACAGCTACATCTGCTTAAATGTGCAGGGGAAGGAGAAACTTCACTCTGAAAGACACAGCTCAGCCCATTTATTTGTTTCAGAAGAAGTCCTCTTAGCTTCCTGTTGAAATTTGATCCCCAGTGAAATCTGTCTTGGTGGGAGGCATTTGGATCATAGGAGTGGATCCCTCATGAATAGCTTGGTGCCATTCTCACAGGAGGGAGTGGGTTCTCACCTTTAGTTCCTGAGAGAGATTTCCCTCTATCCCCCAAAAGCTGGTTGTTAAAAAGAGCCTGGTACCTCTTCCTCTCTTCTTTCCTCTCTTGCCATGTGGTGCCTGCTTCCCTTTGCGTTCCAGCATGAGTGGAGGCTTCCTGAGGTCTCAACAGAAGCAGACACTGCACCATGCTTGTACGGCCTGCAGAACCACAAGCCAAATAAACCTGTTTTCTTCGATAAATTACCCAGCATAGCCTCAGGTATTCCTTTATATCCATCACAAATGGACTGAGATACTTGTATTCCATATGCCTGCAGAACTCTATTCCAGAAGCCAAGTTTATTATCTATGCTCGTAAATATAAACTCACTAATGGGTATGGTTTATTGTGGAGCAATGCACATGCCTACAGCCTGTTTTCCTATTTCGAGGCCTCCATCATCCTGGGACACTTCATTCAACTTAGCAGGGTTCCACTGCTGGTCCCAATATCTGTCTGGATTAAAAGATCCCTGTGCAATTACTGAAGTGAAGGCAGGTCCCTGCATGTGTCTCTAGGGTGTTGCTTTCTCAGGCAGGGGTTGGTGAAAAGTGGGGATTTTTCACACCATGCATAGTAGATTGCCTTTCTGCCTGGCAGTTTCATACCACCATTCAATACAACTTAGATGTACAAAGGAAGACCTGGTGCAAATTCAGTACAGCAGCCTGCCCACTGTGGAATCTGGACACACTGGTTCAAGGGGGAAAAGACCATTTCATCTGAGTTTCCTGGCAGACCAGTCTTCTTGTAGAACAGGGCAATGTGTAAAATGCAGTGCATTAATTGTCATCCTCTATTCTGTCCAGTCAGCACAATTATCTACAATAAGAGCAACTCTCACTGATTTTAGCAGGAGCATCTGATGCATGCCTGAAGTCATCATTTTTTGCCCGTAGAGAAGGTTTGCTCTAAAACCCAGATTTCTCTAATAGGTACCCATAACTGCATACTGAATAAATATGCCATTTGCAGGCATGCAGGTTTTAGGGGCCTTGGGCCCTTCCCCAGTGCACAGGCCTCTGACATCTTTGGTTCCCTTACGGTGAGGGGAACAAACATCTCTGCAGAAGGCATACTCCTCTGTGAGGAAGTTCACATCTTACAGACATCAAAATGAGTTTTGAATTCAGACTCAGTCTAAAAAGTAAAAGCATTGAGCTTTGTTCCACACGAACTCAGAGGGCTAAACGGAAAGGCTTTTAATAAAGCCTCTTCACTAGGGCCCCTGCACCACTGTTTTACATAAAGGATGATGATTCAGGCTGGCTGGTGTCTGAATCTTGGCATCTGTAGTCTCTACCCACCCCCTGCCCAGTTTGTAGAATAAGTTTATTGGCTTAGTTTTCTTTGGCCTGGATGAAGCAAACATGGAAAGATGACAGCAATTCAACTTCCTCTAGTTGATATTCTAATTATCCTGTTAAAATCTAATTATATGCCATTGCGTAAGTCAGGGTTCTCCAGAGAAACAGAACCAATAGAAGATGTGTGTATAAAATAAAGAATTGGCTCACATGATACCAAAGCGGACAATTCCCAAGATCTTCAGGGTAAGCCAGCAAGCTGGAGACCCAGGAGAGCCGATGTGTTATTCTAGTGCAAAGGCCCAGCAAGCTCAAGACCCATGAAGAGCTGATGTTTCAGTTCAAGCACAAAGACAGGAAAAAGCAATGTCCCAGTTGAAAGGTAGTCAGGCAGGAAAAATAATTCCCTCTTACTTGGGAGAGGATTAGCCTTTTTGTTCTACTTGGGCCTTCAACTGATTGGATAAGGCCCACCACATAAGAAGGCACCATCTGATTTACTCAGTTTACCAATTTAAAAGTTAATCTCATCCAAACACACCTTTATGAAAACACCCAGGATCATGTTTGACCAAATATCTGGGCACCCGATGGCTCAGTCAGCATATGAAATCAACCATCACAGTACTTAAGGAGATAGCGTTTGTGGCACACAGCAATGATTAAAGAGCCAAAATGAAGGGAGAACATTTTCTAATTCAAACACAATTTTTATACCTCCTTTGAATAAACACATGATGAAAGATGGCTTATTTAAGATAAAGTCAAGAAAGCCACCTTGCTACTAATCCCCCACCTCAAGCTTGAAGAGACATTGTTATTACTTAGAAATGAAACTGGTGTTTCAAAATGGCTTTCCCAATATGTTTCTGATGTAAACTCCTCAAATCTTATGGAAATGGTCTGAGAACAATTCTAAATCCATTTCCCAGATGAGGCAAAGGAGGCTCAGGGGGTGGAGAGGGAAAATAGCTTGTCTAGGGTCATACCCTTTGGAAAACAAATGTGCCTGCATTTTTAAGAACTCAGGAGAATGCCTTTAATGCCCCCTCCCCCCACATTCTTAGTATATGGTGGACCTTCCACCTGTAGAAATGATGGACATCCTGGTTGACTAAAGAGCTGACTCAGCAGCAGGGAGAAAGCAAGGATTTTGAGGGAATGTTTTTCAAGGGGGAACTTCAGCAGGTGTGCCCTCATTGAGGTAGCTCATTTCTAGACATTTGGCCCTGGCTCTGGATCCTGGGAGATTCCTTGATATTTGGGTGGCATGCAGGGCAATGCAGGTGACCCATCCCCTTCCACGGCGCTTTACTACTTGAGCATGTCCAATTGCCGGCAGCCATATCTCTTTGCCCAAAGGTAACAGCTCCAGAAGCAGCTCAGGAATAATCAGTGATGGGAGTTGGAGATGGATACCCAGCTCCCTCATTCCTCAGGTGAGAAAACTCTTGAGACTCGCATTCTATACTCCAGCATTTCCCACAGGCTAAGCTAAAGTTGTAGCCAGGCTGAAGACATGTGCCTGTGGCATGCACAGTTAAACAGGGCTTTGTGACCTGCTGCTGCTGTCTTGAAATTCTAATAGCTTTTGAGCAAGATATTCTGCATTTTATTTTGCAAATTATGTATCTGGTCCTGGTGGTAGCTGGCATGATAATATGTTTTTATTGGCTGGTTTCTCTTCTCTGTCTGACTTCCCCTATCGATCTTTCCTGTACTTGCTGATAACTTACTTGCCCTTGAATTTTTGTTACAACAAGTACTTCTGGAAGACCCCAAACTAGACGGTTGTAAATGTCATTATAATCCTGAATAACACTGTAAATAATCAAACAAAGCCACCTACTATTTTATTCAAGTAAGACAATAATGCACATGGGTTGACTAGTCACCCAAAATAGTCATGTTTATATCTTCTGTCATTACCATACCTCATTTTAATATCCAAGGGGTTTATTAGGAAGTAATAACCAACTAAGCTTCCCAACTCCTCTGCACTGCAGACCAAGTGCTCAGGGGAATCCAACATGCAAATCACTCCCTGAAGAAGTAGGGCAATAAACAGCAGCAGAGCTGACATTTCAACAACGGCTCTGCATGCCATCTGTTTTAAAGAAATTATTTGTCTTTGCCAGCATGTCAAGAAGAGTAAGTTCACATAATTTGGGAACTACTAAGGCACATAAATTCTTGATTATTTACAATGACAGGATTATCTATAGACATCAAGTCTTTTTGGTAATGTCCAAAGAATGTTTTTAAAAAACAGGCCAGGGAAATATGAACTTTTTGTAGAGTCCAATATTGAGGCAAGATATTAGAGTGATTCAATCTTCAACTGAAGTTTCAGAAAATGATGTAAAGAAGAATTCTAGTTCAGAATCAGATTGGATAAGCTCATCAAATGGAAAGCCCATGTATTCTCCATTTTTATAGCCCTAGGGTTCAGCACAATGCCTGGAATGAAGTCAATGCCTGATAAATATTTAGTAACCGAAGTGAACTTGGTTTATGGCTGTGCCTTGAGGTTTGAGTACCAGAAAATGAAACTGACTCACTCCTACCTGTGGAGCATCTAGCATTTTTCCCATTAGCTCCTTCTTACTGGCTGGAACCTAACTATTGGGCAAAGCCCCAGGCCATGAGGACAATCTGGGAGGAAGAGGATGAAGGCACTGAATGGGTAGCAAGTTGAGGTGAGATACTGCATGTGCCTGGTGGTTGTGGTTTAGGCACCTGTAGTAAGAGGGGATCCCATGCTTGAGAGTTGGCTGGAGAAACAGAAGGCCATCTTAGGCCTTTCTCATCATGTGTGAGGCTCATGGCCAGGAACTTTTAAGACTAAGTTCATCCATCCTTAAGGCATTCTTTTCCTCAATATGAACCCTGTTACTAACTCATGGTGAATTACGGGCAAGACACAATGCTTTTTTATGCCATGTCTTCTGCATCATTCAGAAAGATGATATCTAGCTACCTTTACCTCAGACAACCCTTTTTAATAATAACTATAGGCCGGGCATGGTGGCTTATGCCTGTAATCCCAGCACTTTGGGAGGCCAAGGCGGGCGGATCACGAGGTCAAGAGTTCAAGACCAGCCTGACCAACATGGTGAAACCCGGTCTCAACTAAAAATACAAAAATTAGCTGGGCATGGTGGCGTGCGCCTGTAATCCCAGCTACTCAGGAGGCTAAGGCAGGAGAATCGCTTGAACCTGGGAGGTGGAGGGCGTGCAGTGAGCCGAGATCGTGCCGCTACACTCCAGCCTGGGTGACAGAGCGAGATTCTGTCTCAAAAAAAAAAAAAATGCTAAATGGCAAAAATAATAATAATAATAATAATAATAACAACTATAATAATAATGAAGATCGATGCTTGAGTTCCTGCTAGCACCTGGAATGGTATCAAACACTCAGATGCAAAAGCACATTTAATGCTCTCCGTAATGCTTTAACTATTAGTATTATTATCTCCATTTGGCAGATGAGGAATTGGGGCTCAAAGAGGTTCAGGAACTTGCTCAGTTCCTTGGCAAAGGGAGAACTGGAGGAGGCCTCTGTGACCATAGCACCCAGGCTGTGAGACTGTTGCAGGAATCAATGAAAACACACTCAAAGTGCAAAACTTGAGGCAAATACATGCTGGTAACATTACCAACAAGGTCTAAGTTCTGTCCAGAAATAGCTGGATAAGCTTTGCAAATTTTCTAGTGTACTTAGGTCCGATGACTGAAACATTGTCTTCCCACAGAGCCTTAGGAAATGGGAACTTGAAAAGGGCAGACATTATGAAGTTCAGGTAGTACACCTACCTCCCTCAAAAAGTCGCAGAAATTTGGGCCAGGGAAAAGCATTAGAGTGTATCTAGAATAACCTCTCTCTGTGGTTGAGGAGAGTTAGACACGCAGAGAGAGAGAGATGAAGCATTTTGACAGAATCCAAAACTATGCTTTTGATTCCTCCCTGCCCCACCACCAACATTCATTACCACATTACACTGTCTCTCCAACAGTTTTAAATCTCCTTAGAAAAACCTGACACAATTAAAACCCAGAAAATAAGTTCTTTTAAAAAAAAATTTAGGTTGTATAGGAAAGGGACTGATTTATTTAAACATGTTTTGAAGCAGAGTTATAGATAAATACTTTGAGACCAGGAAAACATTTTGACTGGGTCAATGGTGAGGGGAAATGACATCTTTGGAAATGCGACACATTCATTTGGAAGCAGGGCGGCCAATGCCCACTCCAAATATGTTCTAGTACACTTAGGATTCCTTCCAAATGGCCTCTGAAGGTAGAACTCAGGCCTGAGTTTTCAAATGGGCAGAAACTCACTTTAAAGTATATTTCCCCTCTGTTTGGGAGCTGACACAATGGAGTTACAGGCAGAGACTGTTTATCACCATGGCATGAAAGTCTCTCTTCAAATTCCTCCAGCTTTTATAATCAAACAATAACATCGCCAGAGTATAGGTTTTAGCTACATAAGAAACATATTGGAAATTGATTCAATGCTCCTGGCTTGGCTGTAACAATGTTTCATAACCTAGTAACCTCTCGGCTTGCTCTTCCCCCTTCCTGAAAAGCTTTCAGCTGCAAGAAGGTGGCAAAGCAAAGATAAAGAAAACATCATCCTTTTATCTGATCCTGTGCAAAATGAGTGGAGCAGACACTGTACCAGTGATAAGATGATTGCTAAATGACTCTTCTCACATTCTATCGATGGGCTGATGAAAGAAATTAAGACTGACATTGATAAGTTATTTTCCCAGAGACTACCGTTTTCAAAAAATGAGGATTTCTCTTTAGAAGCAGTAAGCCCTGGTTGCATGTCTATGACTCATTAAAAAGTACCCAGATCAGCTCTACCTTGTAACAGATTAACTGGAAACACACACAGTTTTCCTTTCCCTATATCCCATTTTCTTTTTCTCTGGCACATCCTCTTTGAATTCATTCAAGCCAAGAACACCCGGTTCTCAAGATCCCTTTCCTACCTACTTTTCTCAGTCACACATTTCATTAAACAACTCAATTTTCATCTCCACAATTTGCCACAGCCCTCACCCGATTTATCATTCTAGCATTTTACATCTCTCTCAAGCTAATGTATTTCTCAAACATGCCAGATTTAATGGACATATCATTGGGAATCCAGGTGAAACTGTGGATTAAAGAAACTGGTGACTAACAGGAATTCTTGATGTTGTTTTACAGGATGGCAGATAAGGAAACAGCTTGTTGAAATCCCCTTGGCTTGCTAAATGGCAAAACGGGCTGAAACTGTTTGGAACCAATATAGCTGACTAGAATCTGCACAGAATAGACTTGCTTGCTGGATGAGTGACCTTTTGACATCATAGCTGGAATTTCCACCATATGTTTCAGACCAACTCCCCCACATTTGCACATGTGACTCATGAAGAGGCATGAAGAGACAACTGCATACACCCTAGGGATTTTACAAACTTCCCCCTTTCCTCCACCAAATCACTTGCCAATCCTGAAATCCTCCTCCCAAAATTTCTCCCCTCAGTATGCTGCTTTTAGGCTGGCATGGGAGATAGATTTGAGTTAGCCTCCTGTCTCCTCATTCGGTTGCTTTGCAGTAAACCTTTCTCTGCAAGAGACTGGTGCTGTGATGTTGGGCTTTCCTTTGTGTGGGGGCAAATGAACCCTATTTGGTTTGGTCGCACTGGTGGAATGAGTGTGTGGATCATTTTCACGGATGCGGTTTTTCATTAAGTACCTGTGACTGAGTTCTTACAATAGGGACAGTGACTTCCAAGCTAGATTATAGGGTTTTTGTAAATCTACAAGTCATTTGTTGCCAGCCTTTTAAAAAAATAAATACATGAATCACCGCTGCTTTTCAGTCGCTGATTTTTTATTCCCTTCAGGCATAAGAAATGCTAGTTTTCACAGCACCTAAACCACAGACAGTTCAACCTATCTATAATGTCTAGTAAACTCGGAATCATCTGTGGGAGAACGGAAGACAAAAAGATGAGAATTCAAGGGTTGCCCACAACCTCTGTTTTTAGCTCCTCCTCTGACACCTGATACGCTTCAGAATGATAACCTGAAACTTTATAGTTGTGTTAGGGACATGTCCCTTTCTTTCCCTCTCTCTCTCCTCTTGGCATCTCTCTTGTGATGCCAAAGAGCTGCTCCAAAGGTAGACAGGAAGAGGTTTCGGATGGGGGATGAATGGCACAGATCAGAAGAGCAAACCAAAGGCAGGCTGATGTGGCCCATAGATGTGTTGTGTTTTGTTTCGGATGGTGTTTTTGTTTTTAACTTAAAAAAATTACAAAATATACTTCAAATACAAGAATGCATATTATCAAATTATTAAATTTAAATCATCAGCATAACCCACCCTAACAACTTTAACCATGTTTTTAAATTACTCATGTGCTCCTCTCTGATTACATCCTTCAATCACCACTACCCCTTGATAAAGTAACTATCTTGTTAATTTCATGTTATTCATTAATTTGCTGTTTGTTCCTTCTTACCATATTGTTTAGTTTTGCTCACTAAACAAATAGAATCATCCTGTAAGTGTTCTGCTACAATTGGCTTTTTTTTTTTTCCAATCAACATTGCTTTTCAAATGAATCTATCATGGTACATGCAGCTGAAGTTCATTAATTTTCACTGCTGTATAGTATTCCACAGTATAGGTATTTCAAAATCTGTCTGTCCTTTCTACTGTCAATGAACATCTGGGTTATTTTCTAATTTTTGCTATGATGACAATGTTACCACAATCACTGTGCTATGTATTTCCTGATATACTTGTTAAGGGTTTTTCTAGGGCCATGCCTTTCAAACTTTTTAGACTACTATCCACAGTAATATATTATTTTTTATATCATAAACCAGTACACCTTTGTATGTGTACCTATTTATAAATGTGACCAAAATGTCACAATATTTTTCCTTAATACTTGTATGACACTCCAATATTTTCATTGGGAAAAAGAAATAAAAACAAAACAAAAGCAAATGCCAAACTTAACTCCCAAATCGATTTCATGACTCACAGATGAGTACAGTTTAAAAAGTCTTTGTTTAAAATATATTTTTTTCTGTTATTAATACAGCTATACCAGGTTTCTTTTCTTTAAGATTGTGTGGTATTTATTTTTCTGTCCTTTTACTTTCAATTTTCCTGTGTTGATGTTTAGATTTATTATATCTAAACAGCTATATAGCTGCTTGATAATCTTTGCCTTTTAAGTAGAGATTTTAGTCTATGTACATTTATTACAAATCCTCTATGTTCAGATTTCTACCTTTTATTTTATGCTTTCTAGTTGTCCAGCTTTTCTATATTTTTCTTTTTTTTAATGTTTTCTTTTGGTTTGTGTTTCTCCTCCTTACTATTTAACTTTCCCCCTACTTTTTCTACTAGATGGGAAATTTTATATTTTATTTCTACCCTTAAATTTGTTAACCTAGCATTTTTCACATGCAAATATAACTTACCAAACTAATATATTAATCATTTTCCTTAACAATATAAGGACGTTACTTGCTTACTGCCTCTTCCCACTCATTTCCAGTTCTATTATTGCTCAGGACTTATTTCTCCTTTGACATATTTAGTAATGTACTTTCATTGTTATATAGAGAGTGTTTACCACTTTCTCTACTTAACAGTTCTCCTTGCATTTCAGATCTTCCTGAGATCATTCTTCTCCTGTCTGATGTAAACTCTCTAGAAGTTGGTTTAATGAGGATATACTGGTAGAAAATTTATTATTATTTTTTTCTAGCCTTGGAAAATGTCTTTGTTCTTGAAGCATAGTTTCACTGAGTATTCACTTCTAGGCCAATAATTATTTTGTCTCAGATACAAATTATATCTTCAAACACACTGAAGATATAATTCTAATGTTTTCTGGTTTTCATTGTTTTCAGAAAGAAGTTCACTGACATTTTAATTGTCAGTCCTTACTAGGTAATCTGTATTATATTCTATATTGGATAATTCTCAGTTCTGCAGTCTTTGCAGGACTCATTCTGTGTATTATTGTTTTTTTCTGACTCTCACTAATGAGTCATTTTTCCCCCTCATGGTTTCGTTGCTTTTCTATTGTGAGTTAATTTTACTTGGAACTTCATTTGTAAGTAAAGTTTAGAGTGAGTGCCTCGAGAGAGGATTTGAGAGGGGTTCTGCCAGATTCCAAGGAGTACTGTTAACCTGAGTCTGCATTGTTTTTTAACTTTTCATTATGGAAAATGTCAAATGTACTCAAACAGTGTAATATATTCTCATATACCTATTGCCCAAATCTTAGAAAATACTAACCTTCTGCCATTCTTATTACATCAGTTCCCTCTTTCAGTTTCTGCTCTGGAGTATTAGAAACACAACTGGGAGCCTTTTGTAATTTGAAGTTGGGGGATTTATGGGACACAGAAAGAGTGAATTAGGTCCCTGAGCCACATGAGTGCAAACTAATGATTCACAATCTTCAGAGGAAACATTTTCCTCCTCTTTTTTCCCCAGCTATTGTTAAGACAGCGTTAAGGCTGAGTCAGGAATTTATTCCCAAAATCTTCCTCTACAGGTCAGCTTTGAAGTTACTGCCCTTTGGAGTCCAGCTTTATGCCGGGGAGGGGCTTGTGAGTCTTTGATCTAACATTTCACCCTAGTCAGGCCCTTGGCTTTCATTATGTCAACAATTTAGCTCCTTAAAACCAGGTTCTGGGTAGGGTGAATGGTGGGGATTTGAGGAACATTAAAGAACATGGTTTTCAAAGTCTGAGGAGTTTCCCAGGATATGAGACTTCCGGTGTAGAAACCAAGAAAGTCCCAGCATACTGGGACCACTGGTCACCCTAGCTCCAGGCCACTAGAGACTAGCGCACGCCCCATGGGCAAATGCTGGCTAGGGCATTCTCTTGCTCCTATGGATTCCGGCTTTCTTGCTATTCCTAGCCTGTGATGAATTCTTTGCCTGCAGCTCAGCCATACATTTAAGAAAATACGTAGAATTTTATATTATATCCTATACTTTAGTAGATGTGGCATTCTGTGAGAGGATTTTGAAATTCTAATTTGGCATATTGCCAGATAAAAGAAAGTCCCTGAAGATTCATTCTTTTGAACTGAGCCCACATTTAAACATATATCATATGTCACATAAGAAATCTAGGATTTTGGCTTCTGGTGAAAAATGGGAAGACTTGCTACATAGGGCTATCATTCTTCTATGCTGACAACTGGAGCTGCTTCCCTAGAACAGGTCATGTTCTCTATATACCTCAAATCCCCATCACTCATGTAATGTATGCATGTGCATGTCAAGCCCAGCCTGCACCACTCATTGGCCTGGAAGCTTTTTTTGAGTTTGTAACTCCTGGCCAAACAATCTACAAAAGGGACCCTTGGACTCTGGTGCCTGAGAGGTGATCCAAGGAACATCTGGTCATCATTTAGAATTCTTGGGGGGTTATTTAACTTTATTTCACAGCTACAGAGTATAGTCTTGGTTTGGATGATGGTTCCACTCCATCCTCATCACGCTGCTGAGCAAGGCAGTAGCTTTGAGAACATCCATTTCCTCATCTTCAAATAGCGACCATCACACTTAACTTGCAGGGCTGATGTGAGGACAAAACAAGGCAACTTACATAAAACACCCAGGCCAGTGCCCAGCATATAGAAAGCTCTTAATAAGGAGTAGATAGTAATGTAATATACATGATTGTCTTACTTTATTCATAATTTTCTGTCACATTGGACAGCTTTCAGGTTTTTGCGCTGAGGCACACTGCTATCTGACTTTGTTTTGACCCTCATCTACTCCTTACTATGCCATAAGTTACAAACACAGGCTCATACTTACTTTAAGTGACTTAACTGCCTTTTGGGAAGTTGAAGGAACTGCACAAAATTGGGTCTCTGTATAGCTAGTTCAGTTTCCCCAACTTTGTACTTTAGAGCAATAGGCCTTGGAAATGGGTGGGGAAAGGGCAAAACTTACTTAATATGTCTCACTGTTGCCTGTTCAGTGGGGCCTTTCCTCTTCAGGTACCTGGGTTAATTCACGCCACCTCGTAGGGCTGCAGGTCTGCCTCTGGCCCTGGCAGCTCAGCTTCCCGATCTGTAGCACATTACGCTTCTCTTTCTTAAACGTCAAATCCTTCCTTCTTGCACTTCTCAGTTCCATGGCAAGAAAAGGTACCAGCCCCAGGGCTCATTCTTTTAGGGTCTGGGGGTACTAATCTGAGAAACACACGGCTGCTATCAGCCAGTGATGCTCACTGTGTGCCTTTCCAGAGATCATCTGTATCATAACAAACCACTGGGGACTTTCACTCAAAGGAATCGCCAGTGGGTGGGAAATTCAGACATATTCTGGTAGGCTGGTATGAGAGCTTTTTTTGGTAGGGAGTCCTTTGGCAATCCTTAAATATTCTTGGTTGTCTATCCTTTCATATGAATACATGATTCTATTTATCACAGCACACCATTGATCAGGGAAGAGTGTTTCATGAGGAGGAAGGTGACTGGTGCGTTTGGTTGGCTTAAAGATAAGTGAGAGAAAATGAAGAAGTATTTTACTGTAAAAGTCTAAATATGAGCATCATAGTGATCAAAAGTGACGTCTTAACACATAGGTCTTGTTTTGAAAATCTCCATAGTCTATATATTGTCTGTAGGGCTAAGTTCAAATATCTAAGCTTGGCTTTCAAGGTCTCTACCATCTGGTCCCATCCTACAAATCCAACTGTAACTGCATCTCCTCCTGTGCTCTAGCTAAACTGGTCTTTGCAGACTCCCCTACCCTCCAGTGTGCCAGGCGCCTTCCAATCTCTAGACCTTTGCTCATGTGGTTTCTCTTGACTTCAAGGACATCTTTCCTTTTCTGATGAGATTCTATCCCTTAGGACACTCTGCTGCACATCAGAATCACCTGCGGATCTTCAATAACTACAAATGCTGGGCTTCCATCCCCAGACACTGTCATTTAATTAATATGGGGTGTGATTTTGGTATCAGTATTTTTAGAGGCTTCCCAGGTGATTCTGATGTACTGAAAGTTTGGGAAACATTGGACTAAATGGCAAATGCTCTTAAACTTCACTGTATTACTCACTTGCACTTGCCTTTTTCCCACAGACAAAAGCCAATGCTCCCAGTTCCACTAAAGCGGGGCTCTGCACTCTGCTCTGTGCCATCAGATGTATATAGAACACACGTTTCTCTTATCAGTGATCACAATGCATTTGAATTATCTATTTGCTTCTCTGCATCCTTGCTAGACTGGAGTTCACAGAGGGCAGATACTATGTCTTATTCCTCTTTGTATGCCCTGAAGCTGATACAGGGCGTAGTTTGCAGACAATGCTCAATATAGGCTTGTGGAACTAAATAGAATTTAGCTCCCTGGTGCAATCTATAGGAGTAAACATTTTACAGGAGTGAAAAAAATATTTTACAGGAGTGAAAAAGCCATACTTTTAACACTGTAAGTCCATAATTCTCTCTCTAGTGAAAAAACAGAGGAAAGGAGTCATAGACTAGGATTCAGTATGCTCATAAATACAGAAACATCCACCAAAGCTTTATTTGGTGATTGTCCCTACTAGTGAGAAGAAAGCACTCACAAGGAGCAAGCTGACAGTAAAACCAGAGAACCAGCCAGGAGGGAATGAAAAACATGGAGGGTGATATGTAATTTTATAAGCACAGGGCTTGGGGTGTAGTAGGTAGTCAATGAATAAATATGAATATTATTATTTTCAGTCCTTGGTCAGAAGATATCACATGGTCCTGTTTTCATGGGCCTAACTTCATGACAAACAGAGTTTACATTTCAGGTTGCCTTTGCTGGTTGCAATCTCTCCCTTTTGAGTTTATCACTTATAGTTAGTTACAAGTGGGTGAACTCAAGTGCAGCCACAGTGGACATTTCCTTGCCCAAGCTACTAATCTACAGTACCTCTTAAATGTTATTTTGTATGTCTGAAAATGCAGAAGTAAAATTATCCTGGCAAGTATTACCACAGGATCTGAACCATACAAAATCACACCATCCTATTCCCCATCCAACCATACGCATGATTATCTAAGTAGTTTGGTGCCAGTCTGATAGTAGCCAATAAAACAGTATCTATCAAAGTTATTGAGAACATTTGCACTTCCCACCCACATTTTGTTTTGATTATCAATAGCTCTTCCTGCCTACAATTAAGCCTAAATGTGTTAGCACACTATTCAAAATGTGACATTCGACTTAAGCAGCCTTCCGCTCAAAAAGCTGTGACAATCTGGTCAACTTTGTAAGATATACTTTTATTTTAAATATGAATGCCATTTCTTCTACATTAAATTTCTAAACTTTCTTCAAATCTTCTTGGTGAGGAAATTGGTAATATTCTTGAAATGAGACAGATAATTATCAGGACTTTAATTGATTGGCAGCTACAGTACTAGAAGACCTAATGTCCTATTTAATTTTAGGGAAAAGGTAATTCTAGATGCATTGTATTCCACAAAATATTTATTTGAACATCTACGTAGTTTGTTGGTGACCAATTACGGATTTATTCATACATATGGTAGTGGCAACTTAATCCAAGTTCAACATCTTTTCTCAAAAAGTTACTCAAGGTTAACTGCACACAGAGCAGTGATCGTTCAAATTATGCAAAATAGGAACTATGCATAAATCACTGAAATCAATTACATCTTTTCTAACAACTCTTCGAATTTGTTTTCCTATGGATTTCTTTTTTTTCTTTTTTTTTTTTTTTTTTTTTGAGACGGAGTTTCGCTCTGTCCCTAGGCTGGAATGCAGTGAGTGGCACGATCTCGGCTTACTGCAATCTCTGCCTCCCAGGTTGAAGTGATTCTCCTGTCTCAGCCTCCCGAGTAGCTGTGACTACAGGCACGTGGCACCACATGCAGCTAATTTTTGTATTTTTGGTAGAGATGGGGTTTCATCATGTTGGCCAGGATGGTCTCCATCTTTTGACCTTGTAACCCGCCCGCCTCAGCCACCCAAAGTGCTGGGATTACAGGCATGAGCCACCGTGCCCGGCCTTTCCTATGCATTTCTTAAATGATAGTAAGAATTTTCATGTGTTCTTTTAGCACAGATCAACTGAAGTTAGAAGGAGATAACCTTGGTAGGGGGCTGGCTGCAGGCTGAGATGCTAGATGTCCCTAATACCCATTAACTCCTTCTTTCAGAGTTAAGAGAACCTCTATTTTTTGCTGGACATATGGCTACCTTCCTCACATAATGTTTCCTATCCTATGTGACCAAGCACTGGCCAATGGGATGTTAGCAGAAAGGATGGGGCAACTGCTAGGAAGTGTTCTTAAAACAATAAGCCATGTCCTTCATCATCCTCCTGCTTTTTGGAAAGTGGACATAAGGGGTGGTTTTTCAACAATCATCCTAGACCATGAGGTAACTTCGGGAATGAAAATCGTGAGGAATGTAGGCTGGGCACGGTGGCTCACGCCTGTAATCCCAGCACTTTGGGAGGCCAAAGCGGGTGGATCACGAGGTAAGGAGATCAAAACCATCCTAGCCAACACGGTGAAACCCCGTCTCTACTAAAAATATAAAAATTAGCTGGGCACGGTGGTGCGTGTCTGTAATCCCAGCTACTCGGGAGGCTGAGGCAGGAGAATTGCTTGAACCAGGGTGTTGGAGGTTGCAGTGAGCTGAGATCGCCTCACTGCCCTCCAGCCTGGCGAAACAGTGAGATTCTGTCTCAAATGAAAGTCAGCAAATAGAACAGCTACTTCACCCAGCAGAGGAGAGAATGCCTGGCCCAATACCAGAATGTTGATGGCTGTGGTTGTTTCTTTGGTCAGGAAAGAGGGGAAGATCTCAAAGGCTCTTGAATCAAGTGCTTCACTTCTATAAAGAACAAGACCCAAGATCTAGGTGCTTATCAAAATGAAAGGAACTCTGGGATCTACTTCATTGTATCAAAGCCCTAATAGAATATGTCTAACAGTAGTTATCCATATGTGGATCCAACCATCTGAATTCTCCAAACCACACTGATTTTTAAATCCACGACTGGATTTTTCTAACCGTTACTACCAGTAGAATAAGGTTCAGATGGGACTAGAAGAAACTCTAAAGTGCCATGGTTTAAATAAGAATAGAAATTTCTTGCTGTCACACATGAAAGCCCAGAGGGAGGTGGTCCAAGCTAATAGAGCAGTGCCAGGCTCTCCTGTCTTGTCCTTCTGCCTCATATGGTTTACATTCCTTATGATTTTCTCTTGAATGTGGTGTAGAGATTCCTTGATAATAACAACTGTACATCATATGACTATTTTATTCTTTCTGTCTCTACCTAACTGCAGATGGGCACATTACCACTGTGGATTAGACACTTTATGGTTGGATGATAAACGCTTATAAGAACAACGTCTGTGTTACCAGAATGGCCATTATACATGATGCTCCAAACCTCCTCTGTTTGGCTTAACATAGCTTTGTCTCAATTCCTAGCCTTAATGCAGGCTACTTTTCAAAAGTAGGCTTCCACCACAAAACAACTCTTTTTTCCCTGGCAATGATTCTTGTGCAGTTCACTGAAGTAGGCTTGATCCTGTCTTTTCTTCCGCAACCCAAATTTGCTCAAACCAGTACCAAGTGTCCCAAACTTATAGATCCCAAGAGTTCTTATTCTTCTTTTTTTCTTTTTTTTTTTTTCTTTTTTGAGACAGAGCTT
The DNA here is from genome assembly GCF_029281585.2 of Gorilla gorilla gorilla. Taxonomy (NCBI): domain Eukaryota; kingdom Metazoa; phylum Chordata; class Mammalia; order Primates; family Hominidae; genus Gorilla; species Gorilla gorilla. Next base: position 35,322,141 of record NC_073235.2, read on the forward strand.
TGCTCTTGTTGCCCAGGCTGGAGTGCAATGGTGCAATCTTGGCTCACCGCAACCTCTGCCTCCCAGATTCAAGTGACTCTCCTGCCTCAGCCTCCAGAGTACCTGGAATTACAGGCATGCACCACCACGCCTGGCTAATTTTGTATTTTTAGCAGAGATGGGGTTTCTCCCTGTTGGTCAGGTTGGTCTCGAACTCCTGACCTCAGGTTATCCACCCGCCTCGGCCTCCTAAAGTGCTGGGATTACAGGCGTGAGCCACCGTGCCTGGCCTGAGTTTTTCTTAACTATGAATAAAACTTTGCCTGAGTTCTTGTTACAATACAAATATGTGGCCGAAAAAGGCACCTGTATAATCTGTAACTACACAGATGTGAGTTGGTTTACCACATTAGCTAGCTAAAGTCTAGGAGAGGATAAGGAATAAAGAAATGAAACACCCTGGAAAAATGGAAATATACTGGTTTATGGTGTTAAGTTACTCAAAGGTATTTACTGAGCACCTATTGTCCCTCTGCATGATACATTAGCTGCAGACAGGAGAGCCCCCTCTGGGGAAGAATGGAGGAAGGACAATAGATTGGGATTGCAGGATGCTTTGGAGGCAGTATCAGTTTCTCAAGTAGGGAGAAGAGCACCTCACAGGCAACTTCTCAGAGCTATCCAAGGAAAGTTAGAGCATCAGGGTTAGACCATGTGCTCTGTCATGTTACAGTCTGGCAGTAGGAACACTTCTGGCTCCTGCAGAAGAGACTAGGAGTACACCCACACAATGGGGGAGGGTAATTAGATCTCACTGAACCAGGGGGCACTGTGGCCTATGCCCTTTATACTACTGGGAAGATCGTTCTTTTCAACTCTTTTAAGTTGGTGGTAAATAACTTGTATCTTTCACTTCATGAACACCTACCACACAATCCTAATAGGATTCAATTTTTGTGTGAATCCTATTGGGTTCTGCTTCAATAATATTCTTCCCCAAATTCCTCGAAGGACATTTTCTCCTCTTTATAAGATTTTACAAATCCCGTTTCCTCTTAGGGAATTAATTTTTATTATCACTGGCTGATGTTTCCAGTACAAGACAATGAATGGTATTTGAATTCCTACTAATTGTTAACTCTAGTAGACAATTAGTACAATACATAGGGTAAATGCATTATAGTTAGATAGCAGGAAAGAATAATTAGAAATACAGCATTTGTGATCATTGGTGTTAATACTTCTATTAGGCTAGGCTAGCCATTTGCTTTGTTTAGTCTGACATTTATGGGGGCAACTTTAAAGAAAAAAATGCAGTTGCTTTATTTTACTTAAGCATGAATCTTGAATTTCAATATAGAGCAGGTTTAGTTAATAATATCTTTTTTTTTTTTTTTTTTTGAGATGGAGTCTCGCTCTGTCACCCAGCCTGGAGTGCAGTGGCTTGATCTCGGCTCACCGCAAGCTCCGCCTCCCAGGTTCACGCCATTCTCCTGCCTCAGCCTACCGAGTAGCTGGGACTACAGGCACCTGCCACCACGCCCGGCTAATTTTTTGTATTTTTAGTAGAGACGGGGTTTCACTGTGTTAGCCAGGATGGTCTGGATCTCCTGACCTCATGATCTGCCTGCCTCAGCCTCCCAAAGTGCTGGGATTACAGGTGTGAGCCACCACACCTGGCCTTTTTTTTTTTTTTTTTTTTATGAGGCAGGGTCTTGCTCTGTCGCCTGGGCTGGAGTGCAGTGGTGTGATCATGGCTTACTGCACCCTGGACCTCCCAAGCTCAAGCAATTCTACTGCCTCAGCATCCCGAGTAGCTGGGACTATAGACACATGCCACCATGCCTGACTAATTTTTAAAAAATTGTTAATGGAGATGGGATCTCACTATGTTGCTCAGGCTGGTCTTGAACTCCTGGGTTCAAGCAATTCTGCTGCCTCAGCCACCCAAAGTGCTGGGATTACAGAGATCAGCCACTATGCCGGGCCAAGTTAACAATGTCTTCTCTGGTAATCAACTCATAACATTTTGATTAAACTAACATGATTACCCTTAACCACAGAAATGCAAACATTCAGATTCACAACTTTCTTGATTGTTCTCTGTCAAAGACATTAGTTAATATTGGTTAGAAGAACAACACATTTATATTTGCACAGTTGCTGTTATTGGAAACATATTATGGTTATAAAATATTGCAAGAATATGTGACAACACTTAGGTTAGACAACATGAAGAACAATGGTATTATCAGGGTGCAAAATATATATATTCTCAGCCATTCTTGTGGAATTAAGATAAACAGCCATTTGACTTTGTTGAGTCTCATTCAGTCTTAAAATGGAGGGACTTTTTAGAAGGTCTGTGGAGAACCTATTGACTGGCTAGCCTGGGAGACATGCTCAGTCCTCTTTTCCCAGCTACTTCATGCAATGGAGGCTGGAAAGCAACATGCTAACTTTCCCAGCATCCTTTGCAGCTAGGATTGGCTATATGATTCATTTCTCATCAATGTTCCATAAGATGTAGTCTATGGGGGAACTCTAGTGACGTTTTTAGCCTTCCTTATACTTTTGTCTTAAAGGTAAATGACTAGAGTGCTGGGAGTCAATTTGCAACCAGAGGCCACAAGCATGAGGACAAAAAGCTAGCATGGTAATCACGGCCAAGTTAATAGATACAATGAGCCAATATTGGCTCCTCTATTTGGCTTAACATAGCTTTGTCTCAATTCTTAGCCTTAATGCAGGCTACTTTTCAAAAGTAGGGTTCTACCACCAAACAACCTTTTTGCCCCTGCCAATGATTCTTGTGCAGTTCACTGAAGTAGGCTTGATCCTGTCCTTTCTTCTCCAACCCAAATTTGCTCAAGCCAGTATTGAGTGCCCCAAACTTATAGATCCCAATAGTTCTTCTTAACTATGGATAAAACTTTGCCTGAGTTCTTGTTACAATACAAATATGTGGCCGAAAAACGTACCTGTATATAAAGGGCTTTTGATGACATTGTTGATCTGCTACACATCTCTTTCATGTTTGCCTTCCTCCAGTCTTTTAATTCTATAAGATGATTTTATTAATAACTAATATAAATACAATATATAATATAGTATATATTGTATATATTATATATTATGAATTGTATATATATTATACTATATATAATAATATAGTATATAGTATATATATAATATATGGTATATATACTATATATAATAATATTATAACATAAATAATAACTTTATCATTTATGTAATGGCTTGTCAGGCTTTTTTGTTGTCATTTACTTGTGGCCAGCAGTAGCTTATTCATATGGTTCTCCACCACTTTGAAGAGATACATCTGCAATGATCTGAACACCAAGTCAATTATCTATCAAAAACATGGTTCAAATGTACTTCCATTAGAGTAATCTAATGCTGCACTATCCAGCAGAACACTGATGAGGGAAACATTCATAAAGAACACATATGTTTGTGTGATGAAGGAATATATGTGATCTATTTACGATATAGAACATACAGTCATGTACAACAAAATGAAGTGTTGGCCAACGACGAACTGAATACACAATGGTGATCCCTTAAGATTATAATGAAGCTGAAAAATTCCTATTGCCTAGTGACGTCGTAGTTAAACCATTGTAATGTCATAGCGTAACCTATTACTCACGTGTTGTGGTGATGCTGGCGTATAAAAAGCTATGTGCTTCCAGTCATAGAAAAATCTAGCACATATAATGATGTATAGTACAGAATATTTGATAATGATAATAAGCGACTATTACTAGTTTATGTATGTACTACTATACTATACTTTTTACTGTTATTTTAGACTGTACCCCTTCCATTTATTAAAAAAAAGTTAACAGCCTCAGGGAAATTCTTCAGGAGGTATCCAGAAGAAGACACTGTTATCACAGGAAATGACAGTCCTAGGTGTGTTATTGCTTCTGAAGATCTTCCAGTGGGAGAAGATGTGGAAGTGGAAGACAGTGATATTGATGATTCTGACCCTGCGGAGGCCTAGCTAATATGTGTGTTTGTGTCTTCGTTTTTAACAAAAAATTTAAAATGGGAAAAAAAATTTTTAATAGAAAAATCTTACAGAATAAGGATATAAAAATTATATTTTTGTGCAGCTGTACAATGTGTTTGTTTTAAGCTAAGTATTATCACAAAGTCAAAATGTTAAAAAATAATTGAAAAGTTTATAAAGTAAAAAAGTGACAGTAAGCTAAAGTTAATTTATTATTGAAGAAATTTTTTCCAATAAATTTAGTGTAGCCTAAGTATACAGTGTTTATGGTGTTCATGAATTCTACAGTAGTGCAAGGTGATGTCCTGGGCCCTCCATTCACTCACCACTCACTAACTGACCCACCCAGAGCAACCTCCAGTTCTATAAGTGCCCTATACAGGTATATTGTTGTTTATCTTTGATGCTAATTTTTTTTTTTTTTTTTTGAGACATAGTCTCACTCTGTCACCCAGGCTAGAGTGCATTGGCATGATCTCGGCTCACTGCAAGCTCCGCCTTATGGGTTCACACCATTCTCCTGCCTCAGCCTCCTGAGTAGCTGGGACTACAGGCACCCACCACCATGCCCGGCTAATTTTTTTTTTTTTTTTTTTTTTTGTATTTTTAGGAGAGACAGGGTTTCACCGTGTTAGCCAGAATGGTCTCAATCTCCTGACCTCGTGATCCACCTGCCTTGGCCTCCCAAAGTGCTGGGATTACAGGTGTGAGCCACTGCACCAGGCCGATACTCGTATTTTTTTTTAATCTTGCCTTTTCTATGTTTAGCTCTGGGTAGATAGACAAATACTTACCATTGTGTTTTAATTGCCTGCAATATTCAGTACAGTAACATGCTGTACAGGCTCGTAGCCTAGGACCAACAGGCTATATCATATAGCCTAGGTATGTAGTAGGCTATACCATCTAGGTTTGTGTAAGTACACTCTTTGATACTTGCACAACGTTGAAATTGCCGAATGACACATTTCTCAGGACATATTCCTGTCACCAAGCAACCCATGACTGTACAGAAGACAGGGCCACTGAAAATTCAAAATGTGGCTACTGTTATCGAGGAAGTAAATTTTTAATTTTATCTTGCTTCATTAATTTAAATTGAAACAGCCAACATGTGGCTGGTGGCTATGGCATCAAGCAGCACAGATACAAAGAACTGCTACCTACTAAAAAATATTTGAAGAGATTCCTGTAGTTCTCTTAGAAAAAATTCAGCTTGTAACTTTATATATATTATTTCACAGGCCCAAGAACACCTCGTTATAGAAAAATGATGACTCAGCAGGGCTTTGCACAATGTCATGTTTGAAGGCTGTTAAACAATATTTAACTCGAATATTAGCTAACTAGGCAGAACTGATACCAATTTAAGCATTTTACATTGACAACTATAATAAAGGATGTCCTTTTGGAATAATAATCTTATTCAGACTACACTCTTTCAGCTGTTTGTTAAGACTTTTGTGTTCCCAATTACGAATGAAAAGAATAATAATGGCATGCCAGTCTCATTAAGCCACGGGGGTACAACAACTCTCTCAGACAAACTATAAATTATCATTTGCACAAGACCGCTGAGTATGCTAGAAAATCAGCCACAAAGTGTGCCAACATGGAGCCGAGTAGTGGGAGACTGAGAGTAGGCAGCTAAAGATGCTCCCAGTGAAAGGAGAGGAGAAATGGATACTGATTATACTAGACACTGGGGATCTGTGGGGCCGTCACATACTGGAGCATGGTATTCAGTACTGTCTCCTACACCCAAATGTGACTTGCGGAAATGATTCCATGATGCCTCAGTGTCTTGTGTCAAGCTAAATAATCAGCACGCTCACATTCATGGCTATATTTAGAGCCTGAGGAACAACCACTTCTTCAAGTGTCCAGGGTGGCCTGGAGGAGCTGAAGGTGCCACTTCTTCTATCTCTTGACAAGGAATGTAGTCACAGGCAACTCCTCCATCACTGGTTACCTCCCAGCTGCTGTAAAGAGGTCAGCAAAGTTCCTGCGTGCTGGGAACTTGAGTTCCTTCAAGGTTATGCACAATTTTAAGACGTGGCTGACAAGCTGAACTTATTTCAGAGACAGGACTATCTATATTCTGAGTTTTAACAGAAATGATGTAAAAAGAGAGTTGAGAGTTTTGGCAAACCGTATTTTCTTATTCTATATTTGCTACTATGTGTAAAACATTCAATTTATGAAATATTTCATTTAAGAAAGCCACCACCTACTCTTCTAACCTCTAGGTGTTCTTGAGATAATTGTAGAAACTGGATTACTCAGTATCACTTTCATTTCATATTGACAAATACTTCTCAGCAGTTTGCTTTGCATTCTTTTGGAAATACCTGTTTTCCTCATAGGTGCTGCTTTGACCCACTTATTTTATGGTAACGTCCAATGTCTAAGGAGATAATGGCAACCATGTGTGAATAGTTAACACTCAGTCTTGATAGAGGGACATGGTCTCTAGGAATGTACCATATCTGGAAGAAGGATACATTTAGAATAAGTCTCCATAAAAGACATATGAATATGTGAATTTTTACCTATGATGTGGCTCTGAAATACAGAATCTGCAACTGCATCGTCTTCATCCTCTTGCAAGTTTTCATTTGCCTCTTTTACCTGCAGGAAGAAGAAAATGATGCAAGTTCTTATTTGTTTTATTAAAAAGATCCTTTTGCAATCCTCAGAGTAATGGTACATTCTATAACAAATATGTGGGCATAGGTGTGAGTGTTTGCATGTATATACATGTGTGAGTATGTATGTATACATATAACATATATTTTTTCGTTCCACTTTTCCGCACTCCATCATTTGGCTTTATTACAAGTTTTAATTATAAGAGCTTATTTTCAGACATATAACCTCATTTCTGAAGGAGAGAATTTACAGGGTATCTAATTCTATACAAAATTTTAGAGATAACAGCTTTGCTTGTTAATAATTAATGAAATCAGTAACACAGGGCTGTTAGGAAACGTTAAAGTCTAACGAGGTATAATTCCTCCAGAGTCAGTGACTTCCACTGCAAGTTATTTTAATAGGAATAAAAATATATACTTTAAATATACTTAGGTCTGCTGGCTCTTTCCTGGAATGTAACTTAAGAAGATAATTTTTTTTCATTCTTTCCATAATCTAAGGAGATGACAATGATGTATGTATGATCAGTTAACTAGAGCAGTGAGTCATTTATCTAGATTTTTTTTTTTTTTTGAGCCAAAAACATTCCCTCTTACATTTCAGTTGGAAGGCCCAGGCGCTTGATTGGGCAGCATCAGATGGAACTCAACACAGAATTTAATGAAGTCCCAGTATTTTACAGATGAGAATTCTGAGGTCTAGGAAGTCTCCTTAAAATTGGCACAAATGCAGTAAGTGGCAACACTGGCATGAAAGCCCAGGCCCCCTACTTCCCAATCCAGTAGCAGGAGAAGTAATAGCATCATCAGCGATACCAACCACAATAGAAACAGTGAACACTTACATACTGGGCAGGTGCTGTTTGCACGTAAGATCTCAAAATCCTTACAACAGTGCTATGAAGCAGGTGCTATGGTTAGCTTTATTTTAGAGATGAAGACCCATCCCAAAGCAATAGAGAAGGTAATTGTCAAAGTGGTGGCACTGGGATTTAAACGCAGCAAATCTGACTCCAGATTTGTGTTTACTGGGGGGACCTTTGGTATTCTCAAATTTTCCACTTGAACATGCCTGTGTAGACTTGGACTCAGTATCAAGACAACTTAGGGTTCTAGAGGTAATGGCGCGACATAGCTCTTTTAAAATACATTCCAGACAGCCATGTAGGCAGCCAATGATAATAACGTGCAATGCAATGGGTGTCCCGCTTAGGCACGTACATTAGAGGTTGTCAGTGGATTTGCTACAGGGCTTGAGTTGAATGCCAAGAAATTATTATTTTATACTCTCAATGTGAAAGTCGTATGGCTGAATACTGACCTTGAGCTGGATTTAGCTTTCTACTTTTTGCCTCCTATTTTTTGTACTTAACGGAATAAGACCAATTATTTACATTTTATGACTGCAGTTTCAATATTAGAATGTAATTGGTGCTTAATCTGTACCATGCTGATAGCCAGAGATGGCAAACTCAAGAGAGTATGTAAATGGCTAACTCAACACTGGCAAGGACAGATCGTTAAGGGTTCAGTATCAAGAGGCCATGCTTCATCACTTTCTTTCCCCTTCAGCTGTCTAATCTGTGGGCATTTCCCTGTTGGTTAGCAGCTCCACAGGAAGAAAGTCAGAGAATGAAAGAAAGCAGGAAAAAAGGGTTTCATTAACTGACCGTGTTCTAGCAGTATATATTTACAGATGGCAGGGAGGAAACACACTGTGAGTATGAGAAATACCAAAGTACTACTTATTTGCCTTCCAAGGTTCTCTTTGCTCAGGGATCTGTTTGTGACAAGGTGACCCAAAGGCCCCCAAACACCTCAGTTTCCATTAATAATCCACTGGGAGCCTTTTATCCGGTTTTATAGAACAACAAGGAAATCATACTTTCAGTTTCATATCAGCTCTTATGGCAATATGTCCCATATTTCTTGCACCTGTTAATGTAAAATAGTATTTCCTTTGGGTTTTTCTAAATTTATACATTTTAAACTCGCAGGGGTGCCCTCGAAACCTGTTGGACTGTGAGTAAATCATCATCTCTGCTGGCCTGTGAAATTCTAGATGAAAGAATCAAATAATTAGAACAAAGTTTTCATCTTACAGATAAAGAAAAAGGAGCTTCAGAGAGGGTTAATAATTTATTCAAAGTAATACAGAATTTCAGTTATAGAACAGGCACTCCTGATTCCTATTCATTGCTATAATTCAATTTTTCAGAGTGCCCTGTCCTGTTACAGCTATCCTTTCCAGATCTTCCAAAGAACTACTCCTTCTTAGTGTCTACCATTTAGATATGAAGGCAATATTCCAAGCATCCATAAACTATATTTTAAGAATAGTAAACATTTTTCTTGCGTGTGTGTGTGTATAATTCTCTGCTTCCCTTCCCTACTGTTCCCTACCCGTTCCATGCCCCTTCTCCACCTCCTTTCTCTAATTATCATATTTAAGAGAGAAAACAAAAGCTACTGCACAGTCCTACCTGTCAGCTCCTTGCCAGAGGCATTCCAGGGCTTTATGTGCTTAACCGCAAACGCTAAATGTGGCCTCTGGGGACTTATGAGAAGAACTGAGATGGTGAACAAGCCCCCTGGCTATTTCAGCTCTCCTGGGCTGGATGACCCATGAGGGGCAGATGACTCACTGGGGGAAATTGTGAACTTGATGGGAATGGATGAAGAAGCAGCAAGAAAATGGAAAGTGGCAGAGTGCTTTACAGTGACATACTTGTCAATTCTAATTATCCATACAAATAGATTTCAATGCAAAGTGGTGAGTAATTTAAAAAAATCCATTTGCCTATGGAAATGAGGGGCATAATTTATTTTGGCAGCAGATTCCCCTTGCTAATTATATTTTTCATAGGATGAAATTTAAATTAATTTTCATTCTTGATCCCATAGGAGCTGGATGTTGGTGGGAAGTTGTGGGAGTTTTCCCGGGAGTAAGAGGGCTGCCAGGTCAAGCATTTGCCAAAAATAGGCATAAGTGGGACAGTCTCCATGTGGGAAAGCACTGCAAAGAATGGGAGAGTGAACACAAAACCAAGAAGTCTGGCAAGCGTTTGGTTCAGAAAAGATGTAGAAATGTAGAAATGTCCCAGTCACTGTTGCCATCCCAGGAACAGGAACAAGTCCATGTCAGTTATGTCCTACTTGGTAAAAAGTAGAAGGTGACTCACAAGCAACAACTATGGGCCATTTTTGGTTTAAGTTACTTGTCAGTGCTTTGGATGTCTTCTAATGATTTATCTCTAACTCTTGTCCATCTTTTGGGGCTCTGCAGTTCTAGTCAGGAACTACTTCAAACACCAGTCTGTAACAGGCAACAATTAAATATCACCGCACTTCTGTTTTATCCGCCCCTGTTCCTAGCAAGGGCAGGAAGAAATGTGCCTACAAGAGACACAGGGGGAAAAGGGGAGAAAATAATTCACCATTGATATAATTGATATAATTTCATAATTAAACCCAATTTTATATCAATTCACCATTGATATAATTTCATAATTAAACCCAAATTTGAGAACATCCTTCATTTGGAGTTCTATACGTATTTCTTCCCTGAATCAACCTAACACTAACGGCTTCCCAAGAAACCAACATTTTGATTTCAAAGCTCATTTGAAGAGGAAAAGAACATAAGTGAGACAGGAAATAATCCTGGGAGAGAAAGCTCCTGGAAAGCATAACCTTTGCAAAAGTTACTAATTTAGAAAACTTTGCAGGCGGAGGGCAAAATATGCATGTTTCTTATTAGCATCAAAATACCATTTAGAATAGAATTCTTCAATTAAGGATGTTAAAATTGTAACATTTCGCAGAACTTAATAAGATGATAACAATTTGTGTAATTATTGTATTATTTTCTGCCATTTTATCACCGTGGTACCATTTTAATGGGATAGTATTTGATGCTTTTTTATTAGCAGACATGATTTTTTTTTTTTAGACCATGTGACACTGGGTGAAGAGAATACCCACAACTTAAATTAAAATACCCATACTAAAATGGTCATATTAAAATGGTTCACGATGAAGGTATATGATCTCATTAATTTTGTTAATGATTTTTATTTTTGTCCAGTGATAGCTAAATAGGAGCCTAGAGCTGTCTTTCTTTGAGACTTTTCATTTCCGAAAATTATCTAAATCTACAGGAAGGAAGAACTTGAAACATGTAGCAAGCATAGTGTACCTCTTTCTGACTTACTGACTTAATACCAAGGCAGTCTTTCTAGGAGATGCCTTTTCCCTATTTTATAATGATTTTATATAATTTAAATAAAAGTACCAAGTAACATGGCCCTTGTCTAAATTACACAAAAATTAGAGCTAAGTGGTCTATCAACAATGGCAGAATTGGGGATATAAGCTTCTAATTAAGGCTCTGAAATAAGAAAAAATTTAATTCAGACAAACATTAACAGGACTTTTAAACATATTTTAGAATGTTTCTAGCAATACAAACTGCACAATGAATATGCAGTTACCAGTGAACTAAGCGGAGGTTTGCTACACATGTGGATTTGTTATATGTATGGAAATAATCTATTATTATTATATATTAGAATACTAAAAATGCCTTAGGACTCTCATAACTATATATAATCTTAGTTTGTAAAGAACAAAAGTTGGTGGTATAGTATGTCATAAGGTTTCAAACAGTGGTTTTATTTAGAAAAAGAGTGTGATACGTAGTGCATTGCATATAGACATTGTTTTCATCCAAAATAACTGCTATGAAAACAATTCTTTGCAACACACTTTAAAATAAGCAGACGGTGAATTTACCTTGAGCCCTAGTGGGGGGAAATTCTCTTCAACTCTGAATTTTAGAAGGTTCATGGGTATTCACATCAATGTGCTGTGGTGTTAAAATACATCTCATTTTGCATCTAATCTCCTTCCTATATAGGCTGATAACATATAATAAATGAGTTTTCCCTCCTATTCTTGTACTAGTCACAAAGGAGTCTATAGCAACGTCCTTTGTGAAATTAGTAATTTTAGCCCAATCCATGCTGATGATTATAGAGATGAAACAAAAAGCACTGCATTTTACATTTAAAAAAATGACTAGCTGGTCAACTATCCAGGTTAATAACATTTCTCTGTAAGGAAAAGCTTCTCAGCATGACTAATTTGTCTTTCAGCTAACTGGAAAAATCATCATATGGATTATGTATATGTGGGGTCGTTAGGGAATCTTTGTACTTCACAGAAAATAATTAGAGTGTTTCTTGCAGATATTCTGGAAAGACCAAAGGACCCTGTGAAAGACTGCAGATGAGAGAGGAAAAGCATGGCAAATAACCTTAGCATTAGGAAGTAATAAGAAAATAAAAATGAAATTGTGACAGCCAAACATAAAGTCTTTTTGTTTTTTGGTATTTCTGTACAGTGAAGATATACCCTAGGCTGTCAGGACCATATTAAATGGGGCATAGTTAAATTGAGTGCCTCTGATAAGGGGCTCTGCCAGGCTATCAAAGTTTTCCATCAGCTGGATTGAATTTCCAGCATATTGCACATTTTCACACGTTCATTCTCTCTTCCTCCTTTCAGTGACACCACAAGGGCAGCCTTAGATATGCTTATAATTTGTGGTTTTATAATGCAGGGGACATCTGTGTTTTCAAAGAAGGGATGATACCATGGAAGCCAAGAGCAGAAATGGGATGAGGGAAAGAAAAAAAAAAAAACTTTTGCAACGAACATAATCTGCATACAATTTTGGAGAGTTTGTAAAAAAGACCTTATGGCTCTGTAGAGTCAAGAGCTATTTGAATAAAAAAATTTAAACATCCATTTCTCTCAAATTAAACTCTGTGAAACTTGAAGGAAATCTAAACATCAATAAGTATTTATAGCTAATAATTAATAACTAACAATGTCAACCATGGTCACTTTAAAATCTCCTCTACTCTTGAATGACTCCAGAAAATAATGCAGGGAAATATTTCAAGTTTTCCCTCAGAAAACTGTAGTATGTACTATATTTTAATAAGCTCTTTATTAGAGTACAGAAAGATATGGATATAGTAATTCTGTAAAGAGAATTTTTTTTGTGTTTAAGTGCTCTGGAACTTGCCAAAAGGAACAATGAATACTATCAAATTATTTACACAAGTACATGAAGAATGTACAGAGAGTAAGTGCAATTTAAGGTAATTTTAAAACAAAAATGTTAACTGAAACTAGTACACCCCAGGAAAATATAAAAATACTCTTTCATTTATTTTTTATTTATTTTTTTTGAGAAGGAGTTTCGCTCTGTCACCCAGGCTGGAGTGCAGTGGCACAATCTCGGCTCACTGCAAGCTCTGCCTCCTGGGTTCACGCCATTCTCCTGCCTCAGCGTCCCAAGTCGCTGGGACTACAGGCGCCCGCCACCATGCCTGGCTAATTTTTTGTATTTTTAGTAGAGACAGGGTTTCACCTTGTTAGCTAGGATGGTCTCGATCTCCTGACCTTGTGATCCGCCCGCCTTGGCCTCCCAAAGTACTGGGATTACAGGTGTGAGCCACCGCACCTGGCCTTATTTTTTAATTTTTAAAAAGAAGTCTACTCCCTGAGTTCTGGACCTCACAATAGACTAAATGATAGGGAGCCAAGTTCCAAAAAAGATTTCTTAGTCTTAATAGCCTCTGTCTAAGTTGCATGAATTGGTACATACAACTTTCATAAAACATGAACAATGCTTAAATCAAATCATCAAAACAGGCAATACTCTCTTAAATTGTTTAGCACTTTTACTTTTAAAATCATGTTCATTCCTTTTCGGTTGCTGGTGATATTAGAAATAATCATCAAAACAAATTTCCAGCCCAGTGGTGTAATTTGAAGATGATACCAGTAGCATCATTTGCCTGGACTCACTGCGATTATACTCAACGTTCTGAAAACAGCTGGGAAAAGCAGCATTTCCTGAGAGCCAGGCCCACTCGAGGTCCAGCTGCCAGCTCTCTGCTGCAGTTGTCACCAGGATTTCGCTCTCTTTTTACAAATCCTTTTTCACTGACCTTTTCTTTCCCCCAGTTGCAATCTCTTACCCATACACTTTCATTAGCAAACGGTAGAAAGACCCCAGCCAGAACATCTCAGATTGTAGCACTTGATACCAGGATGGTGGAGCACTTACCAGGGAGTCTTTTGGTACTTCCATATCGGCTTTGATTTTCATGTTTTTCTTGTGGTTTCCTTGAGTGCTGATAGAGCTGCCGATGAGACAGGAGCCCTGAGAGCTGCCCTTTAACACACTCCTGCAGGAAGCATTACTTGATCCACTTTCTGTCTGTGGAGCTGCTTTCTTATCAACTCTGCAGGTAGAAAGTGATTCCTCTGATAAGTTACCTTGCTCCTTCTTCAATCACTCTCCTTTTCCTAATCTTTTTAATATTTAAAGTAACCTCTTTGTAGCTCTTTGTCTTTAAACCTTTGAGGGATAAGGGTTTCTCATGGGCCTTGATCAAATCTTCAAATATTCTAGTAGCATGTCAATTTAGATTTGACAATATCATAATGTATTTTTTATTTTTGTGATTTCTTGTGGAGAGGGGCAAAATAAAAACCACTGAAGAGTGATTACTAACTACATTTTTAGCTTAAGAGCAGCAAGAAATATAATTATTTCTGGAAAGTTTCCAAGTATATGTTTGCTAGGTATAATCAATGAAATCGGCATGCTTTAAAACGTATGTGTAATTTTCTTCCATTTCACGCCATCTGGGTACATTCATAGCTCCTAGTGTAGGTGGAATTGCTATCAACCCTGATAAAACTTACCATTCTTTAATTTCAAAGACCATTGGTTTGGTTAACAAAGTAACATGGACTAAATGATCATTTTATTGCTAACTTGTATTTCATTGTTTAAATTCTGGCTAATGTATAAAAGACTGCTACTATTCATTTCTGCCTGTATGAAAAAACATGCTTGACTGGCCTTTAATGCACAGGAAGCAAACAACTCTTTTTAAGGTGGTGGAGGGACCCCTCTACATTGCTACCTGCTTTTCCAGTGAGTTACCTGTTCAAGAGTTCCGTCATGAAGGTGTCTTTCGTTGAACATGCAACAGGGCTGTGTCTATTCCTTGGTTCAATCTTCAGTTGGTTGTAAATGTCTTGTGGTGTTCTCTGATTATTTTTGCTTTGTAAACCGCCATCCGGGTTATCTGCTGACTTGGTGTCCTTGATAAGCTCATTTTCTGTCTCACACTGTAGTTCAGGCTTCTTTTTCTCTTTTTTTCTTTCTGATTTTAGTTGTCTGTTTCCAAACCCCAAGACTTTTGCATCTTTCTTTTCTACTTTGGTTTTGGAGATGTCCATTTTCCTGCTACTCAGAGCTGGAAGTCTACTCTTCCGAAAACCAAACCAGCTGGCAAAAGAAGGCCCAGGCTTCTGCTTTGCTTCCACAGAGGTGGGCTTTGTTTGCACTTGGCCCTTTTCCACATTTTCCTGAATGCACAACATGACCTTTTCTTCGATTGTGGGTGAGAGGGGGGCTTCTGAACTCATAGCATCAGTCGCGGTTGCAGAGGCATCTGGATGCCTTCCAGAAGTTTCTAGCTTGGATGTACTGCTTGTTTCAAAAGTGCTTAGATGCTGAGTCCTCCCTGGGCTCTGCAGGGCTTCAGGGCAGTCTGTTGGGGGGGGTGGGCACCTGCGGTGGTCACTGCCTGGTTCCCCAAGTACAGCCACATTGGCACTGGGGCACTCTCCCTGGGTGAAGGCCTGCTGGTCTTCCTTTCCAGGTGGGATGAGGAGTCCCTCAGACTTTGGAGGGATCCTCAAAGGCAACTTACTTGGGCTCCCATGCTGACTGCTGAAGCTGCCTGAGCTCCCCAGGGAGCCCTGCCTGGAGGAGGGGTGCCCCGAGGGCCTCCCAACACTGGGGAGACTCTCCAACATGGGAGCAGAAGGGGCCTTGTTGGGAGAGCTTTCCGTGGAAGAGTTCTGCCGGGTAAGAGAATTGCCTCTCTCGGCGGTATTGGTAATGATCTGAGTTCGGACTTTGCCTGACCCTTCCATGGGGGGCGTAGAAGGCTTGTCTCCTGAGTGTGTACTGAAGCTCTGGCTGCGGGCTTTGGCGCCATTCATACCCAGAGCTGGTTTTAGGTGTGGTTTGCTGGAGGAAAGGGATCTTCTCATGGATCTATTATCTACCCCATCCCTTCCATCACTCCCAGGGATGCTACTTTCCAATGGCTCTTGTAGTGCTGTTTCCAGGGGAAGCCCATCAGCTAAACTGCCCTGTGCTTGTGAATCCAGTAGGGTCACATTTCTTTCACCCGCTGTGATCTCCATGCTTGCTGGATTCTTGGAGTCCTCTGGCTTAGACTTGTTCACAGCCACGGAACTTTTGGAGGCTTCATTTAAACTGTCTTTTTCATGTTTCCCTGGCACGGTGGAACTTTTCCTGAGCAGCTGGGGAGACTTCATGAGCACTTTGAGTCCCACCGGAAGGCGAGTTTTCAGTCCTTTCTCATGAGCACTTTGACAACCATGAGGGCTGTTATGGCTTTTGGAGGGTGATGAGGACGATGAGGAACTGCTGACCTGAGATGATGGTGACTCATTTACCCCTAAGAAGGAAGGCTTGGGGGGTGTGGAGGCGCTGTCATTCAATTGTCCTTTTCTCCCTGGAGATACACTTTTGGAGGACGTCATTTCCAGTGGCTCATGGGTTGAAGGAGAGATCCTGGGAGTCTGTAATCCTATGTCCATTTGTGGGGTCCCAAGTGTTTGGCGAGGAGAGGTTTTGGGGACACCTCTCTTCGGAGAGACCTTTGGAGGCCCCAGAGCCATTACGGTGAAGGAGCTGGAGGGGGCATGAGCAGGGCATCGGGTTTGAATGACTGCTTCTGGGGAGGGCATAGGGTGAGTGAAGATAGGCTTTTTGAAGGCCACAGAAGGTTTCTTCCTCTGCACTTCTGTCGTGGCCGGATTAGAAGAAATAACCGGAGCAGAGGTTCCTTTCAGCAGCGGGGATTTGAATGGGGTCCTTGCTGTTTCACTGGGGACCCTGGTTTCGGACTTGGTGGATGAAGGTGCTGGTGAATAGTCATAGCTGGGCCTGGCGAGCAGGGAGACGGACCTGCCTGGAGGGGGTGGAGGGGAAGGGGATTTTGCTCCTGCCTCCGGCCCAGAGCCACAGTGTTCATCCCTCGTGGGGGGCTCTCCACTGTCACTAGACTCAATGGCAGGCCTTGACCGTGACCCTGGAGTCTGACTCTTGGGGCACTGGACCCAGTCCCTCCTGCTGGGCATCCTGGAGCTGTGCGGAAGTTGGGCGGGATGTTTTGGAATGTGTGGATCTGGTCGTAATTCAAAGAGGGGCCCTGAGCTCTCAGTCCTCATGAATCGTGAGAGTTTCCCAGGAGCTAAGGCTGGTGATTTTTCAAGAGTCACCAGGCCAGATGAAGGGAGTAGTGTGGTGGCTTCGGGCTCCATTAGTTTTGATTTCTGAGGTGAAGACTTGCCCCTGGCAGGTATTTTTGTCAGATTTTGCTTTTGATAGATGCCCATGGGCGCCGAAGACCTGTAATTACTCTGGCATGATATATTGTGTGTTGGTTTGACCAGCTTTTGCTGCTGAGGATTTTGTATCACTGTCCTGGAGCTGAAAGATTCAGTGGACACCCTGGGAACATTATCTACATTATCTTTTGGAATGTTTTTCTCAGTGTCCTCTTCAGACCTTTTAAAGAAAGTATAGTCTCTTGCAGCAGCTCGTGGCTGTAAACAAGCAATTCCCTGAGGTAAAAGCTCAGTATGTTCTGCCTTGGGTCCAGCAGGAGTTGAATTGATGGAAATCTCATTTCTGGTAACAGTGACAACCCCAGTCTGGTGAGAGCTGAATTCAATGGGCTCACCATCTTCCGCATCAAATATCACAGTCACACATTCTTCTGAAGAAGTCCTTTTTACAACTCTTTGCTGCTTAATGAAACTAAAAGTCTTTGGCCTAGTCTCTGAAGGGATGGGCACTTGTTTTTCCTCCTCTTCAGGAGACTCACATAGAGATTTTCCAAACCCCACAAGGACATCCAGGTTCTCCACCGACTTATCGGTGTCGGCAGCCAATGACACGTCTGAAGGACTTTTCTCATCACTGCTCTCTATGTGCAGCTCATCAAGCGTTTCATTGTCATCAGTGTCTGAAAGCTGGAGGTTGAGAGCCATGCGGCCATGGCCTTGGCCCTGTGGGCCCCTCTCCCTCTGTACCTGAGGCATCTGCACACTTGGGCACAGCTTCATCTCTAAGGGACAGCTGCTGGCGCAACTTGTCAGCTTTTCAGGCCTTTCCTTGGGATAAACTGAGGATGTGCCTTCTAGAAAGTGTTTTCTGTTTGTCTCCCAGCCAAACAGACTGTCAGAAACACTGTGGGTTAATTTACTGCCATGTGGCCTGCAGCTCTGCTTTGGAACTGCTTGGAGCAATGCTAAGGTGGAGGAGTCATCGTCCGCATCATCGTGGGAATCTAGATCATAAACAAATGTCTTGTGGGGTTCCTTGCAGGGGCTCCCCAGGTCAGCTGTTTTGCAGGGGGGATACTCCTTGAGGCTGCTACTTTTAATTCCAGGAGAATATATTCCTTCATTCGAGTTCATGCAATCTTTATAACCCCATTTGGTTATCACTGATGGGGGTTCAAGTAACACTTTTCGCTTCTGTAGCTTTCTTAGCCCTTCCAAAATGTGGCTTTCCTTGATACGAGTTGGAGGTAGTTCATTTGTAGGACTAGCAAAGCCACTTGGGAGCGAAGAATCAATACTTAGCCTTTTATCCCAGTTTTGTGATGATTGCTAGGAAAGAAAAGTAGACATCAGAAATGATTGAACCATGTAGATCACAAAGATATAAAAGGAAAAGTACATCATGAGACTTAATTTGTGCTAGTGGTTGGTAAGTATTCACATATAAATGCCTACATTAATTAGCTAATTAATTTATTCACAAACTATGCAGCAAACATTGATTTTGCCAGGTCCTGTGCTACGAAGCACAGTAATCTAAAGAAACAGAAGGTAAAGTCCCTGTCTTCATGGGAGGAATCCCAGTGGGGAGAGGAGAATTGGCCACAACTAACTGTATGTCAAGGGAGAAAATGGGAAGTGCAAATGTTGTAAGTACTCTGGAGATTCAGAGGAGGGAGGCCACAGACAGGTCTATTTGGAGAAAGGCATATAGGAAAGGTATATATATATTTTTCTTTTAAACTTACCTAGCTCTTGAAAGACACATAGGTTTGCCTTAGGTTAAAAGTGGGGGAAATTATTTCCAGGTGGGAGAAATGGGGTGGGCAAAGACCTAAGTCAGAAAGTACATTCAAGGTACAATGAGGGAATGACTAGAAGATGATATGGCCTTATTGCAGAGTGTCTATGAGAGGTGCAGAGGGTAAAGCTGGGAAAGTAAGTTGGTCGATATCTTTATGCTCACATTTGATAGTTCTGTGACTTCGTAACTTTATTTGGTAGACAATAGATATCTATGAAAATTTTCTTAAGTTACTACACACATACACATACACATACACATACACATACACATACACACATACACAGCAGCTGGGCATTCGCTGTTAGAACCTGATAGTAATTATTTACCTACCAAATTTAGAAAGGTCAATTTCCTGCCCATCACCCTTCCCAAATGCCAGCCTCAGCTTTGGAAAAGTGTATGGGAAATGACATAGAGAAAAGGCTGTGCTCTACATATTCATATTTTTTTCATAGTATTGCTAATAAGAAATGGAAGGGGGGAAAAAAAAGCTAACATTTACTGAGCCTCTGCTGTACACCAGCCATTTACAGGGTGCTTTCACTCCATCTTCAGAACAGACAACTGAGACTCATTGTTGGGTCTGTTGGAGATCACACAGAAAGAGCTGGAGCAAAGGTATGACCTCTGGTTTCTCAGGATCTCTCTATAGTACGTCGGTTTTGACTCAGTTCAAAAGTGGCCGTGAGGGGACATGAACCCAGGCAGTCTGGCCCCAGAGCTTGCAGTCCTAACTGATGCTATATATAAAGCCAAGCTTAGCCCCTCTTCTCCCCTTTACCTTAGTCAGTGTCATAATAGAGATCACAGGTTACCCCACATTATTTCTTAAATGGTACTTGCAGAGTTTAAGGGGCTGACCTAATGATTTCTTAAGAAGGCTATATGGGCCAGGCGCAGTGGCTCACACCTATAATCCCAGGACTTTGGGAGACCGAGGCAGGTGGATCACAAGGTCAAGAGTTCGAGACCAGCCTGACCCATATGGTGAAACCCCATCTCTACTAAAAATACAAGAATTAGCTGTGCATGTTGGCGGGTGCCTGTAATCCCAGCTACTCAGGAGGCTGAGGCATGAGAATCGCTTGAACCTGGGAGGCGGACTTTGCAGTGAGCTGAGATTGCACCACTGCACTCCCTCCCAGGTGACAGAGCGAGACTCCGTTTCAAAAAAAAAAAGGGGGCTATATGATTAATGGTAAAGAGCTTCAAGAGAAGGCTCTGGGTTTCAGAAATGCACTCTATACCAGTTTTGGCTACATCAATCTCCTCCCTGCCCCACACGCTTATGTGCAGTGGTTGAAAAACATGTCAGAAACTTCCATTTGAATCTGGGCTTCTTAGTACACTGTAAACATTTGCTCACATCTAAGGCATTTTCATGAAAATTACTCTTGCTATCAACAACGCACACATTTATTTGTTTTTAAATCAAATTATAAATTTTCTTTAGGAAATTCTCCACCGTCAGAAGTTGCTGGCAGTAGATGATATTCGGTGATGCTGCCCCACTTCCTCTTCCCTGTACCATTACAAACTCCTTTAGAAATCAGAAGAAATCCCATTAGTGAATCTGGGTATTATAGCTCCACCAGAAAGGAGCTGCCACAGTGTAAGTTTCTAATAATTTCCATGATCCTGATAGTCATGTTGACAATAAATAAGAGAAACCAGGCCAAAGTACCCCACAAGAGCTTGAAAAATGTGGATCTGTTTGACCCCCAAGAAGACATGCTCAACTGCTGTCTTGCCTCCTTTCTGCCATTCTGGAGCCTGCCCGGTGCTGCACGGCGACTTGCCCCAGAGCCAGTGGCTGCAAACCTCCCAGGGTCCAGGCTCTCTGCCTGGTGAGATTAGCCACATTCCTCCTTCAGTCCTCTATAGGAGGTTATAGTATCTAACAACTGGAGAAAAGTCTAGGCCAATCTTGAAGCTTGGGGGTAGGAGACACATGAATGCCCCGTGGGAGTGATGGTGGGGAGGAGTTGGCATTTCCCACAGGCAGATCCGTCCTTTGCTGCGAAAGTTGGAAGAGAGTTGCTCTTGGGAAGCAGTGTGGTTGACTAAAAAATGCTGTTGCTGAGGTGCAGGCCTGTGTTTAATGTCCACAGTCCTCTTCCATTTCTTGACTGGACGAGAATCTTATATATATTTTTTTTTCTAAAGGGCGTCTTGGTCTTAATGGGAACAAACTGATCTCAATAATTGAAGCAACCTCACCACGTTTCAGGCTGATTCAACAAGGCCAGTATAAAAGAACAATTAAGAATGTAGGTTCTGGAGCCTTCTGGAGCCTGGCTCTGCCATGTACTGCCTGTGGCATCTTGGTTCAGTTATTTAACTTCTTAGCACCTCAGTGTCCTCTTCTGTGAAACGGGGAGAATAGGAGAGCCTACTTAATAGGCAACTGGGAGCATTACATGATCTAATGCTTCTGAAGTCCTTAAAAGGCTGTGCTGCCTATGGTAATTTCTCATCGACTACAGCCACATTCCTCTGTAGGGCAGGCTAGTGCATTTCATGCAGGCTTCCTTTCTGTTTGTACACAAGTATTTAAAAAAACATACTTGTGAGCTCAAAAAGCGCAATCAATCATATATTAATTGTTACATAATTAATATTCGAATTCAAATTCATATGATACAAGTTTATTATGTAAGTTAATACTACATGAGTACCTAGCACAAAGTAAGAAACTGCAGGAAGTTTCTTAAGTAATACACATTTCAAATGTCTTCATGGATCTGGGTCTGGCTTGTTAGGTCCCTGAGAAACAAGACAGTTCACTGTGAGATATGACAGGTGTACTGGTACTCCATGACCATGACAGAGCCCTATTAAGGATCCAGAGAAGAGCCACCTGAGTGTCCATGAAGTGCCTTACGAACCTTCTTTCTCCTCATTCAGGGGAGAGATTGCCTTAGAACATCAAAAGCTACTGTAATTGGAAGAATTCCAGCCAAAAAATAAAAGAAAGTGAAAAGCCTTTGAGAGGGAGAGAGACAAAGAGGTGTGAAAGTGAAAAGAGCAGAGCGAGGGGCTCTGGGAGCCAGGGATATTCACAAAGCGAGGAAACATCCCTGACCATCTTTCCAGTCTGTTCCAAACCAGGCTCGGAGCAGTCATTATTCAGAGCACCTAACAACTCCTTAGAGGGAGCAATTTTGATAATGCAGCAGGCTCTGTACTTTGCATTGGAAGTCTGAGTCCCAGGGAATAAGCCCTAAATGCAAACTTGAAATCTTCTGAGTTCTTGTTCAGAGGATGACAAAGCTACTCCCTCATCAATATCTCCTGGGAGTCCTGGATTTTTCTTGGTTTCTACACTGCTAAAACCATGAACTAAATTTACACAAATGGTAGAAAAATGACCTCCAAATACTCTGATCCAGGGTTTCTATTCTCATGTGCTCTTTCCTTTTCTCCAACATTAGGGAATGGATGAAACAGCTATTTCAAATATTTCCCTTACATCAGTGTACAAAGACGTCTACTCAAAGCACAAAGGAATCTCCAGCTTTGCGAGTCCACTGTGCAGATGGGAGTCATTCTAGTAGTAGTAATTATTAAAAATCCTGGTAAAGGAAATCTTGGCATGTATATAAGTAGAAATATGCCTACCTACACTGAAGTTGTGGTCTCTGTCATCTCACCACGCTGCCCTCCAATTTATAGTCAAATAGTGTTTTATGAGGCTATAGCATTGATGAAAGGATGTCAATATAATACATGAGCAGGTGCTCAGCAAATGGTGGCTTCCTTCTTACCCCTCCCACCTGCCCTTCATCTCCATGACCAAATCCTACCAGAAGAGGATTCTTTTCTGGTTCAGTCTGATGCCACAGTGCCTTACCCTTTTCCTGAGGTTCTTCCCATCGTGCCACGTGTAGGAGGAGCCACTGGAGTACTCGCTGCAGGTGCTTGAAAGAGACAGTTCACTGCTGCTACTGTAGCTGTTTCGAGGACAGAGATGACCAGGGATGACAGCCCCCAAGCCAGGGCATTTCAAGGCCGATTTTGTATTTAGTTGGTGTTCCTGAAAAAGCAGGACAGCTCTGAGCAAGGGCTTTGCTCAGAGGAGAGTAAATATCAACACAACCTTATGGTGAGGTAGATGGGAATACAGATGCTCCTCAACTTATGGCAGGAGTACATCCTGATAAACCCATGGTAACTGGAAAATCAGCTGAAAATGTACTCAGTACACCTAAACCACAGAACATCACAGCTCAGCCCAGCCTACACTTACATTAGCCTAGGCTGGGCAAAGTCATCTAACACAAAGCCTATTTTATAATAAACTGTTGAATATCTCATGTAATTTATTGAATACTGTGCTGAAAATGAACATCAGAATGGTTGTATGGGTGCTCACAGTACAGTATCTACTGAATGTGTATTTTGGCTCCATCACAAAGTTAAAAAATCCTGTCGAACTACCCTAAGCTGCAGATTGTCTGTATAGTATGGTATGATAGTTAGGGGCAGACTTTGGAGTCAAATTATGGGCTCAGATCCTGGCTCTGCCTCTTACTGTGTGGCTATGGGGAAACTATTTACTCTCTTTCTTAAAAGAAAATCATGATACTATTGCTTATCTTATAGGGTTATTGCAAGGACTAAACGAGGGTCTAGTTGTGAAGCACATCACAGCATCTGGCCTCTAGTAGGTGCTCAATTATTATAAGCTGCCATCATTATTAGGCAAAAGTACCACAAGGGTGGTCTTATTTTATCTAGCCATACTGGTGAGAATATCAAATCAGTATCAAAACATGACTCGAATGCTACAAAAGGACGAAAATAGAGTCACATCTTTGACTACAGGCTTCAAAAGCATGTAAACTGGCTGTGAGTCTAGTGGTCTGGATCCCGGGCTACCCACTGCCACTAAGCATGCACTCTTGAGCAAGGAAGACTTCTAACTTCCGTGGTCTTTAATGTCCTCTTTACAAAGGGTGCTGCTGTCTGAGATTTCTGCTACAGTTTCCTCTGGTTCTGATGGCATCATACTAAGTCCACAACCAGATGCCCATTGCCTATCTGTGCTACCTCACAGGAAGCCAAGCACAGCAGACATGAAACTCAGGTATAATGAGCCTCCACTGTAAATATAATAGTGCTTTTCATATCCAGTCCTTGTTACCATTTGGCTATCCACATGGTAATAACCCTCACATCAAGTAGATCTGGGTTTTTAGTGGAAGGTTCAAGCTGTTAGAATTCTAGTGGTTCTGCATAAGGCAAGGGTGACAAATAAAGCTGTAAACCTCCAAACACATCTTGACAGCCACATTATAGGCCCCTTGTGTAGCAGATGAAGCTCTACAAACTGGACAGGCTAAATTAATTTACATCCCAACCACTGAGAACAGAATCTCTCTATTACCATCTAATTCCAGTCTCCTATTTATATAAAGCTTTGTCTCAGAAACTCTTTGATGGTAAGCCACCTGTCTTTGTGTCACTTGCAGAGTGGCAAAACCTTTTACTTATACAATTTATTGACACTTTGTGGGTGCCTTTCAGTACCTGAGTACTTATCACCATTCTCCAAATGTAATTCCAACTGACGGTGACTAAACGCCAGCTTGGGAAAGGAAGGTAATGATGATCCTACAGTACTTGCGGTAAATATTAAACTCCTACATCAGTATATAGGGCATGTTTAATTTACTCTCTAATCAATACCTATAATGCTCAATTCCCAGGTCTCTTTTAACGAATAAGCAGTCCTGCCCACTCATGTCCATGTGTATACCTCCTGTATAGATGTTGGGGTAAGATGACAGGAAAGTAGGACTCAGAAGATGGGCTGGAGTGAGAAGGAATTGCTGCTTCTCCCTTGACCTTGAACTTGAGATGCTCTGTTTTGTTTTGTTTTGTTTTTCAGATGGAGTTTCACTCTTGTTGCCCAGGCTGGAGTGCAATGGCATGATCTCAGCTCTTAATAACATTAGATTTTCAGTATTAGGCATCTGCCTTACTATCAATACTTCATTTTTGCTGCATAACAATCTCTTTAAGTGATCTAAAAATGCCAAGAAATTTTACTATCCTATTTCTTCCCCCTGAAATTTGGCTCTACATATTATTGAAAGGAGAAACTTGTCTTAAAATCAGGCTTTCAGCAATATCTACTGATTTATGACCTTGTTTATTGCTGGACGTAACTTAGTTAAGGGGAGTTCATATTTGTATCTCCACAGATGCCTACAACAAATGGTTGTGTCACAGAGCAGCAACTGCCATTTCAGCCTCAGCCACTGTTGGCACCTGGAATGTGCACTGAACAAACTTTCAGAAATATCTCATCAGGCTTCACTTCTACTTTGTGCCTTCTGTTTTCTCCTTTCTGTCCTCTCATATTTTGTTGTTTAAATACGCAGCGTGGTGGTTGTTATTTAGGACTGCCTCTGCTCTGACAGATGTGTCTACTCTACAGAGACAGAGAGAGACTGTGTCTATTGTCCCACCAGGCTGTCCAGATCCAAACTCCAGTGGCCTTTCTGCACTCTGCCTGGCTATTGGTTACAGTTTACATTCTACCTTCTCCCAAGGTATTGAGGGAGGCTTGCATGCAATTCTCTGTCCTTCCCGCCTGTTCTTCCTACAACATCTATTAAAATTATACCTATTTTTACAACTCAATTCCCAGGTCTCTTTTAATGAATAAGCAGCCCTGTCCACTCATGTCCATGTGTATACCTCCTGTATAGATGTTGGGGTAAGATGACAGGAAAGTAGGACTCAGAAGATGGGCTGGAGTGAGAAGGAATTGCTGCTTCTCCCTTGGCCTTGAACTTGAGATGCTATGTTTTGTTTTGTTTTGTTTTGTTTTGTTTTTCAGATGGAGTTTCACTCTTGTTGCCCAGGCTGGAGTGCAATGGCATGATCTCAGCTCACTGCAACCTCTGCCTTGCCTCCCAGGTTCAAGTGATTCTCCTGCCTCTGCCTTCCAAGTAGCTGGCATTACAGGCATGTGCGACCACACCCGGCTAATTTTGTATTTTTAGTAGAGATGGGGTTTCTCCATGTTGGTCAGGCTGGTCTCAAACCCTCAACTGAGGCGGGTGATCCACCTTAGTTTCCCAAAGTGCTGGGATTACAGGTGTGAGCCACCGTGCCCAGCCGAGATGCCCTGATGCGATGGCAGATACTTGAGGGAGGTGGAGAAGGCCTGTGAATGTCATGTGGGAGCAGGCAGGGGCAAGGATGGTTAAGCAGAGAGGTGTCCTCTAAGACAGGCTTTTCACACTTTAACATGAACTGAATCACCAAGGGATCTTGTTAAAATGCAGATTCTGATTCAGTAATTCTGAGGTAGGACCTGAGATGTATGTAGTATTTTTAACAAGTTCCCAGGTGCTTCAATGCTGCTATTCTGTGACCCATGCTTTGCGCAGCAAGCCTCTAGGAGAAGCTATTAAAGAAGTCAGTCTCTTATGTGAGTTCCCTAGCAGCACATTGTTGTACCTCACTGTCTGACATGGGCTGTGCTAAGCCAGGCAAAGGGAATGGCTGAGCCTGCCTGCCAGCAGGCACGTAAGTTAAGGAGAGTGTCTGTGTACGTGTACGTGTAGCGGTAGTTACAGAGTAATTCCTTGCAAAGAAGAGGAGGCGGCCACTCTTTTCTACTGGGAAATTCTCCCACTTCCTCCACCTTGGAAAATCAATGTTTGAATTTAATATGGGATGCGGAATCCCTGACATCCTGGCTGCAAAGTGAGCTTTTCTTCCCCTACAGTTTCCTTCGTCAGCATGTGATTATCACATAGGATTATCTACTGCAGTAAATAACTGTTCTGTGGTTGAGCACTTGAACTCCAAGGCCTTTTATGAGGTTTAAATTCTGGCTTTCACTTGCTAGCTCTGTGAGCTTGGGAAAATTACTGAACCCCTCTGTGACTCAGTTTCTTTCTTTGTAAATGGAGATCATGAAAGTAGCTACTATGTGGGATCATTGTGAAGACTGAACAGCCCCTGACAAACGCTGATGCTTAGGGACTTTTACGTGGGTGTTGCTACTATTAATAAAAGTGTTTATACATATATATATATATATATATATATATATATATAGAGAGAGAGAGAGAGAGAGAGAGAGAGAGAGAGGGTGGCAGGAAGAGAGAGAGAAAGAGAGAGAGAGAGAGAGAGAGAGACAGAGGCTGGGCACAGTGGCTCACACCTGTAATCCCAGCACTTTGGGAGGCCAAGGTGGGTGGATTGCCTGAGGTCAGGAGTTTGAGACCAGTCAGGCCAACATGGTGAAACCCCGTCTCTACTAAAAAATACAAAAAATTTAGCCAGGCATGGTGTGCACCTGTAATCCCAGCTACCTGGGAGGCTGAGGCAGGGGAATTGCTTGAATCAGGGAGGTGGAGGTTGCAGTGAGCCGAGATCATGCCACTGTACTCCAGCCTGGGCAACAGAGTGAGACTTCATCTCAACAACAACAAATACACACACACACACACACACACACATACACACACACACACACACACACACATGTGTCTTGGCTCTTCAACTAAGCCATCAGTTAGTTCATGGTCTCCCTACGGGACCCTGTTTTACACTTCCTGATATCCTATAATTCCCTGATGCCTGGCACCTAAGTAGTAACTACATTAGGCAATAGCCAAAAGTGGATGGACTCTGTTACCAGGGATCACTAATGTGAGCTTCTGGCTTCTGGAGAGACATATTAGTAGAGCCCTTTCTCAGTGATCATTTCTACCTTTGCTGTGGTTTGCTGTGGGTGTAGCATGGTACCACATATTAAGAGAACTGAAGGGGGCCAAAGGAACAGAGATCTTATGATTGTTCCAATACTGTTAGCAGGCACTGTGTATGCACATTTCCTGTGTTATCTCATTTAATCCTCACCACAACTCTCTGAAATAGAAAAGAAATATCATTATCCTCATTTTCTAAAACGGAAGACTGAGGCATTGAGGTTTTAATACCTTGCCCAAGTTGCCCTATCAATATAACATTCTGATGCCCGGCCCAAGTCCAAGCCACTATGCCATAATGCCAAGTCAGCCCTCTGACAATGAGCAGAGCTCCAGAGATACACAGAACCCCATGAATCCCAGTGAGTTGTCATTGGTAATAATGATTATTCTTAAAATTCTTCATCAAAAATGTGTATTAGCTTCTATTGCAACATTATCTTAATTATGTTGATTTAACAGGGAAAAATACAACCTGTCTTCTGCACTATCCAAAGTATATTTTCCTCATTGTTTATTTTAGATTACTACCCTGAATGATTCATATACTTTAAACATTCTTACTGTGAGAAATGCAGTATAAAATCTACAATTTTAGTTAAAAAATAGAGATAATGAAGCTGGCCCAGTGCGGTGGCTCACGCCTGTAATCCCAACACTTTGGGAGGCTGAGGCAGGCAGATCACAAGGTCAGGAGTTCGAGACCAGCCTGACTAACATGGTGAAACCCCTTTTGTAATAAAAATATAAAAATTAGCTGGGTGTGGCGGCGGGCGCCTATAATCCCAGCTACTTGGGAGGCTGAGGCAGGAGAGTCGTTTGAACCCAGGAGGTGGAGGTTGTAGTGAGCTGAGATCGTGCCATTGCACTCCAGCCAGGGCAACAGGGTGAGACCCCATATCAAAAAAAAAAAAAAAAACCAAAAGAGAATGAAGCCCAGAGTTTCATTCTTCCCATTTTTAAATAAAAACTCCACACTTAAAAAAAAAACACCTGACTTTAAGGCTATATTGTAGATTGGATGCCATTAGGTCTTCATGAATGTTTAAAGTGACAACATTCCACTGAAATTCAATTCAAATCTAACTTGAGAATATTTACATTTAATGGTCTATCTACACTGATGGAATTATTCAGTAAAATAAAAAAACAGTTATCCACAAATGTTCATGTCATTGTTTTAAGCCTCACGTTTTTCATTATATATTTATTTGGCAATTGTGTTTTTTCAAGTTACTCTTTTTATGTCAACGAGAGTTAAAAGGCCATGCTGGTTAAAGTTTTGCCAGATAAGCACAAAGCTAACCCCAGCTAGAGAAAAAAAATGCAGAGCCCATGAATTTTTAAAAGTTCATGCATAATATATCACAAAAGTAGGATGAATAATATGGGACGTGGGTTTTAATAAAAAGCTCCTTGACCATTTCTCAGAGACTCTGAGATGTAATCAATATCCAAAAAAGGTATCTTGGGGAAAAAGCCAAGATTTATGATATTTTTGCCAAGAATGACACTTTCAGCTTACTATATCAGCTGGGGGACATGATATTGAATTTCAGAGAACACAAGAAAGGAAGGTATTTTTATCTGCCTGACAATGCTTCAAGGATGCACTTTATGGTTCGCTTGTGACATCATATTTGATGGAAGGAAAATAACCACCAAAACAAGTGTTCTGAAGGCAACTGGGAAACTCACGTGTACCTCAGCATCAGTTCGTGACTGTGTCAGACTTCGGTTTCTTTCCACCTCTGAAAGCAAATCTCCAGATGAAAGATCCAAGAGGCGTGAGTGAAGTTTCTAGGTAAAACCAAGCAGAAACATTGAATAGCGATAATTTAATTATTTGTTTCAAAATCCTGCCTTGGAAAGTTAAATCTCAAAAGACTTGACATTTCCAGATTAGATAATACATGTCCTAATTAAAAAAAGTTTATTCTAGTTTATCAGTGTTCCCATACATGTATATGTATGTGTATGTGCAAATTACATTTTGTAAACAATAGTGATGCTTTTACAGTCTGTCAATCTGCCTTGGAAGATATGTAGTAGAAAAACGTAAGTAGTAGTGAAAAAAATAAGCAGTAGGAAAAGTATGAATACTCTGATACATTTATTGGGTAGTATGAAAATTAACATTTGATATTCACATTAAGAAAACCAATCACCAAGTTCACCTTACTATGTTGAGCAGTGGTTAAAATCTGAGCAGATAATTATAAAAGTGACCTTATTTCTAAACAGCATTGATCTTGTGAAATCTTCCCTTGGACACATTTTAACTCAAAGTCATTAATTTCATCTGTTAGGAACAATTAATGTGAATAGAAAATAATTGCTTCGGGGACCTGGGGACTCTGAGGATTTTGTACATTAATATTCACGTGCTATTCAATTATATACTGAATTCTTTATTTCAGTTTTGTTTGGGAGGACTGCTAAGCCAGAGACATTTCACTGTATTAATCTTGATACTAATTACTAAGGCTTTTCTGTGGACATTAAATTTGATCTGTTTAATTGCAAATACAATAAAAGTCATGATTTATGCCTAATGTTTCTGCTAGGCTGATGACATTTTGAAAATGGCACTTATAGCCTGGTTTGTCTTCGTTACAACTTTTGTGGCTCCAGATGCTAAAAAAAAATCTAATTGAGTAAGTAAATAATGCAGCTAAGCGTGCCTCTCTCGCTTCCGAAAAGTTTTTTCTACTCCTTTTTCTCCCTGGAGAGGCCCTGCTGCACACTGATGCTGATCTAAGAAATGCCTTTGCTTCTTTGCCACTGAGCAATGTTAGAATCATCTTAGAGGGCAGGGCTAACCCACTGGTCACTCTGTCCCAGCATATCTACCATGAAGTCAGCAGGGACTACAAACTCCACTAAAATGAGTCACATTCTCTCTGTTCCCCACTCAACTCTCTTTAGGCTGAACTTCTGTGAGAGCCCTGAGTACTTGGTCAGGTGATTATTCAACAAACATTTATACAGCACCTCCTGAAGGATGGCACTGTGGCAGGGCTGTATTCTATCCTCCTGCAAAGGTAAAGGTATTTTTTTGCTGTTGTGGGTTGGCCAGTTCTCCTTCTCAGTGGACCTTCAAATTGTGTGTCTGTGGAAGTCCTTTCACAAAAAAGAAAATAATTTCTAAACTGATTGCCTGTTGCTTTGAAAATCCAAATTTCTCCAGCAGAGCTAAGACCTCCATAGGTAACCAGAACCAATGCATTGTTTCTGGACAGTTTTTATAATCCTAATTCTATAATCCTAATTCAAGATTCAAGCTCTAGAATCTGACTTTCCTGGGGGCAAAGATAGAATTTATCTCATCTTGCAATCTCCGGAACCTGACAAAATACATCATACTTAGTAAGCAGCCCATTAGTGCTTGTTGTAGTCTTTAAACAAAAAGATGTCTTTATATTTTACTCACCCATATATAAGTTTTAAAGATTGAGAGAGTGCCAAAAGAATTACAATGTTGTGAGACCTAAGAATACATTTATCAATATGCAAACAGGACAAGAAGTTATGGGAAATGACATTCAACAAAAGAAATGATTTTGAGTGGTATATCATGCGATTTGAGAGAAGAGGCCTCAATGGATTAGCTATCTAACTGACTCAGTTCATGAATGCACTTCATTATTATTTCTCAGATATATGATGTCACACTTTCACCTACTTCATGAATATATGCATCTAAAAACCTGCCCTCCTCAAGGCTGTTTCAGTGGCTTTTATCCAAATGGGTCCCTTCCCTTCATTGAAACAGGGAAGGTCTGCATGGGAGAAAGGAGAGGTCCTGGGGCAAGGGCCAGGAGACCTGAGTTCTAGCCCTGTTGAAGGTACACGTTCTACAGGATCTCAGGAATGTAACTGAACCTCTTAGTCTCAAATCCCTCATCTGCAAAAAGAAAGATGGAAAAACTTAAACCAGAGCTACCATTTGACCCATCAGTCCATTACTAGGTGTGTACCCAAAGGAAAATCAATCATTCTACCAAAAAGATACAAGCACACACATGTTCATTGCCACGCTATTTACAGTACCAAAGACACGGAATCAACCTAGGTGCAAATAAGTAGTGGAATGGATAAAGAAATATGGTACATATGTACCATAGAATACAGCCATAAAAAAGAATGAAATCATGTCCTTTGCAGCAACACGAATCCAGCTAGAGGAGGCCATAATCCTATGTGAATTAATTCAGAAATAGAAAAACCAAATACTGCATGTTCTCACTTATAAGTGGAAGCTAGATACTGAGCACACATGGACATAAACATGGGAACAACAGACCCTGCAGACTACTAGATGGGGAAAAAGAAAGGGGGGAATGGGTTGAAAAACTACTTAGTGGGTACTATGCTCACTACCTCGGTGATGGGACCTGCATCCTAAACCCAGCATCATGCGATATACCCATGGAACAAAACTGCAGAAGTACCCCCTGAATCTAAAATAAAAGGTGAAGTTAAATGAAATTCCTAACAAAGTCACAACATCCAATGACAGAATTATAGGCATCAGTAAGTGTAGATTTTCAGAAAAAAGAAAGACAGAAGTGGCTATTTAATCTACTACCACAGGTATAGAGAGGCACTATCATATTAAGAAGGGAAAACAAACAGGATAATATGCTGAAATTCACATAGGCCAATTTATTGTTATACCTGACAGTTGGTGGTAGGTAATTTCTTAGATAATAAGGCACAAATGAATCATTCATTGTTATAGCTGTCATACATATAAGGCAAATAAAAATTGACTTAGAATAAAATAAAATCTGTTTACTTTTTTAAAAAAAATTTAAACATTTATTATTATTTTTAAAAATTTTTAATTATTATGGGTACATAATAGTTGTTTATATTTATGGGGGTGCATGTGATGTTTTGATACAGGTATACAATGTATAATGATCCAATCAGGGTAACTGGATTACCTATCATCTCAAGCATAATAAAATCTACTTTTGAGTTAAGGCTATAGGAAAGGAAATGATAGGTAAATATCACACAACTTCCCTTAAATAACTGTGAAAGCACATAACCCCAAAGAGACTACATTTCTTATGATAAGAATTTTTATAATAGGCTCATATTTTCACCATATACATAATATCCAGGCATGTGTGTGTACAGCATCACTTTTTATACTGATACTATATTACCTGTGCTTCAGTGAAAAATAGGTAGAATGTATACATTAGAAATTTAAGTCACTGTCAAAAAGAGCATAACTGACTTAAGAAGGCCATGACCTCTTAAGAGGAGCCCCCCAGCTTAGGGGGCAAATTCTCTATCATATACCCATGTATAGTTCATATTTACTGTTAGTGTTCATCTGAATAAAATCTCATCTGAAATACTTTAAACTTCCTGTCTTTAACCTGCAAATCCCAATGAATTCTGGAGTTAGACATACTTGTTTTATTTTAGACATGAAAAGTAGCAGGACTACTCAGTATAGGTTTGAAATAGGCCTTGTGTCATCTGTCACACTGTCTCAGTAACTGAGATTCAACTGGGTTTCAGAAATAGAGACTCCTAATTTCACACATTTTCAAACCAGAGGTAAGTGAGGGATCTTTTTACTCAAATGCTTCCTTTGACGGTGACAGTCTAACCCTCCCTGTCAGACTGGCTTCGCTGTCTCTGGAATGTGCCCCTCTCCTGTCTGAGTTGATCTTTTGTCCATTTTTCCATGGCACACTTTCCTCCTCCTGCCCCTAGATCCTGTCCAGTATTCAGGATGACACTGAAACCCTCCCTGTAAAGTCATCTATCCTTTCTAACCCACAGTGGATTCCCTGCCTTGAGGAATTGGACTGCCTCTCATTTTGGTCCTTTATCCAAAGTGTACTCTTACTGAGTTGTTCTCTGCGTAGGTTCTATCCTCCTAACAGGACGATCAGCTCCACGAAAATGCAGGCCAATCCCTTAATTTCTACATTGTCCCAGTGGCAGGGACTAGCTGGGTGTCACAAAACCTCGGGAACCTTGGCCCTCTTCTTTCTGGGGGCATGGCTGGCCTGCATTTCCCAGCCTCCTTTACAGTCAGGTGTGCCCACATGACATGTTTAGTTCTAGGTCACGGAGCCTGAGCAAAAGTGACATCTGCCCTTTCTTGCCTGGCCCAGGAATACCTCCCTCATATAGTCTTCCATGCTCTTTATCCTTCCACTGGCTTCATGCAGACAACTCAGCACAGCAACCT
Source organism: Gorilla gorilla gorilla (assembly GCF_029281585.2). Classification (NCBI taxonomy): domain Eukaryota; kingdom Metazoa; phylum Chordata; class Mammalia; order Primates; family Hominidae; genus Gorilla; species Gorilla gorilla. The sequence goes on from NC_073235.2 coordinate 35,356,066, forward strand.
TGGAAGCCACTTGTTGAAGATGAAGCCAACCAGGTATAAGGAGTTTAGCTTCTTTAATTATCTACTGGAAGAAAGCCACTCTGTGAAAAGAAACGACTTTTCTGGATTTGACCCAAGGAAGATATCAACTTATACTGAATTTGGGCCATGATTCGTTTGGAGTTTGTTATTATTGCTGACATCGACCTGGCTGACACAGTTCTCTTGGCAGCCTACAGGGTAGCCACTCAAGAAACATGCATGTTTCTATGTATATATGTCATATGTGTACATAGGTGCACACACATGTACATATATATGGGTATTTACACATGTATATGTAGTGGCTATGTCAACAGCCCAAGGTGACAACCCCACTGAAGATTCTAGCTTCATAGGAAAGAGACCTGCTTTCTGTCACTATACACAAGGGCAGGGGTTGGGGGATTGTGTGAAGAGCTAAGATGTATCACAATTTATAACAGAACGCATGCCTCATACAGGTGTAAAATACCAAGCTAAGCTTTGGGGACCTGGCAATGCCAGGGTAGTCAGTGCCTGGACTATACATTGGGTCGGTAATATTTGGTGGGTTCACTTGCCTTCATTCAGTCAGTTTTACGTTCTCTGTGCAGTTCTGCATCTGTAATTCAAGGCAGAGAAATGTCCCCCTCAACAGACTGTGCCAGGGACTGACTGTCCTTTATCTGGCAGGATGAAGGTGGAGTGGACCCTTCAGGGTGGTAGTGACTGATTCTGCAGCTCTCTAGTTAATGACGGCAGCAGAGACTGGAGACTGAGGTGCATTTGAGCCTTTGGCTATTTAGTAGAGACGGGGTTTCACCATGTTGGCCAGGCTGGTCTCGAACTGCTGACTTCAGGTTATCCACCTGCCGTAGACTCCCGAAGCGCTAGGATTACAGGCATGAGCCACTGCACCCAGCCCCTCCAACTATTAAAAGCCATATATCGGCACAAAAGAGAAGTTTTAACCGTTCAGCACCTGATCTGAGAGAAGGGATGCCAACAGCTGCCTTGGCTGCTCCCCGTCTCGGTAAGTCCTAGCCTGCTCTAGCCCACTGTCTCTCTGGGTTCTGCCACACTCTGCCACCTTGGTTAGCTGCTTATTTGGACCTGGCCATGTTTAGGGATCACCCTCCCTCAAATCTAGTGGACTGGATGTTGGGCTGATTTCTCGGAAAAAGAACTTACTGCTTTTTCAGCTTTAGTTTTGTTTTCAAATCATCTCCACTTTGGAGAGCTGTTCTCACCTCACAGCTTCTAGAAAGCTTCCTAGAGCCCCATTTCTGCTCCCTCAACTCTGTCTTAGGCAGGCCCTGGGCCCAGGGTTTGATTCCCTTTGAGCCCAACACAAGGGAAGCAAACCTGGAGTGAGTTATTATGAAATCTCCTGAGTATCTTTTGATACTGCTCACTTCCTCTGATTGCCTGTAAGTTCACCTTTCTAGAGGATTTGGTGCATGTTTAAGAGAAGCATTTTAAATATGACCCTGAATAGACATAATCAGGTGAATAAACTTTGTTCCTTCTGTTGGGTAACAAGGCAATTTCACAGGTATGCATAAGGATCTCCAAAAGGAAGGTGCAGGAAATTTTCTAAAACACCTTGGAGCCTGATGAAAATAATTTTTCTGTGGAAGCCAAATGATCTTCCATAAAAACCCCAAAGTTTTGCCTTATTCACATACTAGACTTACATTTTTGCCACACTGAGAAGTGTGATTTTTCATCAGCCCCTCCAGAATCCCATCAACAGAGATTGTGGAAGATCCCTGGGTTCACATTTCACAAGTTTCATTCTATTCCATTAAGAATTTATTATAAAATGAATATTATATAACTGCATATTACATAACTGAGTATTATATGGTCATTTCTTAGATTCACAAAAATTTGAGACCAGGACAAAATCTTTTTGGATAAAAGCTGATGTTTAATTAATTATGCCATTATTTCCATTTTGGGCTACAAAGATAAAACATAATATCTGCATTCAGCCTTCCTGCTGATGTGACAGTGTGCCTTCCAAATGTTCTCCTAGAGGCCCTTTAAAAAAATATGTCCATCATAATTTGATCTCACTTCAGTGTCTGAAATTTTTACAGCTAATTTTTTAAGCCATCTGCAACAGTCCTTGTTGCAATTATTATTTTCCCTGACAACTTTTAGACTTGCCTTGCACATCAACGTTTAGCTGCCCTGAGTGCATTCTATTTTGCTCTGGATGGTGTCTTGGCAAATGACATGGCTCTGTCTCTTTTCTACTTCTCCAGGACCCAAGGTTATAAAATACTTTTGAAACAATTATTCCACAGCTATATTTAAAACCTTCTTCAAGGGTCCCCACTTCCATGACAGCCTGATTATCCAGTGGCTACCTAAGGGAGCAGCATTTGGTTTGGTGATTAGAAAGTTTATTCGTGGTCTCTGCAGCTTAGACTGATGACCAGAGCACCTCTTACCTGTCCTTATCTGCTGCAATTCCATTAACAGTGCCCCAAGGCCCACAGGGTGAGCACTAGTGGGTAGATGGATGAGGATGAAAACAGCAGACCTTGCCCTAAAGAGCCTCCGCTCTAATTAGTCTAACACTGATTTATGCTTTATGCTTTATGAAGCATCTACTATGTGCAGAATCATGACTATGAGCTATGAGAGACTCAAGGAAGCTCATTAACAGAGCTGACAATATCCCTGAGCAGACCAAGCACACAAAGGAGAAAAAAATACAAGAATTCTTAAGGCAGAACATGCAAACAAGATCACAGTAGAGAAAGGGTGCCATGTAGCTAGAGATGGTGGAGGCCAGTATATTAACCACACAGTTAAATGTATGTAAGAGAATATTCTGTGCAAAGGGAACTTAGCTCTTTCTGCAGAGCTCCCAAATCTCTTGGTTTGAAGTCTTTACAAAACAAACAAACAAACAAACAAACAAACAAAATTTGGAAATATTTCAGACCTAACAGCAAAGTGACAGAATGTTGAGAAACAGGACAGAAGGTTAAGGCTCCCATGGCAGGCCAGTCAGACGTGTGGGCAGGAGGACAGCCGAAGAGTGACTCGCATTTGCTTGCCAAGCCTGACTCTCTGAAGCTTCCCTTTTGTCTTCTTCTGTAAATATGATCTAAGGGAGGAAGTGATTCAGCACAGCCTGAGCCTATTCTGGGATCTAAGAGACACAGAAGTGCCCTGAAATTTCCATTTTCATCACTAATTACTTTAACAGGTACTTTAATAAGTGCTTTCCAATTGCCCCCGCTGTTTTGTAAAATTATCTACACTGCATTTTACATTTTTAATCAAGCTTTATTTTTGAAAAGTTCTGACTTTCTGAAGATTTTGCCTTTTACATGTGGGGGAACACATTTTTTCCTTCTGATTTCACCAAACTAAAAGGATTAGTTAGTGGGGGAAAAAAAAAACCCCAAAAATTGACCTATTTTTACCAGACCTATTGGAAGCTCCATTGATGGTCACTAGAATTCAATGTACCACTTATTAGGAAGAAATGAATTACCACTTGCTCTGTGGGGGGAAGAGACACTCTGTGAAGTCCTTTACCTAATCTTATCTCATGAATCTTCATACTACTGTGTGGAAGAAGCTGTCATCTTAGTTTTTAGAGATGAAGAACCCAAGATGACAGAAGCGAAGGAAGGCATCTGAAGTCACAATGCTACATATATTTCAGGAAGCAGGAGAGCCAGGATTCTGTCCCAGACCTGCTTCCTTCTAAGTCCAAGCTCTTCCTACCACATTCTGCTTGCTTTTTCTATGAAGGGAGGGACGTGATAACATCATTGCTATCTTTTACAAGGCAAATCCTATGGAAGTAGCTTATTTCTGCCTAAATGTTAAGCCCACAATTTGAGCAGCTCCCATCAAATTAATTATGTTGCCTTGGTGATTTTCCTTCCCAGGTTCTGCTTTAGAGGCAGATAATTGGGGAGGAAATAATAATAATAACAGCAACAATAATAGCTGTGAACACTTATCGAGCTCTTTTTAGCACTAACTGTGTGTTTCACATATGTTATCCTTTTAAATCCTCATTACAACCTACAGTAAGAACTATCATACCTGTCTTGCAAGTGAAAAAACTGACACACAGAGCTAAAAAAATCTTGCCTAATGTCACATAAATAGTATCTGAACCCTGGACAGTCTGACTGCAGAGTTCATGCTCTTAATTCTACCCAGTTAAATCTGGTTAATGACGATTTGTTATAGACAACTTATTAAAATAACAATAAAAATTAATCAGTAAAATGAACTGCATAGAATTAAAAAATAATTACCTCTAAATACAATGTGATATCTGTTTGCTAGACTCAAACATCATTCATTCATTTACTTAAAATCATGCTTTCCTTATTATTCCATTGTTATCACTATTGGTATTTGATTGGTATTGTCAATTTCATTTGCTTTTTAGATCACTACATTCTTTCCATGGAAGCATAATTCCATATGTAAATTTGGACCTAACTGAAAAAATAAAACTATGCAAAAAAAAAAAATGAACATTTATAGAGTGCTCACTTGCAGGCTAGGTCTTGTGCTAAGTGTTTACATTACTATTATTTTTTAAAAATTTAATTTAATTTAATTCAATATTTTATTTTATTTTTATTTTTCCAGAAGTTATTGAGGTACAGGCGGTATTTGGTTACAAGAGTAAGTTCTTTAGTGGTGATTTCTGAGAATTTGGTGCACTCATCACCCGAGCAGTATACACTGCACCATATTTGTCATCTTTTATCCCTCGCCCCCTTCCCACTCTTCCTGCCAGGTCTTCAAACTCCATTCTATCATTTTTATGACTTTGCGCCCTCATAGCTTAGCTCCCACATATCAGTGAGGACATAGGATATTTGGTTTTCCATTTGTGAGTTACTTCATTTATAATAATAGTCTCCAATCTCATCCAGGTCACTGCAAATGCTGTTAATTCATTCCTTTTTATGGCTGTGTAGTATTCCATTGTGTATATATACCACAGTTTCTTTCTCCACTCATTGACTGATGGGCATTTGGGTTGGTTACACAATTTTGTAATTGCGAACTGTGCTGCTATAAATGTGTGTGCAAGTATCTTTTTCAAATAATGATTTGTTTTCCTCTGGGTAGATACCCAGTAGTGGCATTGCTGGATCAAATGGTAGTTATATTTTTAGTTCTTTAAGGAATCTTCACACTGTTTTCCATAGTGGTTGTACTAGTTTACATTCCCAGCGGCAGTGTAGAAGTGTTCCCTGTTCACCATATCCACTCTGACATCTACTGTTTTTTTTTCATTATGGCCATTCTTGCAGGAGTAAGGTGGTATTGCATTGTGGTTTTGATTTGCATTTCCCTGATCGTTAGAGATATTGAGCATTTTTTCATATGTTTGGTAGCCATTTGTATATTTTCTTTTGAGAATTGTCTATTCACGTCCTTAGCCCACTTTTTGATGGGATTGTTTGTTTTTTTCTTACTGATTTATTTGAGTTCATTGTAGATTCAGGATATTAGTCCTCTGTCAGATGTACAGATTGTGAAGATTTCCTCCCACTCTGTGGGCTGTCTGTTTACTGTGCTGACTTTTGGTGTCCATTTGTATGAAATGCCCTTTTCCATCCCTTTAAGTTTATGTGAGTTCTTATGTGTTAGGTGAGTCTCCTGAAGGCAGCAGATGGTTGGTTCATGAGTTCTTACCCATTCTGTGGTTCTGTATCTTTTAAGTGGAGCATTTAGGCCATTTACATTGAATGTTAGTATTGAGATGTGACGTACCATTGCATGTATTGGGCTCGTTGTTGCCTGTGTACTTCAGTTTTTGGTTTGTTGTTTTTGCTTTTTAACTTGTATTTTTGTTTTATAGGTCCTGTGTGATTTATGCTTTCAAGAGGTTCTGTTTTGATGAGTTTCCAGGATTTGTCTCAAGATTTAGAGCTCTTTTTAGCAGCTCTCGTAGTGGTGGCTTAGTGATGGCAAATTATCTCAGCATTTGTTTGTCTGAAAAAGACTGTATCTTTCCTTCATATACGATTCTTAGTTTCACTGTATACAAAATTCGTGGCTGATAATTGTTTTGTTTGAAGAGGCTGAAGATAGGGCCCCAATCCCTTCTAGCTTGTAGGGTTTCTGCTGAGAAATCTTCTGTTAATCTTATAGGTTTTCCTTTATAGGTTACCTGGTGCCTCTTAGGATTCTTACCTTCATCTTAAGTATGGATAGCCTGATGACAACGTGCCTAGGCAAAGATCATTTTGTGATGAATTTCACAGGTGTTCTTTGTGCTTCTTGTATTTGGATGTTTAGGTCTCTAGTGAGGCCAGGAAAGTTTTCCTGGATTATTCCCCCAAATATGTTTTCCAAGCTTTTAGAATTCTCTTCTTCCTCAGGAACACCAATTATTCTTATGTTTGGTTGTTTAACATAATCCCAGACTTCTTGGAGGCTTTGTTCATATTTTCTTATTCTTTTTTTCATTGTCTTTGTTGGATTGGGTTAATTTGAAGACATTGTCTTTGAGCTCTGAATTTCTTTCTTCTACTTGTTCAATTCTATTGCTGAGACTTCCAAAGCATTTTATATTTCTAAAAGTGTGTCCAAAGGAAAAGCTATATATTTCCTTGAATATTTCTCTGTTCACTTCTTGTATTAATTTTTGGATTTCCTCGCAGTGGACTTCGCCTTCTCTGATCCCTCCCTGATTAGCTTGATAACTAACCTCCTAAATTCTTTTTCATGTAAATCAAGGATTTCTTCTTGGTTTGGATCCATTGCTGGTGAACTAATGTGATTTTTTTGGAGAGTGTTAAAGAGCCTTGTTTTGTCATATTACCAGGGTTGGTTTTCTGGTTCCTTTTCATTTTGGTGGGCTCTGTCAGAGGGAAGATCTGGGGTTGAAGGCTGTTGTTCAGATCTTTTTGTCCTATGGGTATTCCCTTGATGTAGTACTCTCCCCCTTTTCCTATGGATGTGGCTTCCTGTAAGCCAAAAGTGATTGTTGTCTCTCTTCCAGATCTAGCCACCTAGTGAGTCTACTCGACTCCAGACAGGTACTGGGGGTTGTCTGCACAGAGTCCTGTGATGTGAAACGTCTATGGGTCTCTCAGCTGTGGATACCAGCAACTGTTCTGGTGGAGGCGACAGGGGAATGCAGTGGACTCCATGAGGGTCCTTGGCTTTGGTGGTTTAATGCTCTATTTTTGTGTTGGTTGGCCTCCTGCTAGGAGGTGGCGCTTTCTGGAAAGCATCAGCTGCATTAGTGTGGAAAGGCACCAGCTGTGGGCGGGGCCCTAGAGCTCCCAAGATTACATGCCCTTTGTCTTCTGCTACCGGGGTGGAAAGGGAAGGACCATCAAGTGGGGGTGGGGCTAGGCATGTCTGAGCTCAGGCTCTCCTTGGGTGCATCTTGCTGCCACTGCTGTAGGAGATGGGGGTGAGATTCCCAGGTCACTGGAGTTGTGTGCCTAGGCTTAGTCATGCAGGTTGTCAGGGAAGTCGGGGAAAGCCGGCAGTCACAGGCCTCACCCAGCTCCCATGCAAACCTAAGGGCCGGTCTCACTCCTACCATGCTCCCCCCAACCCTGCCCCCTCAACAGCCCTGAGTCTGTTTCCAGGCGGAAGGTGAGATAGGCTTGAAAACTTGCCCCAGGCTACCCACCACCCAGCTGAGAAAGAAAAAAGTCTTGGTTCTTCCCCTGCCTGTGGAGTCTGCAAACCAGATTTGTGCCCTCCTCTGAGTTCTGGCTAGGAAGCGTCTGGCCCTGTTCAAATTGTTACGAAGTTCAGCGGGAGATTTCCTTCTTCCTGTGGAGTTTTACCCCCTGCTCCTCTGGCCACCTTCCTGATGGATCCCTGTGGTGCCAGGCAGGAAGGGGCTGCTAGGGGACACAGCAAGCTCCCAGGGCCTTTCTGCTGCTTCTTCTACCCATGTATTTCACTCAGCTCTCTAAATTGACTCAGCTCCAGGTAAAGTCAGAAACTTCTCCCACAAACAGAACTTCAGCTTCTCCAGTGGTGGTGTGTGTTTGGGAGAGGAAGGTCTCCCTTTTCCACTTCCGCAGTTGGGGCACTCACAGTATTTGGGGCATCTCCTGGGTCCTGCAGGAGAGGTCGCTTCCTTTGCAGGGTCTGTGAGTCCTCTCGGGATTGCTGGTTTGTTCTTGCAGTTGATCTGGAGCTAAAATTCATAATGCAAGCCTCCGCATGCTGCCTTGTCTGGAGCTGCAATCTAGTCCTGCCTCCGGTCCTCCGTGATGAAGGTGATATGCATTATTTTTCCTTATTTAATCCTTACGGTCACTTTATGAGGTAGAAACTATTATCAACTCCATTTTTCAAATGAGAAAACTGAGGGACAAGAGAGGCTAAGTAACTGTTAAGTCAAGGATTTGAACCTGGACATAAACTTAAGGGCTGCCCCTATGGCACCTCATTCTCTGCCACTATATTGTCTTATCCATGTTTGAATGTTGGGGTACAATGATGAACAAGCACACTCCCTGCATCAAGGTGCTCATCGGACAGGCTGAGCAGGCACCTGCAACATAGTATGCTGTGGGAACCCTCGGCAGAGGGGTTCTAGGGGCTTTCCTAGGGAAGCTGTAGCTAAGTTTTAGCACAGCTAAGAGATGTTACCGAGAAGCGATTACTCAGGAGAGGGGGCTGTCTTAGTCTTTTCAATTGCTAAAACAAAATACCACAATCTTGTGGCTCATAAACAATAGAAATGTATTTCTCGCAGTTTTGGAGGCTGTGAAGTCCAAGATCAAGGTGCCAGCAGATCCAGTGTCTGCGGAGGGCCTATTTTCTGGTTCATAGATGATGCCTTCTCACTGTATCCTCAAGTGGTAGAAAGGACAAGGCAGCTTTCTGAGGACTCTTTTATAAGGGCACTGTCCCATTCATAAGAGCTCTCATGCTCGTGATCTAATCACTTCCCAAAGTTCCTGCCTTCTAATGCCATCACCTTGGGGGTTAAGATTTCAACATATGAATTTGGGGGAAGATACAAACAATCAGGCCAAAGCAGGGTCAAAAAAGAAAGAAAGGTCTTTCTGAGAAGAGCATATGAAAACGTCCAGAGACAAGAGAGAATGTGCCATTTTCTGCAAAAAGTTCAGCAAGACCACAGAGGCAAGTTCAAGAGGGGAATGGTGAGAGAGATGTGTCAGCAATCAGGAACTTGGGTCAAGTCACACAGTGAGCAAGTAAGTAGCTGAGTTAGGATCTCATTCCATCACTTTCTGCAAAATACATGCTTTCTTCTACTCCTTTGTCTACCTTATTCTTTTCCCAATGCTGGACTTGGCTGTGGGCCTCCATTACTCTTACCTATGCACAGAAAGGAAAGGTCTAGAGGAAGGGACTGCAGATGGGTCTCTGGGAAGAAATGTAGACACAATGGACATTCACACAGCTTTTATGCCTTCTCAGTATGCTTCTTCCTAAAAGGGGTGGCTGGGGAAGTAGGGGGTCAGTCTAGGGCCCTCAATTATGCTGCATGCTAGAAAAGAGCCACCAGCACTCCAGTGATCCGTAACTGCTAATCCTGAAGACATGCAGTGACTCCTCCTGTGACACCAAAGGGTTCCATATGTTATCCAGATGGTCAGCAAGAAACCATACGTGGGCCCTGCTCTTGCAACTACAATGAGGAGACATTAAAATCAAACTATTATCACTTAACTTTGGAAGATAACCTCCAAAGAAGGGAGAATGCAATGTCAGTGTTTTGGAGAACCAAAAAAAATTATGTAGAATTATTTATAAGATGGGTGCTTCCTTACATTATTAAAGGAAAGATTAGAACAAATGAAATTCAGAGTTTGAGAGATTACATAACCACTGGGACCTTCACAGCCTGCAATATTGACTCTCACAGTATTCCACTGCATGGGGGCTGGGATAAGAAAGAGATCAGAGTATTGATGAAAATGACTTTCGTGATGTGCACTCATCTGCATTTGACAGTTCAATGTCCTGGTTTTACTAGGACAAGTTGCTGGAGTCCCATTCATTTTACAACATTTGTGAAGATGTATTACATAAATGCAATCTCTGGCTGAATGTTCAATGAAAGCCCACTGTCTCACTTCCCTTGATAGTTAATACTAAGTTGTGCATTATCAGGGTTTCAGACTTATTACTTCAGTTTGCCTTATGGGCTTTGTTGCTACAGATCCGCATCATGGTTTCCCTGTAGCTTTATCCCCAAAGCAGTTTTTTAAATCCACTGTTACTTTACCCCATGGTAAGAAATGCCTCATGGTATTATAAACAAGCAGTTGGAAATTGTTATTTATGTGGCTTCCTAATAGCAATTTGAAATATAGGGCATAAAATTACTAGCTTACAACATTGTTCAATATTAACAGTGGGAAGGGTAATACGTAAAACAGACATTAAAGGATTAGCTGCAAAATACATTTCACTAAGCTAAATCATTTCTTGGCAAATGGCAGTTTCCAGCTAATACACAGGATTCATCAAGTCAAGTGGATTTATTTTTATTTTTCTATTAGTTTGTTAAATATATTCTATATTTAAACTTCAATTTTGCAGGTTTCTTTTTCAGGCATATTAGAGGAAGCTTCTGGAAACAGAATCCAAGATAGAAGTGATCTCAAGACTTTCAACTCAAAACTGCTCGTCGATTTCCCCAGCAAATCCTCTGAGTTGACTAAAGATGAGACTGTAACATCTCAGAGAAAAGTGCATGGCTATGACATTGCAAACATTTGTATGACAGATTAGGAAGTTACAACGGCATCAGAAATTTCACTAAAAAGGCATATCTTCCCCAAGACATAAAACAATGTTTCCATTGTTTTTGCTTCAGACTCTACAGACACACAACACTCTGTTCTAATCAAGCATGTCTGGAGTTCCGTAAACAATGTGAATCTGTGAAGCAGGCACCCAGAAGGAAGGTAAAGAGAAATTCCTAATCTCCTAGGGTGGAAATTGTGAATATTAAGCAGATATTCAATGCATAAATATAAATACCATAATCTCTCTATTTTCTTCTGGGACAGTCTGTAGTTACCATAATCCTAAAATTATTCCGTCTTCTCAAATCCCTAAAGATTTATTAATTTTCATAAAGTACTTTGATGGAAACTTTTTTCAAGATGCAAAGTTATCTTTCTCTGAGCTTGCCTTTCATATTATACCATGTGCAGTATTCGCAACCTCGGAGAATACCAAAAATGAGTTCTTATTTTTCAGAGAAATTGGTTATGGATCTATAAATAACTATTACAAATAAATGAGCATTATAGAAAGAAGAAGCTGCTCTTAGACTCATTTGAGAAACTATGGGGAAGTTCAGATTCCCAAGAGTAATTATTGTTGTAAAATTAAGGGTTTGCTTTGAACACTTGTTAGTATTCAGCCGATTTTAAAGACAACAATTTTTTTCTTAGACTGTGGGTTGGAGACTACAAATATTTCTCCTCAAATGCCCCATGTTAATAATTCCAGGGGTTTAAAAACATTTATTACATATAAATCTATAGTGTTTTATTTAGCTATTTGGTGTGGGATGGTAAATTTATTTCATAAACCCGTTCCTAATGGTAGAAAACTAAGGAAATAAGATGCCCTTTAACTTGAATGTACAAAAATTTAGTCATTGTGTAACATGTGAATTACTTATTCAAAAAGCCAATGGTTGAGTCACAGAAGATGTCACCAAGCCCAGTGCATCATCAAGCTCTACACTGGAGCAAAGCCCAGCTCCACACGCTGTGGTTAATGTTAACTGCCTTATCAAAATACCTCAATTGATTGGAAACCAATAGACCAAAATTCTCCATTACAGCCAACATATTTGAAACAAAGAGGATAATAACTATACAACTAGCTTTTCAACATGCAGGAGAAATCCTGGGCTCAGCCTCACGAATGAGCTTCCCTCTCCATGGCTACATCCATAACCAGGGAGGCGGGAAAGCAGGTGGCCACAGGTGTCATCATAATCTTGGGTTTAAATCCTGGCTTTGTGTGACTAGGGCAAGCCACTTCATCTTTTGAGTCTTCATTTCCTTTAGGGATAATAATACCAATACTAGCTCACAGGGGCTTACTGGAAATTTCAAATTCAAGAGATGGAGCTCTTGGATTCATAAGGTTGTGGTGAGGATTTAATTAAACGCTTGAAGACTGTTAGCTGTTTTTAGGATCTGGGGCACAATTTGTGGGGCCCAGAGAATCACCTCCACTGAAGAATCACCCTTTTGGCAGCAAGCTAAAGAAAGTGCAAAGTCAACAGCAGAGTGTTCAGCTGAGGTAGAACAAACACAAGTAGCAAGCGGAAGAGGGGATAGGTAAATACTTCAGTAGGTTCCTTTTGCCAATGCTGAGTCACAGTTGCTTTACAGTCAGAATGTCGGGAGCGGCTTGCTGGAAGCCCCTGCTTGTTTCGATGGATTTCCTTTCCTGTCTCCACAGGAGGGCTGTCCATGCCCTGAAAGGCACTCCTCCCTTGACAGGAAGTACGGGAGGACTTCCCTGCTGAGGCGGAACACTGGCTCCCTCACAAGATGGCCTCCTGTGACGGTGAGCAGAACTAGTGTCTTCATATTCTTCCCTCTCTGCTCACCCACCTGACATATCTGCCTTGTCTCACTTGCCTGAACACTCCTCAGTTTTCCTGATCTGGAAGCTAACTGGATGACACTTGTCCTGTTACGACCCATGGTCCCTAATATGACACAGAGCTATGGACCAGCTCTTAGCAAAACCCCTGAGCAGACAATCAATGAAGGTATATAAAATGGCAAATGAAGACTTGAGAATTCTACTCCATATAATCCTTCCTGACGAATCTCCAGGAACTGACAGTTTCCTTTGCCATAGCACTATCTAGACACGACCTCTCAAGGATACAAATAAATAAGAGCATTCCATTTCTCCTATTCCCTTCCTTGAACTGCAAATGTCTATCTATAATTACTAAGTATAATCACAACTGTTATTATACTGTCACCACGTGGTACTGGTAACACATATCTTACAATATGAAAATCCTTAAACAACTTCTTTCTTACTGATTTTACCGAGGACCAAGATAGACTATGCCACATGGCACCAAAGTACCATGTAGCCTGCTGCTGGTCCACTGAGTGACTGTGAGAGTTTTAAATTCCTTTTCACATTTACTTCTTGAATCTGTCACTAGACTCCAGAATCATCTGAAGGAATCAGGCAGTTCTCAATACCATCTCATTATTGACATTTATGTTGATCGATGTTGGCTCTTACAGAATTGGAATCTACAGATCAATTTCCTTATTAGATTCTTTCTCACGGCTGCCATAATCATTTTATCACACAGGCTGCTGCTATCAAATGCTGATTTATCACTACGTAATGGGACAAGCTAAATTAGTTCCTCTAATATGTTACAAGAAATAAAAAAAAATTCCTGGTTTTAAATCTCATTTTTCTCAAATCATAAGAAATTCCCTGATGTTTTTGTGTACAAAGAGGTTAATTTGAACTTATTCTCCCTTAAAACTGTGCTCCATGGGAGACCAATGGTGAATTCTAAGAGCAACTCACAATTCTCCTGGAAACAATTTTTCCTTTCCTTTTCAGAGAGCTTCAGATGTCAGATTAACCTTGGCCAACTGGATAAGCAGGGGTTCATGTCAGTGCCTCCGGTAGGGTTCCCAGCACCTGGCCAGGTAGCTCTTCATAAAGGAGGAGTAACAAAGCCTCCAACGCTGCTTCACCCACAACTGACCATACAATGGCCAAGAAAATACCAGTGTGGTTTGTGTCCACAGAACCCACCCCTACTCTTAGGAAGACAACTCAGAGTGTATGCTTCACTAAGAAATGGTCGGGAATGACATCATTTATAAAGCAAATTTATCCAAATATTTTCTAAAGGTTAATTAAATTCTTTTTTTTTGTTTTGTTTTTTTTAAGACAGGGTCTCACACCATTGCCTAGGCTGCAGTGCAGCGGCATGATCATGGCTCACTGCGGCCTCCACCTCTCGAGCTCAAACAATCCCCATGCCTCAGCCTTCTGAGTAGTTGGGACTACAGGCACACGCCAGCATGCCTGGCTAATTTTTGTGTTTTTTGTAGAGATGGGGTTTCGCCATGTTGCCCAGGCTGGTTTCCAACTACTGGGCTCAAGCGATCCACCTGCCTCGGCAGAGTGGATATCTTGAATCCCAAAGTGCTAGGATTACCGGTGTGACACCATACCCAGCCCTAATGCTAAATTCTGTATAGGAAGAATAATCTAAGCAATTGTCCTGTCTCTACAGACTTATAATTTCTAGGATATGGATAATGCAGATTTTCAGGAGTTTCTGACATGAGACCTCAGGAATCCATGAACAGGGCCGGGTGCACTGGCTCATGCCTGTAATTCCAGCACTTTGGGAGGCCAAGGCAGGCAGATCAACTGAGGTCAGGGGTTTGAGACCAACCTGGCCAACATGATGAAATCCCACCTCCACCAAAAACACAAAAACAAAAACAAAAATTAGCTGGGCATGGTGGCGTGCACCTGTAGTCCCAGCTACTGGGGAGTCTGAGATGGGAGGATCACTTGAACCCGGGAGGTGGTGGTTGCAGTGAGCCGAGATTGTGCCACTGCACTCCAGCCTGGGTGACAGAGTGTGACCTAGAATTCAAGACATTTATAAATTTGGAGGGAAAAAAAATGCATCTTTAGTTTCATTAAACTTGAACCAAAATTCAGTATTTCCTTCAGTTATGAATGCAGGCATCAAACTACAGTGCTATAAACTTGTGACTTTGTCTCCAACAGAAATTACAGACATTTTATCATATTACAGTTGTTGAAAATATCTCTAAATATTGTGTATGTGTATCACTATTTAAAAATCAAGTTGAACTTGCCTCTTGCGCTTGTTATTTCATGCTTTAGAAAGGAAGCACATGTATTACCATCTCATATATGTTTTTCCAATATTTTGGCAACTGTATTTCAATGTAATTGCCTTTCTTTATAATCTTATGTCTTTTATGCATTAAAAGCATTATTCTGAGAAAGAACCATAGGCTTCCTTGATCTGAAAAAAAATGGTCTATGGTTAAAAATTGGTTATGAACCTCACTGCTCCCCAACCCTCTGTCTTACATTGCATATGGCATGGAGCCCTTCTGTTGTGGCTCTGACTTCCCACATGTGTGAACAGGAATGGGTGAATTTCAGGGATTCTGAGTCCTGCCATTTACCTCTAGAACCTGGAGTCACTGGCCCTGGTTGGGGGAGGAACTTACGTTAATTCAAATCTCCACTAAAATAAATTAGCTTTCTTTTCATTGCCAAGCAGAGCGCTACAGCTATGATTGTTATGTATTGTTGCAATCTAGACCTTAATGGCATTTTAGCCCTGTGGTGAGCTCAAGAGAAACTATTTTCAAACTTCAAAAGGCCATTAAAACATGTGCAGATGTCTGGAAAATTAATACTATTATCTAACTCTCACCCTTTGCCTGTAGGAGGCAAAGAAGAAACAAGGCTCAAGAAAGATATTAGAGATCAATACACGGTCATAAAGCAAAGAGCTGTCCTTCTAGGGAGCACGGATGAGGATGAGTGAGAGATCCCACAGTGCTTCTGAAGAGGCTTTTTCATTAGATTTTTTTTTTTTTTTGGTTGAAGTCATTCACTTAATCTGTTAAAAATTTAAAGAGGGAATGAGGATGGGATGGAAAGTGGAAGGAGAGAGAAAAAGATAAAGATAATTTTCTGCCACCCTACTTCAATTTGGATGTTCAAGGTCCAGAATTCTCAAGAGTGGAAGTATTCATTCATTCACACGACAAAACCTGAATTTGTCAAGGTTAATGTTGAACAAGCTCCAGTCTGTTTTAAAGCAAAAGCGTTTTGCATCTTGAAAGATTTGAGCTGCATTCTGTAAAATTCTTAGTGTAGGGAGGTATTCTCATAGGTAGTTTCAAGGCTTTTATAAAGTTTTCAGAACCACAGGATATTCTCTTCCCTTCCTTCATTTTATTCCCAGCAGATGTTATGCTATAGGTGTCCCAGGTATTCCCAAAAACCTAGAAAACCAGACTTAATTTTTTAAAATCAGAGGATGAAAGCTTTATATTTTATTAAAACATGGAGAAAGTTTTTCAATTTTGAAAGAGGACAGAGAAATGGGATAGCAGGTATTTTTAGTAAGTTTTTTTTTTTTTTTTTTTTTTTTAAGAGACAGAGTCTCGCTCTGTGGCCCAGGCTGGAGTGTGGTGGTGCAGTCTCAGCTCACTGCAAGCTCTGCCTTCCGGGTTCACGCCATTCTCCTGCCTCAGCCTCCCGAGTAGCTGGGACTACAGGTGCCCGCCACCACGCCCAGCTAATTTTTATATTTTTAGTAGAGACGGGGTTTCATTGTGTTAGCCAGGATGGTCTCGATCTCCTGACCTCTTGATCCGCCCACCTTGGCCTCCCAAAGTGCTGGGATTACAGGTGTGAGCCACCGAGCCCAGCCAGTGTTTTTTTGTTTTTTTTTTTTTTTAATATAGGTAAAGCTGAACATTGGAAATACATTGAGAATCCTTTACAGAATATTACATGGATTTTCCTCTCTGCATAGCCCTTTGTAAGAAAACCTGAAAACATTCACAGACTGTGGGTAACACATCCTTTTAAATGGGAAGTTTTCCTTTTAAATTCAAGAATAAGCAAGATGGGCTGTGTTAATCAGGATTACACCTAGCTTTCAGGGACAGAAGAAAAGATTTTGGTGCCATAAACATACAAGGATTTATTTTCCTTAAGCTAGAAATCCAGAGATAGGTTGTCATAAAGATTTTGGGGGTTGTTACTGCATCATTATTTGGGCTTATCCTGCGTGATAAGTGAGGCAACATAAAATGTGCCAGCAGGACCAAGTGGCAAATATAGTCTGAAACAGGGTCATGTATCAAAAATCTCTGGACCACATTTTAATTTTATTGGGGTGAGTGAGATGGTGGAGAGGAGACAGGGTGAATGTGGAGCTTCAAAATGGACGGACAGAATAGTGTGTGGACTCACACCATGATCTTTTGCTCCAAGAACCACCATGAAACATACTGGAGAAACCAAAAGAATTCACAGATCCTTTGAAAGAAGGAGTACTCCACCGCAAATTCCATGAAACAGGTGAAAAACTGTGAGTTCCCAAAGCGTGAGGGGGAGAAACTACCTCTGAACACACATCCCCACTGGGGAATCTGAAAACTCCAGATCACCCACGGGAGAAGGATTTAACCTTACCTAGGGATGAAACAGGCTTAGGGAGTTGTGAGAAATATAGAAGTACAAGTAGCAGTGAGAAGTGCCTTGAATGCACTCCCAGCTTCTAGCTTAAGCCCCAGGAAGCCATCCCTGATTATATCTCATGGGGGCCCTCTGGGAAGACAGCCAGAGGAATTGGGGAGGGGTTGCTGGGTAAAGGAAACTCTCAACTGAAATTGGTAGTGGTTTCAACTCCACAGATTCTCTTGAGTGGAGTCCAGGGGACCAGCAGGAGCTGTTGTGGATAGGAGTGAGCTAGCGAAGGAGCTACTGCGGACAGAGTGGACAGACAGGGAGGGGAGAGGTCTGAAAGCCATGCTTGCTTTCTCAGCTGGGTAGCTCACAGTCTGGGGCAAAGTCTGAGTGGGGAACTGCAGGAGTGAGACCCACCTCACCAACTGCCTGGGAGCTGGGTGAAGCTATCCCTCACTTCTGTGGTGAACTATATAACACAGCAGAGACAGCCAACATCCCCTCTGGAACATAACCCCATTGGCCTGAGAATCACTCCCCCATGCCCCACAGTGGCCATGGCAAGCTCCACCCAAGGAGAGTCTGAGCCCACACCTGCCTAACCCTGCCCTGACTGGGTAGTACTTCCTTACCTGCCCTGGTAGCTGAACACAAAACATAGAAACTCTTGGGAGCTTTATGGCCCCACCCATTACCTGAAAAACCAAAATACTCTGGCCATCTTAGGGCAAGCTTAGAGCCCCCTACTAGCATCTTGGCTGCTGCTGTCTTGAAAGTGCCACCTCCTGGCTGGAGGCCAACCAACTCAGGCCATTACAGCAACTCAGGACAGAATAACCTTGATCCCAGGAAGGAGAGGACAACACTTGATTCCACTGCCTGCAACATCTTGGCTAACCAGAGGTCCTGAGGGTGTCCATGTGACAACTTCACCGCTAGCATAACCAGTATTCAAGAAAGCAAGCACATTGAACATACGTATAACCAAGGACATTTACAGAGTCCACTTCACTCCCCTGCCACCTCTACCAGGGCAGGTACTGGTTTCCATGGCTGAGAGACCTGAAGATGGACTGCATCACAGGACTTTTTGGAGACATTCCACAGCACCAGCCTGAAGCCTGATAGCCCCGCTGCGTAGATAGACCCAGAAGAGCAACAACAATCACTGCAGTCCAGCTCTCAGGAAGCCCCATTCCCAGGGGTAAGGGGAGAGCACATCAAGGGAGCACCCCGTGGGACAAGAGAATCTGAACAGCAGGCTTGGCCAGTAGGTCTGGCCTCTCCATTGAATTAGTCTACCCAAATGAGAAAGAACCAGAAAAGTAATTCTGGTAATATGACAAAACAGGGTTCTATAACAAGCCCAAAAGATCACACCAGCTCCCCAGCAATGGATCCAAACTAAGAAGAAATCTCTGAATTGCCAGATAAAGAATTCAGAAGGTTGATTATTAAGCTACTCAAGGAGATACAAGAGAAAGGTGAAAATCAACTTCAAGAAATAAAAAAAATGGGATATGGATACAAAATTATCCAGAGAAATAGATATCATAAAGAAAAAACAATCACAACTTCTGGAAATGAAAGACATGCTTAGAGAAATGCAACATGCAGGGAGAGTTTCAACAATAGACTAGGATAAGTAGAAGAAAGAGCTTCAGAACTTGAAGTCAAGGCTTTTGAATTAACCCAATCAGACAAAGACAATGAAAAAATAATTTAAAAAAATGAACAAAGCCTCTAAGAAATTTGTGATTTTGTTAAATGGGCAAACCTAAGAATAATTGATGTCCCTGAGGAAGAGAAATCTAAAAGTTTGGAAAACTTATTTGTGGGAATAATTGAGGAAGACTTGCCCTTGCTATAGAGATCTAGACATTCAAATAGAAGAAGCTCAAATAACACCTGGGGAATTCATTGCAAAAAGATCATCACCTAGGCACATAGTCATCAGGTTATCTAAAGTCAAAACAAGGGAAAGTATCTTAAGAGCTGTGAGACAAAACCATAAGATAATCTACACATGAAAACCTATCAGATTAACAGCAGACTTCTCAGCAGAAATCTTATAAGCCAGAAGGGATTGGGGTCCAATCTTCAGCCTCCTGAAACAAAATAATTGTCAGCCAAGGAATGTGTATTCAGTGAAACTAAGCTTCATAAATGAAGGAGAGATAAAGTCTCTTTCAGATAAATAAATACTGAGAGAATTCATCACAACTCAGTCAGCACTACATAAAATGCTAAAAGGAGTTTAAAATCTTCAAACAAAACCTCAGAATATACCACAATAGAACTCCCTTAAAGCATAAATCTCACAGGGCCTATAAAACAATAACACAATGGAAAAAAAACCCAAGGTATTAAGGCGACAACTAACATGATGAATAGAACAATACCTCACATCTCAATACCAATGTTGAATGTAAATAGCCTAAATGCTCTACTTAAAAGATACAGAATGGCAGAATGGATAAAAATCCATCAACCATGTATCTGCTGTCTTTAAGAGACTCACCTAACACATAAGGACTCACATAAACCTAAGGGATGGGGTGGAAAAATATACTCTATGCAGATGGAAACCAAAAGAAAGCAGACAAAACATACTTTAAAGCAACAACAGTAAAAAAGACAAAGAGGGACATTATATAATGATAAAAGGAATAATCCAACAGGAAAATATCAGAATCCTAAACATATATGCACCTAACACTGGAGCTCCCAAATGTATTGGTGTGACTGTGGGTAATACATCTTTTTGGATGTGAATGTTTTCCTCTTGAAGTTCAGAATAAATAAGGAATATCTCAGGATTTCATTCAGCTGCAAAAACAAGCAAACAAAAAAAACAGAAAGCCTCACTTAACAGTTACTTCAGCTTATAGGGATTTATATTTCTTACATAGCCAAATGTCCAGAGGTAGGCAGTCCAGGGCTTGTGTAACAGTTCATTGATCTTGTCAAGGAACTAAACTCTTCCAATCTTTCTGCTCTGCTCTGCCCTCTTTTACTAGGAGCTCATGCCAAGATGACTGCTGCACATCCTGGCATTGCTTCCACCTTCCAGATAGAAGGGTTAAGAGGGGATGAAGAACATCTAGAGCCATATCTGTCCCTCCTTTATCAGGTAACATAAGTTTTGTCATAAATCTCTATGGCAGATTTCCTTTTAGGTCTCATAGGCCAGAACTAGGAGAAAAGGAGGCTGAGAAATAGTATATTTGGCTTTCTAATCTCTGAAGTAGAAGAAAGAAGGGAAAAGAATATTGATTGTGTATGGTGGTCACAAGTGCTGCCTATCACATAAATCTAGCTCTCTTTCCTTTTGGGAGTATGTTCATCAGTTGTGCTTCCTGACCCCTCTGTGGTTGGGTGGGGCCCTGTGACTAGTTCTGGCTAATGAATTGTGGATGGAATGCTTCAAGCAAGAGCATTTTAAATACAGATGTGAAACCCCCTCAGAGCTTTCATCTTGCTGGCCTAGTGACTGGCAATGTTTGAGATGGTGGCTGGTCCATCAGCAAGGTCTCCTGAGTGTTTAACATGTGCACAGCAAGCCTGATGACTCATAAAAGACATGTGGCATGAGAAAGAAATAGACTTTTGTATTTGAAGCCATGGAGATTTTATGGTTGTTTGTTACCACAGCATGACCTATCCTACTCTAACTGATTCAGTGAGTCAACTTGAAATGTCAGCAGCCATAAGAACACGTTTGAGAGGCAAAAATAGTTTCAGTTTCAGACAAGGCCCATGTATTAGAGACCCCTGAAAACCAACATAGATCTCAGTGGGACAATATCCTGAAGCCAGCTTTCTCTACTTCAAGAGCAGTGAAGTGGACTTTAATTCATAATGTTACACAGCTGTCCTCGTACTGCCCACAGGACACCGACAAATGATCTCCCTCTCCTGTGTCTCTACATAGGTGAGTGGCTAATGAAACATAGCACGTTCAAGGTAAGCCACCACATTTAATATGAACTTCCAGGATGACCATCCACAAAAATTTAATGCATGATAATGAGGGATGGCATAGTTTATGACCAGCCTTGTTAACGATATAGTTCACATCTCCACCCCCAAGAGGAAGACAAAAATCTGGAAGGGGAAGGGAGGTGACTAAGAGTTAAAACGTTAATGGCCTCTTCAGTTACACTGAGTGTCTGATTTTTATCTCTAAATACAGTATTTCACATCCTCAGCGAAATCAACAGGAATGTATTCAATAGGACAGGACTTTTCCATAAGGACCGAAAGCTACCAATATCAAGCCATTTTAACAGAAGGCAAGTCATATTATGGGAGAGGAAAGAGAACATTAGCAGAATTCAGTACAAAGGAGGCGATTGCTTGACTAGTGATTTCATGTTTCACTGTTGCTCACACGCCATTTTAACTACTATCCCTGGTCTTACTGTGAGATGGGAGGAGCTAGCCATATGGATTTATGCTGGCAAAACTGTTGTTTCCACAGCAGATGGTAACAAAAAATCTTACACAACATACTTATGTGCTAAAAATCACTTAACGTAATTGTAGTTAGGTTAATCTGGCTTGAAATGCATAGTGTAATGTATGCAGCAAAGAGAACATTAAATGGTAACAAGTGTAATTACTGATGTAGTCCCTTCCAGGCAGTCATGCTACAGTGCTCACTTGCAAAGGGCAAAGGCTAGTTTGGAAACAGCAAGGGAAGAACAGAAAGCCGTTGTTGCACGATGCTTTACTTCTGTGGAGTTTTAAATTGCTTATTTAAAAGGAGGTAAGAGATAACTAATCCTTTGATTTGTAAAATCTATGTATGAACTGCTTTGCTCTCCATGAATGTGTACACACCTTGTTTCTGTGGTTGTCATCTTTGGAGTGTAAATTTTTAAAGCCAAAATAAACATTACATATTTAGGGACATTAATAATTATTATACTAAATAGTTATGGTTCCTTTTAAAGATTTCAGTGGATTCCCACTCTATCACAAAGGCATAAACCCTTTACATCTTTGAATCATTTAATTTTATGTATTCTTTTGGTATTCCACTTGGGAGTTATGGGGTGTGAAATATGCATCATGATGAGAAAACAATTAAACAGCACACCTGTTGTTTATGCATATTGTACTCAGGAAGGGCCTGCTGGAACCATTATTTAATTCCCCAGCATGGTGTCAACCAAGGGGCTATCAGAGGTGACCTGACAACACCAAATTATACTTTTATTTGTATTATGTGACTTGTGCTTTGCCCTCCTGTTAGAATGATATTTACTTCTCAAGTCAAAATCATGTTTGTGACCCATAATAACAATCAGTGAGATTTTCATGTTTAATAGAAAAATATTAGCTCACATTTGCTACAGAAGGAGTGAGTAGTGATAGAATTATAAGAGCAGCAGAGGCAGTCACCATTTAATGAGTGCCTCCCATGCCTAGGTAAATCAAGCAGTTTATAGATAGATTAAGGAGAAAAATAGGACATCCTGGGTTTATTCACAATACAGGAGAAGAAATGTTCTTTTTGCTACATTTTCATTAACAGACCATTGATAGTAGAAGTTCACTGTAAGTTTAACGAACCCTCTGCAAGCAACTGCAGTGCGGTGGGTGCCGGGCAAGGCATGAAAGACAAGGCGAGAGCAGAGATGGGGGAAGAGAAAGTATTGGTACTTAGAGGCAAACTGACACTCTAGGTATCGACAGAGGCACTGATATGTGAAAAAGGAAGAAAAGAGGCTGCTTTTCATGGGGAGCAGAAGACTGCATGGTGGTAAATGTCATGAGCGTCTGTCATTCAGATGGAGATGGAGTGTATAGATATAGTCATGGAAATAATTACAACTGCAACAGTTAAAATGACTGAGCATTTACTGTATGACAGGCCTGGCCCTAACTCCTTAGATGTGATATATATTTTTTTAATTTGAAAAAGAGCATTATTTTTCTCTTGTGACAAAATATATGTACAACACAAAATTTACCATTTCCATCACTTTTAAATGGATAATCCAGTGGCATTAAGCATCTTTTTATGTGTTTATTGGCCATTTGTAGATCCTTTTTGGAGAAATGTCTATTCAAGTCTTTGCCCCCTTTTAATTGTATTTTTTAGTTAAGAAATAATAATTGTACATATTCATGGGGTACATAGTGATGCTGTTACACATATAATGTACAGTGATCGTATCAGGGTAATTAGCATATCCATCATCTCAAACATTTATCTTTCCATATGTGATACTTTAATCCTCACAACTTCCCTATGGGGTGGATAGCATTATTAGCCACATTTTACAGATGAGGAAATGGTGGTAGAGGGATAAAATACCTTGTTCAAGTTAAAAACCTAGACAGTCTGGCTCCAGAGTGTGTGTGCTTTTCATCTATGTGCTATAAAAAAATTACTCAACAAGACATTGTTGTGATCACACTAAAAAGTTCATAGGATTCTCGGTCTGTGCTTTCTCGTGGCCTTGATTTCCTTTATACTGATTCTTATTTTTGAATAAGGGCCTCTAAGATAGACAGGTTTAAACGTATTTCAGCTGAGTTGCTGAGATTTAATGGAGCTGCCACTTGGGTTTTTCAAAGCCCTTACAAGGCCAGTGGTTGACCCTATACCTGCTGGTAGTCCTTAGGGGAAGCAGTACGATATAATAGGTAAAACTTTGGCTTTGAAGTCAGATTGAAGCACAAACCCAAGGTGAGGTCACACCAGATGTGTGATCTTGTTTATTCATCTGTAAAAGAGAGATATTATTTCCTTATTGTATTTTCATGAAAAATGGAGACACTTCAGGTAAGGTACTGCAGTAAGAGCAGTCCTCACCAGACTGAATCTGCTGGTGCCTTGATCTTGGACTGTCCAGCCTCTAGAACTGTGAGAAAATACAGTTCTATTGTTCATAAATGGTCCAATCTGTGCTATTTTGTTATAGCAACAGGAACAGACTATGGCACTGATATGGTTTGGATTTGTGTCCCTGCCCAAACCTCATGTTGAAGTGTAATCCCCAGTGTTGGAGGAGGGGCCTGTTGGGAGGTGATTGGATCAAGGGGGTGGATTTTCCCCTTGCTATTCTCATGATAGTGAGTAGTTACAGCGAGATCTGGTTGTTTAAAAATGTGTAGCACCTCCCCCTTCTCTCTCTTGCTCCTGCTCCAGCCATGTAGGACATGCCTGCTTCCCCTTTACCTTCTGCCATGATTGGAAGCTTCCTGAGGCCTCCCCAGAAGCAGATGCCACTATACTTCCTGTACAGCCTGTGGAACTGTGAGCCAATTAAACCTCTTTTCTGTATAAATTACCCAGTCTCAGGTATTTCTTTATAGCAGTGCAAGAACAGACTAATACAGGCACTTAATGTAACGTGTGGACCACAAGGAGTGTACAACAAATAGTCTTTATTATCATGGGTCACTTCAGAGTGCATGTGCTTGGTCTAATCCCAGAAGGCAATTATCTCTCTCAACCTTCCGCAGGTAGCTCAGCACACAACACTGAGAAGCAGGTGTTTCCTGCTGGCATTTTCCTATCCAACCTTCCTCAGGAGTCCTGCCCTAGATGCCCAATACACCCATTGCCTTCCTAGAGCCCAAGCCTGAGGCCTGTGGAGGCTTGCTCTGGTTGTTAGTATCCTCTCACCTTGGTTTCCAGCAATATGGTGATGTCAGCTCAACTGTCGGCTAGGAGACTCAGCATCTTACAAAGAAAATGGGGATGGGAGACTGACATAACCAGTAACGGGAGAAAGGTGCTCATGAATATTCTTCTACAATAATAAAAACAACGACAATGTCAGCTCATCAGATGAAGAAAATGTCAGTCGTGTTGTATTTATTGAATATTAGTAATAATGAGTATAATACAATTAGTTTAAATATTTATTTCAGCATCAAAGTAAACAGCATGGCTTTTACAGTAAAATAAGGGTTGATTTCTAGGCTTATTAAGTGTATGCTTTGTGGAAAGTTTGAAGCTCATTTCATTATCTGTAAGATGGGAGCAGCAACGCCTACCTTATGGAATGCTGGGGGAAATAAATGAGATGATTCCTAAAAAGCCCCACAGGAGATACTCAATAAGTGGTAGCTGTTGTTATTATCTAGAACACGGATTTGCACACCACAACCTATGGACTAAATCCCTGCTTTTGTAAATATAATTTTATTGAAACACAGTCACACTCATTCATTTACATATTATCTACATGAGCTTTTGCCTACCACTGCAGAGTGAGCATGCCTGACAAGAGGCCTTACAGCCAGCTCTTTGCTAAAATATTTACTATATGACCCTTTACAGAAATAAATGCTTCCCGACCCCTGATCTGGAATAGGGGTTCTCAAGCTGTAGCATGCATCAGGATTACCTGGAGGGCTTGAAAAAGTCAGATTGCCGGACACCTACACCCAGATGTTCTGAATCAGGAGGTGTAGGGTGGGCCCGAGAACTTGCATTTCTAAAAGGTTCCCAGGTGATGCTGCTGCTGTTGGTGGTGGTGCAGGGACCTCAGTTGAGAACCACTGATTCTGATAAACTTTTCAAATTTCTTTTCTATGACTTCAATAGGATACATACACATCATTAGGTTTGTTTGTGGCTGTTGAAATACACATAAGAGGCATTTATTTACTCTGTCTGGTGCTCTGGTAAATTTTCAGGGCCTTTCCAGATTTCATGTCTAGTGAGGTTGACTTTCCCCCTCTTAGATCCTGCCACAGTCTAAAACACAACTGATAAAACACAAGCTTTCTGCTCCTTACACAAACTTATTCTGGGTCCCTTCTACCAACCGAAGCAGAGGAACATTTCTAAAGTCTGGGCTTTACTTTCTTTCTACTTCCTTTCTCCATCCTCTAAGGCCTTATTGAAAACAAATCATTCTCATGCTAGTCTTTCCAGCTCCTTTCCAATTTTCGAAAATTATTTTCAACAGGATACAGAGCAGTAAAAGCTATCCAAAAAGTTCTTGTAAATAGGACTCTCAATTATTTTATTTTTTACTGTGGAGGGGGATGGGAGGGGGCTGGAGTACTAAACTGGCTCACTGGTGTTTCTGGTGATCATGCTCAGAGTCTAAGGACAGACTGTTGCTTGCAACAGTCTAAGGACAGTCTGTTTCCCCCCTTGCAGTGCTGAGAGAAAGTCAGGAGGGTAAACAGTATCTCACTCCCGAAGAACAAAGGGCTGAGGTGGAATGGGAGCTCCGTGACCACCAGCAGAAGAGGTATTTTGGGCCTATAAGGCACTTCCCAAATCACACCACAGAGATAAGAGCACAGATGAGCCTGTTCTTCCCATCTATTGCATACTTGCATATCCTGAATATTGCTTCCAGCAGAATGGTAAAGAATGCATAGCTGCTTTCTCTCACTGGGAGTGACAAGGGTCCCTTCTGACAGATCACTTCCTGCAGTTGTTAAATGTTAGAACAGCAAAAGGCAGTAGTTTTCAAAAGAACATGACAAGGATCAGTAGCATTTCATGGTCTTTTAATTTTTAAAAACTATACAATATGTGAAACTATTCTTATAATAAAATATCAGATAATGTAGAAGTGTATATAGTAAAAGTGGAAGTCTTTTTTACAATGCTTCCCTCCCCATCTCACCCCCCTTCAGTCCTGTTTTCTCCTGCCAGAAGTAACCATTGTTTATATTTGATGTGGATCCTTCCAGAACACTTCCAATGCATGCAAATTTGCTAACACATATTTAGGTTTTTAAAAACATAAATAAATGGCACAGTATGATGCACATTGTTCCGCAACTTCTTTTATATAATAGAATATTTTGGGATTCTTTCTGTCAGTACACGGAGATCAGTTTTACTCACTTTTCCCACCGCATGGTGCTCCATTACATGGAAGAACCATTCTTGGCTTAACCTTTTCCCCACTAAACTTTATTTTGGTTATTTCTGATTCTTTGTTGTTATGAACAATGCTGCAATAACCATTCTAAAACTTAAATATCTACTTGTGTACAAGCATTTCTGCAGAAGAGATATCAAGAACCGGCATTTCTGGGGCTGATATGCATACTTAAATTTTTGTTATAAAGAGCCAAATTACCTTTCAACAAAAGTGTAGCACCCACTTATCACACTCTAAATACTGGATATCAATTTTTAAAATATTTGTCAACCAACAATGTTGTTTGATTGCTGTTTTATTTTTATTTCTCTGTTCATTGCAACTGTACTTGAATGTTTATTGGATATCTGCTATTTTCCCTGTGAATTGCTTCTATGTAGTTTTTGATCATTTTTCTTTTGGTTTGTTTGTCCTTATTGACTGGTAGGGGCTCTTTATATATTAATAGTATGGATATTAATATTGGAATTTTTCCCTCTCTGTTGCTTGCCTTTTAACTTTATTTACGATGTCTTTTGCAATAGGGTTTTTGTTTATTTGGTTAATTGGCTTGGTTTTGTATTTAAATATATCATTTTTTTCGTTTGTAGCTTCTAGATTTTGTATCTTGCTTAGGAATATCTTACCTACCAAAAAATTATAAACATACTCTGATATTTTATATGTAATATATTAATCCATCGGGGAATTTACTTGTGCTTATCTTGTTACAGCTATAATGAATTTTTTAGAAATACATTGATGAATCCCTATTGCTTCATCTATTGATTTAAAATAATATCTCTATCATAAACAAAACTCCCATTTAAACATTGTGAAGATATTTTCTTTCTTTCATTTATTGTTCTACTATTGAGCCATATCACACTGTGTTGGTTGTAGCTTTATAATTTGTTTTGAAATTTGGTAGGCAAGTCCCCCTTCATGCTTTCTTTTGCAAAAATTTTCTTCCAGTTCTTGTCAAAATCTGTAAAATAGCATGATGGGATTTTGATTTAATATTTTTAATTTTTGGAATATTATCTTTAAATTATTGAGTCTTCCCATGCATGGACATTGTATCATTCCATAGTAAAGCTCTCAAGTAGGTTTGTTAATAGGCATTTCATAGTGTGCTTGTTACTATTAATGTCTTTCACTAATTACATTTTCTAATTAATCATTGCTGGCATGTAGAAATGCTGTGGTTTGGTTTTATATATGTTTTGCATGTATATATCGGGTACAAGTGCAACTTTGTTACATGGATAGATTGCATAATGGTCCCATTAGAGCTTTTAAGGTATTCATCATCCAAATAACGTACCTTGTACCCATTAATTAATTTCTCATCATCCACCCCCCAGCCACACCCCATCCAAGTCTCTACTGTCTATAATTCCATTCTCTACAACCATGTGTACATATATTTTAACACCCACTTATGAGTGACAATGTGTGATTTGACTTTCTGTGTCTGGCTTGCTTCACTTAAGAAAATGACCTCCAGTTCCATTCCTGTTGCTGGAGAAGACATGATTTCATTCTTTTTTATGGCTGAACAGTGTTACATTATGTATATATACCACATTTCTTTATCCAATCATTGTTGTTGGACACTTAGGTTGATTTCTTATCTTTGCTATTGTGAACAGTGCTGTGATAAACATATGAGTGCACGTTTCTTTTTTGTATACGGATTTATTTTCCTTTGGGTAGATAGCCAGTAGTGGGATTGCTGGATCAAATGATAGCTTTATGGTAGTTTTATTTTTAGTTTTTAGAGTGATCTCCATTCTATTTTCCATAAAGGTTGCACTAATTTACATTCTCACCAACAGTATATAAGCATTCCTTTTTCTCTGCATCCTTCACAATATCCATTCTTTTGCCTTATTAATTATAGTTATTATAACTAGGGTAAGATGATATCTCATTGTAGTTTTAATTTGCACTTCTCTGATGATGTGTGATGTTTAGCTTTTTTCATTTACCTGTTGGTCATTTGTATGTCCTCTTTTGAAAAATGTCTATTCATGTCCTTTACCCCATTTTTAATGGGATTATTTCATTGTTGTTGCTGAATTGTTTGAGTTTCTTGTATATTCGGGATGTTAGTCCCTTGTCAGATCAATAGTTTGCAAATGTATTCTCCCATTCTGCAGGTTCTGTTAACTCTGTCGATTATTTCATTTGCTGTGCAGAAGCTTTTTAGCTTTATATGGGTTCTTTGTCTATTTTTTGTTGTTGTTGCCTGTGCTTTTGAAGTCTTATCCATAAAAATCTTTGCCTAGATCAGTGTCCTGAAATGTTTCCCCTGCGTTTTCTTCTAGTAGTTTTGGGTCTTATGTTTAAGACTTTAATCCATCCTGAGTTGATTTTTGTACATGGTGAGAGATGTGGCTTCAGCTTAATTCTTCTGCAAATGGCAATCCAATTTTCTCAGAATCACTTATTCAAAAGAGTATTCTTTATCCAATGCATGCTTTTGTCAGCTTTGTCAAAGATCTGTTGGCTGTAAATAATGTGTGTTTATTTCTGAGTTCTCTATTCTGTTCCATTGAACAGAATGTTTTAATACCAATACCATGCCATTTTGATTAGTATAGCCTTGTAATATAATTTGAAGTCAGGTAATGTGATGCTTCCAGCTTTGTTCTTTTTGTTTAGGATTGCTTTGACTATTTGGGGTCTCTTTTCATTCCATATGAATGTTAGGAATGTTTCTCTAATTCTGCGAAACAGTGACATTGGCATTTTGATAGGGATTGCATTGAATCTGTAGATTAGGGTAGTATGGTTATTTTAATGATATTAATTCTTCTTATCCCTGAGAATGAGATTATTTTCTACTTGTTTGTGTCATTTACAATTTCTTTCATCAGTGTTTGATTTTGGACATTGCTTTTATATCCTGAAACTTTACTGAATTCATTTAACAAATCTAAGAGCTTTTTGTAGAGTCTTTTTGTTTTTCTAGGTATAAGATCATATCATCAACAAACAGAGATAATTTGACTTCCTTTTTTTCCAATTTTGTTGCCCTTTATCTCATTTTTTAGATACAGGGGTCTGACTTCTGTCACCAAAACTGAAGTGCAGTGGTGTAATCATAGCTCACTGTAGCCTTGAACTCTTAGGCTCAAGCAATCCTCCTACCTCAGCCTCCCGAGTAATTTTTCTTTATTTATCTTTTTGTTTGTTTGTTTTTGAGATGGAGTCTTGCTCTGTCGCCCAGGCTGGAGAGCAGTGGCGCGATCTCGGCTCGCTGCAAGCTCCGCCTCCCAGGTTCATGCCATTCTCCTGCCTCAGCCTTCCGAGTACCTGGGACTACAGGCACCCACCACCATGCCCGGCTATTTTTTTTGTATTTTTAGTAGAGACGGGGTTTCACTGTGTTAGCCAGGATGGTCTTGATCTCCTGACCTCGTGATCTACCCACCTCGGCCTCCCAAAGTGCTGGGATTACAGGCGTGAGCCACTGCACCCAGCCAATTTTTTTTAAATTTTAAATTTTTGTAGAGACAAGATCTTGCTATGTTGCCCAGGCTAGTCTTGAACTGCTGGCCTCAAGTGACCCTTCTGCCTCAGCTTCCCAAAGGCTGGGATTACTATAGATGTGAACTACCACACCCAGTCTGAATGTCTTTTATTTCTTTCTCTTGTCTAATTGCTCTGGTTAGGACTTCCAGTACTATGTTGAATAGGAGTTATGAAAGTGGGTATCTTTGTCTCATTCCAGTTCTTAGAGAAAACGCTTTTAACTTTCCCCTGTTCAGTAGGATGCTGGCTGTGTGTTTGTTGTATATGGCCTTTATTATGTTGAGGTATGTTCCTTTAATGCCTACTTTGTTGAGGGTTTTTATCATAAAGAGATGCTGAATTTTATCCATTTTTTTTTCTGCATCTATTGAGATGACCATATGTTTTTTGTCCTTAACTCTGTGTATGTGATATATCACATTTATTGGTATGTGTATGTTGAACCATCCTTGCATCCCTGGTATAAAACCTACTTAATTGTGGTATATCATCCCTTTGATGTGCTGTTGGATTCTGTTTGCTTGTATTTTGTTGAGGATTTTTGCATCTATATTCATCAGGAATGTTGGTCTATAGTTCTCTCGTTTTTTGTTGTTGTCTTCTCGTCTGGTTTTGGTATCAGGATGATACAAGCCTCATAGAATGAGTTAGAATTCAGCTGCTTTGTTTAGGGATTGATCTTTGCCCTCTCAGCGTCTTCTGTGATCCCTGGTTGGCTAAGGTTTCCTGCCTTCTCCTGAGATGATTTTTGTCTTTTATCTTCCTTAGAACACTAAGCATTCAATTTCATTAGTATAAAGCTCTTGCCATTTGTAGTTCACACCATTTTGTAATTTCTAATGTCATTTATCTGAATTTTTACTTTTTTTTTTCCTTTAGATCAGGCTTGTTCAATTTTCTTTCTTTGTTGGGGAGGTGTGTTGATTTTTTTCACTTTCCTGCCTTTAATGAACTAACTTCTTTTTTCCAATTTTCATTCAAATTTTACCCATCATAGCACTATTCTCAATTTTCCTCCAAATCTTTTACTGCCAGTTAATTTTATATCAATTAATTTTATTTTATCCAAGTAAAATATATAAAATTTTAAAAGTTAGATATGACTAAGCAGCTTGAAACAAAAAAATAGAAGTGTCTCACCCATCCTTCTCTACCTTGGGGGCCTGCCTTCTACCCCCAGCCTTCTCCCTGATACTTGGCTCCAACTTTTGAAATAATAATCATAGCTAAGGCTTGCAAAGTGATTACTGCATATTAGGTACTTTTCTAAAAATATACTTGGATTATTTCATTCTTGCTATCCTGTTTTATTGATGGGACAACTGAGGTATAGAAATATTGAGAAACTTCCTCAAGGTCACATAGCAAGTGAGTAGCAGAACCAGGATTTAAATCTAGGTAGTTGTACTCTTAACCATTTTTACAATTTTCTGCTGCTCAAAAATGCTCTTGTAACATGTTTCACTGTTATTTCTTGATTTATCAATTGCAGACATCTTCCACTGACTTCCCAACATGGTAAATACAGACTAAGCTCTCCCATCACATGCCTTTATTTCTTGTTTCCCTTTCCTAACTTTAACACAGTAATTTATAATTCATTGATGTTTAAACTCATAGCAACTACAGCATTATCACGACAACTGATTGCACAGCTGACTAAATGGTGCACTCCATGACCTCTTTCATGAACAATCTCTTATTTTCCTAGGAGTATTTTTTTTGTTTGTTATTGTTATTGGGTGTTTTTTTTTTTTCTGAAAATGTGATTTTTTTCCCCGAAAACCTGTATGTTTCCCTTAACTCTCCAACTGCTCATCAGTAACATGTTCCATATTCTCAGATATAAAGTTTATTATTTTATTTTCCATAAGTTATTGGGGTACAGGTGGTATTTAGTTACGTAAGTTCTTTAGTGGTGTTTTGTGAGATCCTGGTGCACCCATCACCCAAGCAGTATACACTGCACCATATATATTGTCTTTTATTCTTCACTCCCCTACTACTCTTCCCCCCAAGTCCCCAAAGTCCATTGTATCATTCTTATGCCATACTATAAAGCTTATTTTCCACCCCCTAGAGCCTTGCCTGGGCTATTGCTCTTAAGGCTGCTGTACAGCTGTTTATTTTGTTCATGAGACTGCCTAGTCATCATTCTGAGTCTTATTTTGCTGCTTTCTTGTATCAAATCCTGTATTAGGCCAAATATGTCTTCCCACTCCGTTTCCTAAAGCACACTCTGTGGTAGCTTCCTAAGAAAAGGGACATGGGTGATTCTTTTGTTGGTTATGAGTGCTTGTAAGCTGGAACATATCTTTAGTCTATCCCCATGCTTAATTAACATTTGGTTGGTCATAGTAGGTTGAGCATTTCATTCCACTGTGATCGTAACAGTGATGCTACTGAGAAATCAGACATCGTTCAGTTTGTAGTTCCTGTTTTATGACCTGTAATTGTCCCTGGCTGTCCTGTAGCTGTCCTCACCCTTGGGTAGCTTCTCTTTCCCCCATGTGTTCTAAAGCTTCATAATATACCTGCTGTGGATGTGTCCTCAGGGGCTCATGGGCTTTTTCAACCTGAATGCTTCCTTGCTTGGAAATTGTCTTACTTATTTCACAATTATCTTCCCTCTATTTTTTTCCCATTGTTTCTTTCTGGTATTACTATTATTCTTATGGCTACACTGATCCTTTAATTTCTTTATTTTTGAACTCAAATTTTTTATCTCTAAACTTTTTTTTAACTTACTGGGAAATTACCTATACTTTACCTTCCAGCCCTTCTACTGAGTCTTTTTCATTGTGGTTATCATATTTTTAATTCCTAAGAACTCTTAAGTTTTCTCTGATCTCTTTGTCTAGTATTTTTTTTTGCATTTTTCTCATGTTTTTTCAATTTTCTTCTGTTCACTGAGTTGTTTCAGATGACCTCTGGGTTCCTTTTCTCCATTTGTTGGTTTTGATGTCTTCCTTTTTAAAATTTATCCTCAAGTGTCTGGTGACTTTTGACTATCCATTAACATAGGAGAATGCATTTCAAAAAACTGATGATTAGAAGGCCTCCGTGCATGGACAGGGCTTGTTCCTGGCTGGACTTCATTGAGAGTGTGGGGAGCTGACTTCCCACTGGGGAGACCTCCAAATGCCAGGAACTGGAGGCTGTTTAGCTCCTGCTGAGATGAGTGATCCAATCCCCACAGGCTGAGAGCAGGGTGGTGTACATCTGGGTGGTGGTGTTCTGGCAGCTGGACAGAAGAGGTGGAGGTGGGGAAGGGCCCCCCTACAGGGCAGCATGAAGACTTATACTTAACTCCCTCTTGTGATCCCTGTTACTCTGGCCTTCAGCTGTACTGGCATCTCTGATCATGGAGCCCTCCTCTTTCAACTTATTCACAAGTCAAACCCTTTGTTTCTTTGTATACTGCTGTGAGTAGTGGAAGAAGTGAATCTACATGGTCATAGACTTTCCACCCTCCTGCTCTCTCCGTGGCACCTGGGGTCTCCCAGTGGAACCCCTCATGGGTTCTACAAGGAGATTTCCTTCCCTTTGCTATTTGCTCAATGCCAATACTTAGGTTGTAGCTTCTTCTGTTTAATTAATTCCGTTCCCACTACTCCATCTGCTTCCCCTCTCCTAAAAACTTAATGAAATCGGGGCCGGGCATGGTGGCTTACACCTGTAAGCCAAGCACTTTGGGAGGCCAAGGTGGGCGGATCACGAGGTCAGGAGATTGAGACCATCCTGGCTAACATGGTGAAACCCTGTCTCTACTAAAAATACAAAAAAATTAGCCAGGCGTGGTGGCGGGCACCTGTAGTCCCAGCTACTCGGGAGGCTGAGGCAGGAGAATGGTGTGAACCCAGCAAGCAGAGCTTGCAGTGAGCCGAGATCACACCACCGCACTCCAACCTGGGCGACAGAGAGAGACTCTGTCTCTAAAAACAACAACAACAACAAAAATAAATAAAATTGCTCATCTGCTTTTGCTTCTTCTCCTGTACTGTTTCTCCCTTGTGGGTTTTAATTAGCCTTTATTTCTATGGCACAAAGTCCTGGAAGTAGGGTTGCTGAGGCAAGAGAGTAAGTACTTTTAATTTGAATAGCTATTGCCAGCTGCCTTTTCAAAAAGTCTAACATTTACATACATGGGAGTACCCTCTCCTTGGTATCCATAACAGTAATAAGCATTATTTCTCTCCTTGATTATTGCTAATATAATTATGGAGATATTTAGTTGTTACATAAACTTGCCTTTTCCTGAATACTAGTGACATGGAGAACCTTTTGACATGTTTGTGGGCCATTTGGATTTGCACTTCTATCAACTGCCTTCTCATATATTTGCTCAATTTTCTAGTGCCTTACATGTCTTTTCCTTGTCCATTTGTAAGAGCTCTTTCTATATTATAGATGTTTGTCCTCTTAATTCAAATACTGTCCCCTAAAATCTATTGTTTGTCTACTGCTTATGTTAGGATTTTCAAAAATCATACAAAGTTTTAATTTTTATAGAATCAAATAAATTCACCTTTCTTTTATAGCTTCTGGATTTTATTTGATTTTATGTATGGTCTCTCATATTATTTTGTAATACCTACTAGTTCTTCTACATTAAAATCTTATATATATCTACATTTGTTTTTCGTGTGGTACAAGATAACCAGTTATACCTGTTTTCTGTATATGTATTTTTTCCAGGTAGATAGTTGGTAGTGTTAAGTACCGTTGACTCTTGGTGTCAACAACGTGAGGGTTAGGAGTTTTTAGCAGTCAAAAATGTGCAAATGGTGGAGTGCAACAGCTCATGCCTGTAATCCCAACACTTCGGGAGGCTGAGGTGGGCAGATTGCTTAAGCACAGGAGTTCAAGACCAGCCTGGGCAACGTGGTGAA
Organism: Gorilla gorilla gorilla; assembly: GCF_029281585.2. Lineage (NCBI taxonomy): Eukaryota > Metazoa > Chordata > Mammalia > Primates > Hominidae > Gorilla > Gorilla gorilla. Next base: position 35,391,611 of record NC_073235.2, read on the forward strand.
AACCCATCTCTACAAACAATACAAAAATTAGCTGGGCATGTTGGCACTTGCCTGTCCCAGATACTCAGGAGGCTGAGGTAGGAGGACTGCTTGGGCCCAAGAGTTTGAGGCTGTAGTGAACTTTGATCATGGCACTGCTCTCCAGCCTGGGTGATGGAGCGAGACCTTGTCTCAAAAAAAAAAAAAAAAAAAAAAAGGCGCAAGTAACTACTAATAGCCTACTGTTGACCAAAAGCCTTATCAATAACATAAAGACTGAACACATATTTTGTATATTATACATTTTCTATATTGCATTCTTACAATAAAGTAAGCTAAAGAAAATATTACTAAGAAAATCATAAGGAAAAGAAAATATATTTACAGTAGTGTACTGTATTTATCTATACTATGACTTTATACCATCTGTTTACAAGATGAATTGTTTGTCTGACATGTGGCAGTTGCAGCTGGAGACCTAAAACTATGGTCCATATGTAGCAATTCAATGGTTTCTTATAATGTCTTGACTTTTCTCTGCTTCTTAGAGCACTTCCAGAATCACTAGTTGACATGGGGTTTTGGTATTGCACTAAATACAATGACAAACACATGAGAACCAAGAGAGATCACTTTTTGCCATGATATGCAATTGCAGTAAAAAGATTGGAGAGATGAAATGCTCACACAGAGATGATTGGCATTGCACAGCATTTTTTTTTTTTTTTTTTTTTGAGATAGAGTCTCACTCTGTTGACCAGGTTGGAGTGCATTGGTGTGATCTCAGCTCACTGCAACCTCCACCTCCCGGGTTCAAGCAATTCTCCTGCCTCATTCTCCCAAGTAGCTGAGATTACAGTTGCCCACCACCATGCCCGACTAATTTTTTGTATTTTTAGTAGAAATGGGATTTCGTCATGTTGGTCAAGACTGGTCTCAAACTCCTGACCTCAGGTGATCCACCTGCCTTGGCCTCCCAAAGTGCTGGGATTACAGGTGTAAGCCACTGTGCACGGCCTCATACAGCATTTTAAGTGGATACTAGGAATACTTGAGCTCACCACAATAGCAACAGGAAGTGGCTGTTTAATTATTACAATAGTACAGTATGTATACAGTTAATTTTACAGTTAATACTGCATCTTTACACTTGATTGCATTTTTCTTGACTGCCAATGGCACCATGTATGGTCTGTGTTTGTATGCATATGTTTTGATACATTTTACCTTTTTATAATAGGTTCGTGTATATTTATTTTAAAAAATATTTCTAGGCTTTGTGGTTCACCTGTGAGTTTTTTCAAATTGTCACAAATCTCCAAAAAATTTCACTGTATATTTACTGAAAAAAAATCTGTGTATAATTGGACCCATGCATTTCAAGCCTATATTGTTCAAGGTCATCTGTATAATCTTTCAAATAATCCATCTCTCTTCTGCAGAACTGAAATACTGACTTTGTCATATATTAGATTTTCATATATAGTAAGATCTATTTCTGTACTTGGTTCTCTTGATATTTTTTCTATTGCCATTCCAACACCATATTGATTTTAAATATAATAGCTTTATAGTTCAGTCTGATATCTAGCAAAGCAGATTCTCCTGACTTTTCTTCTCAGACATGTATTCTTCCAAAACCATGTTAAAATAATTTAATACAATTCCATTTTTTGTGTGTGAGTTTTATCATGTGGCTAAATTTATTTCTAAATATATTATAATTTTAGTCCTTACCTTGAAAGGAAATAATTTGCTATTTCCATTTCTAGGTGCTTATTGAATAAAGAGATTACAGCTATTAATTTTTATTATATTTACTTTCAATCCAATGAGTTAACCATATTTAAACTAGCAGATTTTTTATTAGAGATTATTTCTAAGAATGTAGTTATGAAATGTGTAAAGGAATACAGTTTTCATTCTACTTTTCCAGTATTTATAGTTGCCATTTCATTTTCACGTCTTATTACCTTTACTAGAACCTTCAACATATTGTAGGATAATAATAGTGGCATTATTATTTCCAGAATTTAATTGAAAGGATTTCCGTGTTTTGTTTGCCAGCACATTTGCTGTTTTTTTCTGTTGTTATATATACTCTATTATACTTAATTGGTTTCCATCTATTCTGTTGTACATAGAGTTTTTATTGAAAATGAGTATTGAACTTTTCAAGCACAAATGCAAGATCTTTTGCCTTGGCCATGTGACTTTTCTACTTTAATTTGAAGTTATGTCACACTGTATTATGTTGATATATTTCCTGATATTGAACAACTCTGGCACTTCGGAAATTGCCTCATTTAGTATAATGTATTTTTAAAGACATTTCTTTATTCTATTTGTTAATATTTTCTTTAGAATGTATGTATCTTAACTCATAAATGATATTTGTCTATAGTTTTCCTAGGTCTAGTATTTTTATAAGATTTTGGTATTAAAGTTATGCTGGCTTGACCTTTTGTATGGTATGACATAATCTAAATAATATTGGCATTACACACATTTTTCAGGATTACATAAAGCTTAGCTGTATTCTTGTCTGTTTTTAGGACCTTTTTCAATGGTAGGTCTTTAATTGTCTTTCCAATCTCTTACATCATACACTTCATTTTACAGTTTACATTTTGCTAGGCAATAATTTATTTCCAATTTGTTAGGACAGACATGATGATTATTTTCTTATAAACTTTTATTCACTGACATCTATGGCTATGATTTTTTCCCTCATTCTTATATAGCTTAGCTCTCTTTTATTAGTCAAATGAGAGATTTGACTATTTTTATTGGTATTTTAATAAACTTTTTGGGAATACACATACATATATACACACACACATATAAATCTCTGGTTAATTTTAGCCTTCATTGTTACTTATTTCCTTTTGTATTTTCCTTTTCCCAATTTCTAAAATAAATTTTGCTACTTTGTTGTATTTATTTTCTAATACTAAAGATATTTGAGGATATCCAACTTCCATTTTTTCTTTTCTTTTTTTAAAATCCTTTCTGAGACAGGGTCTCACCCTATCACCCAGGCTGGAGTACAATGGCACCATCATGGCTCACTGCCTCAACCTCCTGGGCTCCAATCCTCCCACTTCAGCCTCCCAAGTAGCTTGGATTACAAGTGTGTGCCACCATGCCCGGATGATTTTCCTTTTTCATTTTTTTTTTCACTTTGTTGCCTAGGTTGATCTTGAACTCCTGGGATCAAGCAATCCTTCTGCCTCGGCCTCCCAAGTGCTAAGATTATAGGCGTGAGCTACCATGCCCCACCCAATTTCCATTTTTTCTGTCTCATGTAAATTTTATATTTTTGCTGTGTCCCACAGATTTTGACATGAAGTATATTTCTCTACATAGTTTTCAAGATGATTTATAATGTCACATTTGCTATCTTCTTTGATACAAGAATTTTCTAGGAGTGTATTTTATAATTTCCAAGCAGTAAACATTTTCATTTTTGTATTTATAATTTTATTAGCTTATTATCAGATAGTTGGCCTGTATAATCTACATGTTTTTAAATTTTGCTAGGGTTTCCTATGGAGCTAAGGCATAATTTATCTTTCTAAATGTTTCACAGATATATAAGTACAATGAATACACCCTACTGAAGCAATGCAGCGGTTTGTATATGGCTATTATATCAAGATTAGTGATTGTATTCTTTATATCTTTACGTTCCTATTATTTATCAGAATTGCTCAATTCTGAAAGAATCTTTGTGTTCTGAGGTCTTTTTCTATAATAGCATTGTTTTATTAAGTTCACCTTACACTTAAGTTTTTGCTTTGTATGTTTAACTGCTTTGGTTTTTGGTGTATACAATTTTATGACTTAAATTTTTATTCATGACTTGTAAATTTTTTTATTACCAAAGGTCCGTCTTCATTTGTTTAAGGCTTCTAAACTTAAATTTCACTGTATCTGTTGTAATTTCTCCACAGTTGTTTTCTTTATATTAGCATTTTTCAAGTATCTTTACTTATCCATTCATTTTTCCCTTTCTTTGTCACTGTAAGTTTTTCTTTTTTTTTTTTAATAAAAAACTCCTATTCTCTAACCCAATCTGGCAATCTCCAATGGCTTTTGACTACTTTCTAATCCTATTTCTCTTTTTACCATACATTTTAGTGTCAAGTTGGTATACTTAATTTTATTTCTTATATATTACTTTAGATCTCTTATTTTATATTGTTATTTCACCACTTTCCTATTTAGTATTTTTACTAATTTAAGTTGCTATTCTTTCCCTTGTTAATTTAAAAATTCTCCAGTGCTTTGGCCCTAAATAATACACATATCCCTCACACATTTTGAGAAAATGTGATACCAACTATTTCCCCTGCTGAGACATACTTTTTCCTTTATCTCTGCCTTTCCCCAATCTGGTAGGTTGTGACCTTAAGAATACTTTCATCTTCTTTTCTCTTCCTCCTTTCCCCTTCCAGGAATGTCTGGAACACTTTTACCCTTCTCCTCCTTCACTCCTCCCAGCTTCAGGGTTTTACTGAGGATAGTTTAGCAGTTTAGGATTTAGACTAATAGAATCTACCATGAAATTATCTGCAAAACAAAAATAAGAATATGTAATACGTTTTCTTTAAAGAGCCTATCATTATAAAGGTACATGTGTTCTCACATGTATGCATATATTTTTTCTCAATATTTATAAACTTTTCCTACCATTGATATTATCTTGATTTGCTTTTAATATAAATAATACTTTTTTAACTGTGTAAGTAACATCTGAAAAAATTCTTACTGTAAAGAATTCAAATAAGAATTCTACAAGAAAGATAAACTCTTACTTGACCACCCCTCATCCTATTCCCTTCCTTAAAGATACTTCCTGAAAGCCACTGTATTAGTATGACATACATTTTTTCCAGACTATTTTCCATGTGCTAACATATACAGGTATATTTATAAATTATTCATTGTTTTGCTTTTCTGTGTGAGTGTGTTTACTATAAATTGTATCACGTAACCTGTGTTGCTTTGCAACTTTACTTTTTCACTTAATATATTTTTAAGATATGTTTCTAGGTCATGAAATATGGTTTAACTTGATACTTTTAAGCTTCTAACTTGATAATACTGGATAGCATGGATATAGCATAGGTTTTTTGATGGCCATTTAGGTTGTTTCTATTAATTTGCTACTTGAAAACAGTGCACAGTGTCTCACATGTCACCCTCTGCACATGAATGACGGTTTCTGTAAATATGGATATGTGGAATTGCTAAGTCAAAGAGTAGATGCTTTTACTACTAAACTGCCACCCAGGAATTGCTGTACTTATTTATAACCTTGCCAGAAACGCATGCGGTTTACATTTTCAACATTTGTGTATGAGATTGTTTTTCTCCACCTTTGAGTAGAGGGTACTTCAAAATGTATATAAAGTCTTATATATTATCATCACACTTTTATTTATGCCAGTCTATTTGGTGAAAAAAGGTTATCTTGTGTTTTAATATGCTAACTGGCTGGTAGTGAGGTGAGTGTCTTTCATAAGTTCATCAGCCATTTGTGTTTCCTCTCCTGTTAACTGTCTATTTCTACTCTTGTCTTACTTCATTTTAACTCATAAGAAATTCTAATTCATGGAATTACATGCTTCCTGTTTCAGTCCTTTATTTGTATGTCAAAAACCTTTTCTCCTAGTCTATTGCCTATTTTGCCTAGGTATATAGAATATTTGATCAACCAAAATTATAAAATTTTGATTTAGTCAAACAGTCCTTTCCTGTATGACTTCTTGGTTTTATGCCTTGCTTAAGAAAATATCCAATACACTAAAATTAAAAAAAAAAAAGTCTTCAGTGTTTTCTTCAGTATTTACATAATTTCTTGTACATTTAGGGTATTAACCCATGTAAAATTTATATTTCCTTATGTGAGATAGGGCTCCAATTATTATCATTTTCAAATGAATTATCAAATGTACCACAACCATTTATGCATGTTTCATCATTCCTTACTGCTACTATTATTGTAAAATATATTCTCATATAAAAATGGGCCTTTTAGACTTCTCCTCCCTCAATCTATTTATTTCTTCTTGGTCCAAACCCATACTCTTCTAATAGCTACAACTTTATAGAATATTTTGAAGTACCACAGGGTAATTTTTCCACCCCATACTTCTGTGTAGTTCTTTATCTTCAACGCTTACTTGGCTACTGGGGAATAACTCACCAGGTGTATTTTATAATCAGCTTGACAAGTCCCATAAAAAATTGTGTTGTATTTTGATTGAAAATGCATTTAATTTTAGATTGGCTCTGGGGAATTAACATTTTTATAACATTGACTTTTCTCATCTCGTGGAGATATATTTCCACTTATTCATTTCTTCCATTCTTTTCTTATTATGTTTTCCTGTTTCATTCATTTAGATCTTACATATTTCTTATTAGGTTTATTGCTATGTAGTTCATATTTTTTATTTATATTATGAATGAAATCTTTTCTCAATTACATTTTCCAATTGGTTGTTACCAATATATAAGAAATGTATTGGCTCTTGTGTGTTTTTCTAATATCAGCGTACCTTGGTGAACTTACTAGCTTTCAAATTTTCAGAAATTCTTCACAGTTTCTTTCTTGCTGATGAAAACCGTCTTATTCATCAGCAATAAGTATTTAATTTGATATAATGAATTTAGAGGTAAAGTTTTAGAACTGGGATATAAATCTAGGTGAACAGTATAACTTCCTTTCTTCATATTATTTCATGGTGACTCTTTTTTTTTTTTTTTTTTTTTTTGAGATACAGTCTCACTCTGTCACCTTGGCATGATTTCGGCTCATTGCAGCCTCCGTCTCCTGGGTTCAAACGATTCTTGTGCCTCAGCCTCCCGAGTAGCTGGGGTTACAGGCATGACCCACCACGCCTGGCTAATTTTTGTATTTTTAGTAGAGATGGGGTCTCGCCATGTTGGCCAGGTTGGTCTCAAACTCCTGACCTCAGGTGATCCACCTGCCTCGGCCTCCCAAAGTGCTGGCATTACAGGCGTGACCCACTATGCCCGGTCTTTCATGGTAACTTTTAACATTCAATGACTTCTTCCTCCATCCCTCCATCCATTATCCTTTTTCCTCAGCACAAATCAAGCTATAATAGAAAAAAGGATCCCTGGTTCTTGCCAAATCCTTCATTTTACCTACTGAGACCTAAAGAATTTAAATGACTTGTCTAAAGTCACACAACTTAGCACTCAGAAAGTGGCAGAATTGGATTAGCTTCAGGAATGGCTATTAGAGTCTCTAACATGTAAGCAGAAATAACTGTGGCTTAACTAAGGCTCTTTTATAAATTGCATATGCTTGTATACACTACCCATTTTATTATTCCAGAGAATGATTTGTGTATTTCATTAATTAAGTAAATGCAATTATAAATTAAATATTCGTGTATTTTATGAATGTGAGTGAAATAGGCAAATTTTCATGCCATGCAAATATTGTATGCTTTGAACTGTATACTTTTAAATAGTAGGAAATGGGCCATATTTACATTATAAAAATCTATAAGTACATACAAAGTGGCTAAAGGAAATTATCAAAATACTTCAGACTATAGGGCAATGAAAAGTAAACCCCAAAAGTGCATTCAGCATTGTGAGAGATTAAAGAGATGTGGGAAATATGGGGTAAAATAATGATAAAGGAATAATATAATTAAATAGTTATTATTGGTAGTGCAATAAATTGTACTAAGTACCTTACATATGCTAACTCACTTAACTCTAAAATATACACACACAACAATCAAGAAGTTAGTATTGTTTTTCTCCTTTCAAAGAGGAGATAACTGAAATTTACAGAGATGAAATTACTTGGCAAGGTCATGATATTAATGATCAGCAAAGACTGAATTTGATCCCAGGTTATTTCACTCCAAAGCCCTTGTTCTGCCCTTTCTATATATATTGTTTTCCTTAGAATCCAACTAGACAGATATACACATATCATCTCTTTTGGCAATGCTGCATTAGTATGCCAAATCCCAGGATAATATTTTTAAGTATTAACTGAGCCACAAATGAATCTACTGCCAAAAAGCTGGTCATGTAACTTACTGAACATTTTCTGTGAACACCTTCAAGGACATATCTCATCACCAGTCAAAAAATCAAAAGTCATTGTGGAAGAACTCCTGATACAAGCAGCTACATGGCTGATACCAAACATATGTGAAGCAAAATGAGCCAGACACAAAATAATATATCTTACATGATTTTGTTTAAACTCTTGAAAAGATAAAGCTAACCCACGGTGACAGAAAGCAGATCTGTGGTTGCCTGGGGCTGAGGACTGAGAAGGATTGATTGGGAAGAGAAATTAGAGAATCCTTTTGGGGTGGATAAAGGAGGATGTAAATATTCTTCAGAAACAGGTCACAACTATATGTAGAATGTGTTTAATGGTTCCTCTTAACCAGGGTAAAGACTCAGATTCATTAGGAATCTGCTTTGGAGAAGTTAATTTAATAATATGTTATGTGGATCTTCAGTGTTTCAGCAGTCTGGTCAGAGACCAGAAGCAAAATTTAGCTACTGAAATGAACAGTATGATAGCTTAGTGAACAATCAATTGTGGTAATCCACCCAGATGCAAAAAGGGTACCCAAGAACATCTCACATGTCCTGTCCTGATATAGAATTAAGTCAGTGAGTTATTTTTTTCCTTTTAGAAGTGGACATAACATTGTAATGAGAAGACAGTTTTCCATCTGAGGCATCAGCTTGCAGATTACCTCTTTCATTTCAGCTTTTCTTGTTTTTATGGCAAATTCTGCTGCAACATTAATGATAACGGCTTTTTGCACTCATATCATTATGAGATCTTTACGTTAATTCAAGGATCTCAATGCCTGTCTTGAACAATGTCAAATGTAACAATGAAATATGAACAAGGCTTATTGGAACACATCTGTATGCATCTCATGTCCGAAAGTGTATAATGTGTTCTATTTTGAAATTCTGATTTCTTCACAACATAAATATTCTATTATAAAATATGATTTTGAAGACATGATTCTTATCCTCTTCCATTCACTAGTTAGCTATTTGGGAGGGAAAAGCAATCATAAAAAGGAAAAGCCTGCTGTGTGTGGTGTGCATGTCTGTAGTCCCAGCTACTCAGGAAGCTGAGGCAGAAGGGTCACTTGAGCCTAGGAGTTTGAGTCTGTGGTGTGGTATGATCACACCTTTGAATAGTTGCTACACTCCAGCCTGGGCAACATAGTGAGACCTTGTCTCCAAAAGATACAATAAAATAAAACTTAAAAAGTGAACAGAAGAAGCTAAAAACAACTGTTTTTTTTTTAAAGATTTGCACTTTGAATTTACAAAGATGGGTATTCAGGATCTGTCATACTTGGTAAAGATTTAAAAACAGGCCTGAAGCAAAGAAACAATATGAAATAGAAAGTATCCGATGCAATGTGAATGAATAAAGGGTAAAAGGGCAGTTATGATGCAGATGATCATCGTGGATTAAATTTTAATTCGGGATTAATTTTGTAATTAAGGGATTAATTTCTTAATTAATAGACAGGCTTAGCAGGGTCCCTGAATATCTTGAAGTTACAAGCTAATTTCTTTCTGTATCTAGGGAGAAAACCTACTGTCTTTCTCAGATACTCAAAGGATTCTGTGATCCAGCCATGGCTCCCCCTCTTTTTGAAAGTTAACCACAAGATTAAATAGATAGCTTAATCCAGGGCATTTCCAACTCCTGCTTATCTCAGACACTATTCTTGCTGAAACATTCACTCTGAGTCACTTGGTTAAAAGCCCATAAGGATCTACTTAGAGCTAAATATCCCTAGAGAATCCCCAGAAATGCAAATTCCCAGGAAAATCCAACAAGTCAATAATAGAAAATAGAAACTGATTTAATACGGTATATTTTTGGGCCAATATCTCATTCACTCAGACCACAGTTTCTCAGAAATCAGTGCTGAGCAAACGGATCATTTGTTGCACCTCCCTGTTCCCCTGCCACAGAGATGCAGGTCACAAATCTCACAAGACGAGAAAGGAAAGAACTTCTGCATTTGTTAGCTTCTAACATTAAGGTCCTAGACATGTCAAGAATGGCCCGAGGTCACCTAGCCAACGTGTGGTGCAGAGGGGATGTGAATCTCAGCCTGCGTGGATCTTAGTGGCCTTTCACTTCTCTCCTACCTCTTTGGTCCACCTGACATGCCTCCTTGGAGTTCAATGATTTAGTCAGTCCACTCCATCTGAACCATTTCCCAAAGCTGCTTGTTAGACTGAGGGCACATTTCTCATGCCAAGCTCTTTCTATTCCTTAATTCGGGTACATTTCCAATTTATTACCCCCATGGCATAGTAGAAAGGGTACAATGCTGATAATCAGGACTCCTGGAATTGAGCCGCTACTCTTCTCTAAACAGACTGTGCAACCTTGCAAAAGGCAAGTATCAATCTGAGTGTCCAATAACCAGGGAGGGGGTAGATTATATGATCTTGAAAGTTGAGATATAATAATATATGATTCTATTATTCCTTGGCATAAACATGTTTCTAGGGCAAATGATTTGATCATGTTACTAGGTTATTAGATCCACGTCCTTATTCAGGGAAATATCTATTATGCCCACGACAGTGTTGTCTATAACTCTGATTATTTGGACACCACCCAAATGTATTGAATTTGATTTTTCCAAGGTGTAGCACATTGTCAAGTCCAAACAGACCGTTAAATGTCTTTTAATTGGCTGATTCATTGAACGCCACTGCAATATCCTTTCCTTATGTAGGCCTGGGAAAAGTCATGAAGTGACATTTGGAAGTGAAGGCCTAAGTGGGCAGTGGGTAATTTAAGGCAGGAAGCTTTGGACTGGAGAGAACCCTGGCTAAGAAGAAGCCGCAGCCTCTAGGGGCTCATCTCCCTGTTTGTTAAACAGCACTAATACCCTGGGCCTATTGTAAAGATGCAGTGAGATGCCTTCTGCTTGCTAAAAAGGTATAGAACAATCTCAAAGCTTTATCAATATAACTACAAGGTATCTGTTTAGGAAATGGCATATTTGACCACACTGGCCTTCAGCCAACCCAGTTTCATAGAAACACTTTGCTACCTTAGTACAGCACATGTTAACCTGCTAGAACTGCAGGGACTACTTCTCCTAATGAGACACTCTTGCAAAGATTCTCAGGCTCCTTTTAATTACGTTATTTTACAGGAACTCTGCTGATCCTTCTGCTTTCCTACTTGTGAGGTAGGAAAGGGCAGAGATTTATCAACCACAGAGTATGGCTGGAGGCAGTGGTGACATGCTTGTGTGGCCTTTCTCAGGTCACCAGTGAGTCACAGTGGCATCAGCTTCCTATCAGGGTCTGTGACATACAGGGCAATGTCTGTCATTCCAGTGAGCCTCCTTGAAGGTGAATGGCCTTCCAAATTTTTCAGAAAAGTCAAGCATTTTTTTTCTGTTCTTGATTTTGAGATGTTAGGCCGACAGTGATTGACAGAAACTGACCCAGGTAAGACATACAAACTGCTTTAAGGGCAGAAAAGTTTGCTAGAAAGCTATTGCATGAAGATGGTTTTATGAACAGGAGACTTGGTAACATTTCCTGGGTCTCTCAAGTTTCACAAAAGTGCACTATCATCTCACCTGTCTGGAGATTTCTATTAGGATTTTTGAAAACTTGACCTGAGCTTGTGTGTGCTTGTATATGAGGTAGTAGATGGAAGTGGGGTGTGTCTTTTTGCCTTTGAATCTGGCCCAACTTTTCTAGTGCAGCCAGGTGTAAGCTATAAACCAGTGGCATTAGGATATGAGAGTATCTTGCCCTGAGAATCTTTATCTTCATCCCCCTGATCACACTGGGGACTACTGTGAGCCCAGTCCCAGTGTATTTCTGAGCAGCTGCAGCAGGCCAGGCACAACTGAAGGTTAACCCCACTTGCCTCTAGGGTCTGGCCATCCCAGGCAGCACGGGGCTTCAGTGGCCTTCCTGCAGTTCTCTTCCCAAGGAGGCTCAGCCTGTTCTGGTTTTGCTAAGAGACCCTGGATGCGTCTATTTGCCTCCTTGGTATCTCCCCTCCCCTCCCTTCCTTGACCCATGCAGCCAAGATTCAGGACTTCAAAGACATCCTTCCTTCCTGCAGCCCGACAGGTTAAAGATTTGTTCCCAAGTCTCCTGAAGAGTTGCGTCAGATTGCGAATCACTGGCCAGTTCCAGAAAGCTGCTCCCAAGTGTTTCAGGGCAGCTCTTAGACCAGTGCACCCTCGTGGTAAGACAGGTGACAGAACAAAGCCAGAATTGCTTTTCATTTCTGGAAACACTGGTCTTTCATGTCAGAGTTTAGGTCACTTAATCTTTTCGTGCCAGGAATAAGATTTCCCTAGTGTGACATCTGCTGATAGCAATGGACAGTCCACGATTTCCAGCGCCAAGAAATTAATACTCTAATCTGCATAATCAAATCCCCAGGTAAGCATCACCATTCCTTTCTCAGTACTTTCTGTCCCTTGCATTTCCAAATCCTTCTATTTATCCAAAACTCAGAATGAAAATGTAGTGCTTAATAACAATTTGTACTAGGGGAGTTTTTAGGTTACTATGATAAACATTTACTGCATGAAATTTACTAAATTCAGGATAATCAGGTTTTCTTATGTGTTTGAAATATGATAAAAATATATATCGCCTGAATGTTTCATGCTACAAGGTGCATTTTGTGAATTTACACTTCAATCACTTAGTCTATTGCAATATAATGTTGATTTATGTTCAGGGTTTGAACCTCTATTCAATGTTGAAATCCTTAAAACAAACTTTAGACACAGAGGGCTCTTCACTTTTCCATTAGACTTCTTAATTCAGTTTAACTATATCCTTCTTCAGTTAAAAAGCTAGAAAGAAGTGTTGTTGAAGGTCACAGTGACAGAAATTTCAACCAGCATGACACTCCTGGAGGTTATTGTTTTCCTACAGAGCTGGATGAGTTAATCTGGTATTGTTGCAAGAGGCTGGGAAGGCCAAACAAGGCCGAATCAGGGTAAGACAATTTTATAATCTTACAGCTATAATTAAATCCAGGACCTGGAATCAATGTAAATATAAATCCCAGTATTAGTCCTGAATTTAGTTCACAAATTGCTTTTTGGAAACTGTTACCCTAACAAACTCCCATTTATTCTTCAAAGTCAAGGTTAGCTGTGACCACACCCTAGAAGGCTTTCCTGACACCCAGAATAGTGTTTGTCACTTTTTCCTCTGAGGACCTTGGATGGTATATGTTTCTGTTGCATTTACTACTCTACTGCACAACTGTTTGTTTATATTATCTATCTCCTTATTAAATGATGACCTTTTTAAGTCTGAAACTGTGTCTAAACTATCTCTGTGTCCTCAGGAGCTAGTACACTACCAAGGACATAGTGCTCAATGAATTTTTGTTGAAATAATGAATAAAGCAATATATTCTGGCTGTCCCGTGAATACGATTGTGCAGCATAGTGCCCAGGTGTTCTGAGCACATGCACCAAGTTTTAAATTAAACTGCCACCACTTTCAGGGCAGAGAAAGAAAAGCAGGTTGCAGGCCAATTCTGGTCCACAGTTGCCTTATTGGGTTTCCTCAGTGTCATTAAATAGCTGAACTAGGTGTTAGCCAACATTTAAAATTTGAGAGACTACATGCAAAAGTCTGCATTTCTAGCTTCTTAAAATTTTCAAAGCTATGGTGACATCTAACTAGCATTTCCATGGGGCCAAACTGGCTGGGGCTGGCTGCAGGGCACACAACTTCCTTTCCTGCTTCCTTCACCTGGCTTAGCCCCTTAAGGCATCTGATCTCCGAGCATGAGAGTTTTCATTGTTTTGGTGAGAGGATGGTTTATGTAAAGCCAGCCACATAGTAATACAGATTGACACATATGATGGGAAGTCAGCCATGTGCTCTTGAAAGCAATTAATAGCTATTAATACAATTAATACATATATCTAATTTTAGGAGGATATGAAGAATAGAAATTTAGGTGCCTTCCATTAAGTTACTTAAAATTTAAGAGGGAGTGGAATGGGGAGATAAAAACCCATGAAACAATATGGAAACATCAGTCCCCCTGACCAAAGGCACATTCATATAATACAATCTCTACAGCTTACGGAGCTAACAATTCCAAGACAGAACCTATGTCTGCAGTCTCACTGGCCACAGGAAGAAATAAAACAAAACAAATAACAACAAAACACCTGAAACTCATTTAAAAGGAGAGATAATTTCCCCTAATTACCCTGACCCATCTAAACATAATATTTCAAAGCTTGCCTTCTTCACTTTAAATACACAGCACCCTAAGCACTGCTCTCACTTCCTTCTGCTCTTCCCTCCCTTGGAGCCACTTCATTTGTGAAACCACCTCCCTGTACCTCTGTTACAAGCATTTCCATTTGCCTGGTTTCACGTAATCCTTAGTTCACTCAGCATTTATTGAGGCTTATGTGTATTCAAGTTGTGTACTAGGAGGATTCAAAGGTCAAAACAAGGTTTTTGTCCCTAAGAAAATAAAGGCCAAATCAAGCAAGAAAAGAGTAGGAATCCTACCTTGATTTCCTTATAACAGACCACATACACCTTCCGTGATAATGCTGACTATAAGCTGATGGGAACACAACATTTAGTCATGATGCATGGACTGGTAAGCTCTGGGTCTTGTTCAAAGAGAAAAAACACACCCCTCAATTGCTTTGGGAATGAAGAGCAAAGGTATGCAAAAAGAATTGCAGCATAGTTACAAAGTAACATATCAATGCTGCCAGGACTTAGTGAGCAAGGTGTGAGTAGGAGATTGAGTGGGGCAGGGAGTTGTGATCTTATTCCAGGAGTACCTCCAAAGCATATGAATTTAGAAACCAGATTGTGAGGAAGAGAATTTCTCATGCCTTTGCACAGTGTATTCTTTCTGGATGGCATTTATACTTTCTCTTGTCCACCTGGAGTCACATGGAGGCATGGCTTCCTCTGCTGGGCCTTCCCCAGGGCCCTCTGCAAGCGGAGCTAGGATTCCACTTGCCCCACGCCTGTCTCTGCTCAGCTGCTATAGCTTCCCACATGCCTTTTAGAACATCATTTCCCTTTCAGGCTTAATTGTAGACCACAGGCTCTTGAGCAAATGCATTTTGCCATGGACTCCTCAGCACTGACATTACTTTGGGTGCTCCCAATTTGGTAATTGAATGAAGAGGAGTGGCAGGGGTGGGATGGGCAGGGGTAGAGTAGCATTTTGAACAGAAAAATGACATACAAAGTGGAACAGTTGAAGGAAAACCTATGTCGTGCTCTGTGGAGTGAAAGTATTTCTGCTTGGCTGAAGTAAAGAATTTGTGTCAGGAAAAAAAGAAAAATGAGGCTGTTGAAGTGTGAAGCAAGTCTATAGAGGGTCTTGGGCATATTATGAAGAGGGAAAAATCACATCTTGCCATAACCCTGATGATTCTTTCTTGTCTTTTGTATAGCTCTTACTTGATCCCAAACCAACCTCACGTGTTACATCTCATCATCGAAAGCCCTGCCCTGCAGGAACTGTGTGATTTTTCAAAGCGTCCCTTACCTCTCAAAGGGGCCACTTTCTGCACGTCTGACAGGTTAATATCCTTTCCAGTGCTTAGTGCATGAGCCAGAATACCTGCTGCACATTCTCCATATGTTTTCATGTCTGGCCGGTGCCCATAATGAAACCACCAATGTCCTGTAACCATGCAGGATGACAGGCTCACCACCAGTGGATACTCTGCCATCTGAGCCCTGGTGTTACTCAGCATCCCTGAAGCATCACTGGCTGCTCCTCCTGTCACCCTGTGGGTGTTTCTAAATTAGATATCAGGTTTGTAGGGCAGGACTGGAGGCGCCTCCATGGCTGGTCCACACAAACAGCCGAGGGGCAGAGTTCATCCATTCCAGAAACTCATAAGGTGAACTTATATCCCAACAGCGTGGGAAGCCAGGTAGATGTTTCAAACTTGTGTGGATGTTCTTGCCTCTTCTCCCAACTCCTTCTTAGTTTGTGTCTCAAGAGAGGCCAGAATCGATCAGAATGAAAAGCTTCCATCACAAAAACTCAAGAACCACAGTTCCATTCTTTACCTTCTTCTTTACTCACTCATCTACCCCTCCCTTATTGCTCTCACCGCAGGCTACCTGCTTAACTAGTCTTTTTTCTTTTCATCTTTTTGTCTCACTTCAACTACATATATGTGAAAGCACCCCAAAGGCAGATGTTTTGAAAAAGCAAAATACATACATTTAAAAGTGTATAATGGTTGGGTGCAATGGCTCATGACTGTAATCCCAGCACTTTAGGGGGCCGAGGCGGGTGGATCACAAGGTCAGGAGATCAAGACCATCCTGGCTAACACAGTGAAACCCCATCTCTACTAAAAATACAAAAAATTAGCCAGGCATGGTGGTGGGCGCCTGTAGTCCCAGCTACTCGGGAGGCTGAGGCAGGAGAATGGCGTGAACCCGGGAGGCAAAGCTTGCATAGACCACTGATACTACATGAACTCCAGTATGGGGAAAGTTCACTGAGGACTGCCGAGGCCCTGGCTGGCCCCTTGCTGGGACAGCTGTTTCTTATATGTTATTTTCCTTTATTTCACAGCTGGATCTCACAGTGGGATGCTTGGCTTGTGGACAGGTGGAAAGGAAAGTGTGCAGTGTCTTGCCAGATCAGACTCATGGATAGATTTACACTGAAAATAAAGACTAAGAGAAAAAAAAAGAGGAACAAGTAGAATGTAAAAGCCCTCTCATCTTACTGGAAATAATGGTATAAAACACTAGCAAAAACAAAAAGTCCGCATTCTAAGAAGTAACAGCAAATTTTTGCACCTTGGTTCTAAGCTGTCAGATCCTCCACTGTTGATGTGAATCATCTACCCTATAAAATTCTTTTCTTCCTAACTTGGCCTAAGGATATCAGTAGTAGGACTTTTTGAAATATCAGATGAAAAAGAAAAGAAAACATTGCCTTAATCTATGAATACGAGAATAATGTCCTATCAGGATAATGATTACACAGGTATCCCAAACAAGTAAAAGACAGAACACATAGGAAGGGGAAAATCTTAGATGCCACATTTCAGAAATGTGTAAAGATGGTAGGCTCCTTATTGGGATTGTACTGCAGAAGCCCTCTGATCTGACTCAATCCTAGGTGAGCCAGTTAATTCAAATGTCACCTAGAATAGGGAATCAGAAAATTTGTCCTCTTACTCATTTATGTTCCATGCAGAGGGAGCACCAATTGGAGGCGAAAGGGGGGACTTAATTTCAACAGATTTTCAGGTTTAAATCCTTGGTATGTCAAATACCTGCTACAGGACTTAGCCTGTCTATGCCAAAGTATCCCCATTGCTAAAACGGGTGCAATGATAGGTCCTACCCCATGGGACTGTGATAAAGATGAAATTGGTGAGTGCTGTAAAGTTTGTAGAATAGAGTCTGACACATGGTAAGCACTACTATGTATTTGGTAAGTGACATTTTTGGTAGGGCCAAGGCTGCTTCTTTGCTTAGAGATCTTTTTGTTGGAATCTTCCATTTACTTTTTTTTTTATTTGGCATCAACACACACTTTATACATTGTCTATGATTCCTAATTTTTGTTTTCCTTAACAATGGTACAGGAACTTAAAGGCATTTGAGGAGCAGTGTGCATGCAGAATTGTTCCACATTTAATACAATTTCTGGTCTCCCACAATTTATTTTTATAGTTAGACAACTATATTTAATGTGATCACAAATACTACTTTAGTAGACCTACTAAGTTACAAAAATAACTCATTCTTGGCAAGCATTCAGCTCAACTGGTAAGACAAATAAGTGTACATGGTAGAGAGCTCTTTACTAGCCGCCAACATTCATTAAGTTGAGGGCATTGTTCAGTGTGATTTGAAAGAGGGAATGCTGAGCATCAGTGAATCCGGACAAGTATGTTCAAATGAGCTTAGTTAAGAGATTCCAGTCTCTGTAAGAACATTACTTTTGGATTTTGTTTGCTATCCTGCCATCTCAATTCCTTGGAATTTAGTTCCAATGTTGATTTTAATATGGAGGGGGGTCTTGTTAATCTGATTTATTGCCACCCATAGTCCCAGAGATATCATTCTAGAAAATGAAATCAATAGAGAAGTTTGTTGTCAATCTTAAGATTTTAATTTCAGCTTAGGCCTTTCTTATTTCCATCATGGACCTGGCTCCCTTTGTAAGTTTACCAGAATCTGTCAACTAATCCTCAGAGCACTCCCTTTCTGTTTCTCCCACATAAGAATTTGCTAAATGATATCCATATAACCTCTTATTCTGTATTTTTAAGGGACAAAGAATTGGCTGTTTCTTATAAGTTGTTTTCCTTTATACTATTTATAATTTGTCTACCTAAATCACAATGTGTTCATAACTCTTCTTTCTGTATTTCTTTTCAGGTAGCAACTTTGGAATATAGAGAATCATTAGGCTGTATTCAACAAATAATAACTAATGCAGCCTTCTAAGAAGTGCAAAAGACTACTTAGAAATCTGCTATAATGAATCCAAAGACCACGGGCAGCAGCTATAGGGTCAATAATATTTGGAACCAGGGACACACTGGTGGATTTGCTGCCCCCACCCACCACATCCTCAGACATACTGGGCTGGAACACATGACTGCGTGGTGCCTCAACATTCATGTAAGACAGGAAAACTTCAAAAGAGGTGGGAGCACAAACCTCTCTTAAGTTTATGCAAAATAACTCTCCAGAACAATGAATTATTATTTGTTCATTATTCCACTCAACGCATAATGACTGAGCATCCATAGGTGTAAAGCAAGTTTGGAATGATTGTATTTTAGCTCCATTGTATATATTTTGTTTCTCAAACCCTAAAGTACTATCAGAAAATGAAAAGCCATGAGTGAAATAATTAACACACCATCTGAAAAGCCAGTCATGTCCTCTGTCTTGGATTATGAGCTCCAAGATGTTAAGAGGGCAGGTATCACACTTTATATCATTATTCTTCACAGAACTATTAACAGCCCATCTTTTATAAATATTATTTAAATTAGAATGGCTCCTGGAGGGAGTACTATTTGGGGAGAAATATGAAGTGTGTTGGCTGAAAACACCTAATGAATAAACACTGATGTCTATTGTTAGCATACACATCATCCCCTGATCTCTGAGTATGAATTTAAGAAATTTGTGACAGCCAATGAAAATGCTTATATACCCATAGCACGTGTGTTTACCATGCAAATAAATGATCACAATTCATAAACAGGGACTGTAGAGTCTTAAACACTACTTCAGAAAGGCCTCAAGTTACAACAGGCAGAACAGAAAAAAAATCAGGAACATGCAACAGCTTTTAAAAGTAATTCTAATATTGAATCTTGATGATGAGATTGCAAAAGAAACACAATTTTTTATAAATGCAAGATCCCCTATGACAAATCTTTATGGTAGTCAGGAACAGAAAACAGAATAGAGATAGATGACTTCGCTCCCACCCCACACAATTTTTGAGTCATAAATTATGAATTATGTTCAAACATATAAGGCAGAGAGGAAATTAATTTAGGAGATGAGATCTATTTTATAATTCAGAGAGCTGTTTTACTTTAATTTGGGGGGCAAATTACATTTTGATGTTCAGCTTACCAAACATCTTTCTTTCTCTGAAATGAATTACAATTTCCCGTTATTTCTCTGAGGAGTCCTAAGATTTTTATTCCAAAATTCAGAGGGTAAATTAGCAACACAGTCTGGATCATTTGGAAAAATACCGTCCAGCAGAGCTTTCCACAATGATGGTAATGTTGTCCACGTGTGCTGTCTACTAAGGTAGTCCCTGGCCACATGTGGCTTTTGATGACTGGAAATGTGGCTAGTTGGACATAGAAACTTAATTTTAATTTAATTTAAATTTTTAAAATTAAAATTTAAATAGCCCTACATGGCTAGTGGTTATAGTGCTGGACAGTATCATCCAGATGACCACAGGATGGACAAGGACCTTCCTCTCAGCCAATTAGACCACGCAGTGGTGGGCCGCCCTTTGCACATTGCACATTGCACACTGCCCCTGTGAAACCTCGATGCAGTCTTTGACAGCTTAGCCTCAGAAGGGCTTGGGGCAAAGCTCATGGGAGCTTGTTTAAGCAAATATACACATTAATAGGATCACAAAGATCGGAAACAGCAAAGGTCAGCCCTGCAGACCCCTCTCCCCATTCATATGTTTCCCTGCAGTGGGACATATTCTCTAGTGCTTTGTCAGGAACAGCTTCAAATCGACTCAAATGGCTTGACTTTCCACAGCTTTCCATGTTATGAAGGCAAGTAAAAAAAATAGTTCAGTGAGAGCACTTAGAAAAAGACAACCTGTAAAAATACTGAGATAGAAACAGGAGGCGTTCTGTTATAAGAAGGAACTCTGCATAGAGAGAGATATAAAAGAAAAACAAACCCCACATGTATTTTTGATCATAAAGAGTTTGAAATTAAAAAAAATGTGCTTCGGCACTACATAAAATTCTTCCTTGATTATCACAGTATGCAAGATTACTAATGCTGGTCCCCAAAGCAATCAATTATTTCCTAACTCCTTTCCATGGTTCCATTTAGTTTACTACAGAACATCTTCTGATTGTCCCTTTTGCCTGTTTATTATTTGTTAGTGCATTTCCTTATCTGCACGTAGCTTTAAAAAGTCAAGAATTTCAGACACCTTCAAATTTAATGACATAACTTGAGAAAGGAAAGAATTGGGATTCTGATGCAATATGCCTTGCTCATGAAGATGTTGCTAACTTCCGAACTTAAGTAACTTCCTGTCAATAGCATTTCAGTAGCAAAGATTGTTTTCCAGATAAACACATACCTGGAGGAGCAGATCAGAAGTGGGTCTGACTCGCTGTTGGAATAGGATGCTTAGTGTTCGATTCTGCTGTTCCAAATCAAACACTCTTGTTTTCAACTTCACACATTCCTCTCTTAGATCCTACAACAAACACATCGAAGGAGGAAAAAGTCCATAACTGAAAGATGTCTTTGCATATTATAACCATATTTTATATATCTCAGATCATTAGTAAAAAACGGTATTTTTATTCTTCAAAGCCCCCAGAAGTAAATCACATACAACGTTTTCTTCTACAGACCATTGTCTGATAGAATTATTATGTGCAAAGAAGACCAATTTTTTTTTTAAAAAGCACCTTGAAATCAGAAATGCATTAATCTAGCATGCTGTTTTTGAAGACAGTAAATCTTAGCGATATGAAGTCAATTTAAGTTTCCGCCTATATATTTTGCCTTTTCACTGTCTTTATAAAAGCAATCATAGAGCACAAACCACAAGGACAACAACAGTGTTTCTGCAGTGAATAGAGATTTGATGAGCTAAAGAAACTATCATTTCTGATGGAGTTTTTCATTGTCATTTGTGAAAACAAGTTGAAATTCTCGGTGATGGGGCTAATAGAGTCAGTGATGCATTTAGCGAGAGAGAAATAGCTCCGAAGAGATGGCTTTTAAAAGGCCACTTGCCACTTGCCCATCCTCTGAACTCGTGGATTTCCATACCTTCTGGGGCTTTCTGGTCTCAGTGCTGGGTAAGAAGCACACTTAGCCCATTCTGGCATCTCTTTGGAGCAGCTCTTTTGAATAGTTCAAACACCACAGAGACCTTTTCCCCAGCTCGTGGAGGAAGCTGATGTACTAGAACTGCCTTCCAAACTGACTGCAATAAAGGAACTTGTGCTACTTAAATATCTATGCCCTTTTTGATGGAATTCAAGGCAGACGCAGTAGAATAAAACCCAAATTCAAGGTTCTTCAAAAGCTGACCCTTTTCTGCATTTCAAACTATCTTTCACTACTTCCTGATGTTAATAAAAAAAAAAATGTCTTCTGTTCTCACCAAGCAGAGAACAAAGGTCTGGCGTGTTGTTCTCTAAAGCTCTACGCATTCCTTCTACCTTCTTCTCTTTTCCTTCCACTGCCACTTTTCCTTCTTATCCACCTTCTTCTTTCAGCCCATATTTGGCTCTTTGATTGAAGTATAGTTCAAACTTTGTCACCTCTCTGACCTTTTACCTGGCATCCCTCAATACCTGCTCCATTTTCTGAACTCCCATCAGCCCTCAATGCCTCCTTTGTGACGGTTAGCATATATTACTCTGTATTCATTTTATCGTTTGTGCTCTAGACTTGTCAATTACACGACACATTTTTCACCAGACAAGCTCAAGAAGATACTGAAATAACCACACCAGCATATTGCTCTTACATTGTTTTTATTCCATCACCTAGCACAATGCCACGCATAGTAGGAGCTTAATAAGTGCTCACAATTATTTTGCTAAAGGGGATGATGATGGCAAATTCTATTCACTAGTGATTGGCGTGATAAAGAGCGTTTAAGTTTCTCAACACTTCTACTTCAAAGATTTATGTATTCTGATGTGGGGCAGCTACCTATTGGGCTTAAGGCTCTGCAAGCAAGGGAGAGCCCAAGCCACAGTTCTGATGCCTAGGGCCTAAATAGGAGTCACAGAGTTACCTGGGCCTGCTATAACCTTGTATGAATCTAATGGCGAAGTTAGATCTCGCTAGTAAAGCCTTCTCTGAGGCTTGATGAGCATGCATCATCTTATCCAGTAGTATTAATTCTATTAAAGGGGGCAAAGAAACAGGCCAAGGTATAGCCCACTACAGTTTCAACTCTCCTTGCCTTTTTTAGTTAAATGGGTAAAGCTTATGTATAGGGTGTTTTCAACTGATCGGTGCCTACAAATGGAGAGCAGAGAAAAGAAATGTCATGTTCAGAATGACGTGCAAGAGTGCAAGATCCAGCAGGGCAGGATCACGAGTGCACATTTTGTACTCATGAGCACACATGCCATTTGGCAGAGGCCATTGTGAGGACCCACTCACTGCTCAAATTAAAAGGTAAAACTTCAGCCTGGCCAACATGGCAAAACCCCATCTTTACTAAAACTACAAAAATTAGGCAAGTGTGCACGCCTGTAGTCCCAGCTACTTGGGAGTCTGATGCATAAGATTCACTTGAACCCAGGAGGCAAAGATTACTGTCAGCCGAGATCGTGCCACTGCTTTCCAGCCTGGGCAACAAAGTCTCAAAAAAACCCAGTCTCAAAAAACAAACAAACAAACAAACAAAAAAACAAAGGTGAAACTTGCTTTATTTTTATTTATTTTATTTTATTTTATTTTGAGACAGAGTTTCACTCTTGTTGTCCAGGCTGGAGTGCAGTGGCGCGATCTTGGTCCACTGCAACCTTCGCCTCCCGGGTTCAGGCGATTCTTCTACCTCAGCCTCCTGAGTAGCTGGGACTACAGGCATGTGCCACCACCCCTGGCTAATTTTTGTATTTTTAGTAGAGACAGGGTTTCACCATATTGGCCAGGCTGGTCTCGAACTCCTGATCTCGTGATCCACCCACCTCGGCCTCCCAAAGTGCTGGGATTACAGGCATGAACCACCATGCCCGGCAAAACTTGCTTTCTTTATTTAGAATTCAACCTCTGTCTGTGTCTCACGCTGATTTTTGTTCTTAGCATGTATATAACACTCTCTGCTCCCAAACACTAATTGTTTTTAGTACTGCTAATTAAGTAGTTAATAAGACTTGACTGTGAGGCAGATAAATATTAATAGTACCTATTGGATGGGAAAACACAATCATCCTCATTTGCAACGTAGAGATATGGAAATGGAAGCATACAGTGTGGATATGCAAGTAAAAGGGGACCTGAAAGCAACAGCAACCACGATTTTTAGCAGCAAAACTGAGAATAACTTGAAAGAGTTCTTCAGATGGGTAAAAAAAAAAAAAAAAAAAAGAAAAAGAAAGAATGAAAGAAAAAAATCAATATACTTTATAGAGAGTCTTTACACAAGTGCCCACATTTCAAAGGCCATTAGTATTACTTAAGGTATGGTAAAAGTTCATTAGTGGGAACACAATTTATCGACCCTGAGAACTCTCTGTTCATCACTATTGGCACATCTAGCTCAGCACACAGCAGCAGGGAAGACAGAGGCTTTAGGGATGTGACACTGATCTGATGGCCATTGACAAATAGAAATGAGCTGCTCTGAAAATCTGTAGATAGGAAAGAATCGCTTGAGTTGTTTTTAATATTCTTATTTTCTTCAGACAAGCTGTGGATCACCACTAACTGATGCCAGAGAGTTGCCTTCCCAAGAAACTGTAAACAAAAACACTCATGTGCCCATGTACACACTCATAAACACAATCAGAATGGATATATATAAACAACTGTTTTGCTAACCACTATTGTAGTACCTGGATGGAGGGGGCTGTCTTAGCTTCCTCTGTGCTCCCAACAGGAACACCTTGACATAAAGGATTGCATGACTGCATGATACATTTAGGCTGGATGCAAGAGCAGCTACTCTGACCCTGCCAGTTCAGAGGCAAGACCCAGAACAGCCTCCCCAAGGAAGGCTTTAGAAACAAAAGAACTCTCCTCTGGGTAGGTGCCATAGTCTGGGATCATGGCTCAAGGGAGAGGCTGTACCATGTATCCTCTCTCATAATCCTTCTTTTTCTTCTATGACTTCCTGGCATGTATCAGGCCTCAAGAAAGAACTTCACTGAAAATATAAGGTTGTGTTTTCAGATAAGAAAATGGGGACATAACATAAATATTTATCATAGAGGAATAATGCCAAAGATTTGACTACATTTCATATCATGAAAAAAAAAGGCACAGTGGTGTTTGGGTTCAAGAAAATACTCAGACCTGTTTTCCTTGCACTATTCATGTTACCACCAATTGGAAACAGAGACTTAAGAGATTACAGCTGAGCAATGTGATACACTGGTCTAATGGGCTCCTGTGCATCTTAATGATCCCAAACCATAATTTCTCTGGAGGATCCACACACTGTAATCCTGATAAATTCCCCCTGTGCTTGGGCTAAAGATGACTCTGGACTCACTGCTATACAGTACCTATAGGAGTACAGTTACTTTATGTATTGAAGAGTAAAATTGTTATCAGCTCTAGGCTGAAGTACATTTTTTAAAATGCTGATTGCTTAGAAGCAGGACATACACTAACATGATCGCTGGTGTGTCACTGAAAACTATTTAAATCTGATTTTACCATGTAAAAATGACATGATAGTGGTATACCTATTTCAGAGGCAGTGTCTATCATGGGAATACACGGAATTGGGGCTTAGAGGGCCTGGGCTCTAGTCTTCATTGTCCACAGGGCCTTGAAGTGATTGCTTCTGATTAGGTCTCAGTTTCCTCATCTGTAAACCAAGGCGCTGCACAAAATTGGGCTTCTGTTCAAAACACTGTATCTCTCACTAGCTTCATGGGATGTCTTTTCGAGTGCTGCTTTGTTCCCTCCCTGAAGCCTAATGGCCACCAAAACCACCAGCCTCTTTTGTCACACCCCTTCTTGGTGGCTTTCACGGATACATCCTTATCTCTGCCCCAAATGCTAAGACTTTTGTAACATGAAAAGCGACTTCTGGAAAAGGCTGGTCACATCTCAGACTGATCCAGGGCTTCAACATCGAATACTAAAAGGCAAGACAGGTGACATAAAAGTCTGACTGGACCGGGATACTGCACAGGAAGTAGTGAGTCCTGTGGCAAAATACATACTGCAAGTCTCCACCCTAAAAGCCTTCGGATTAAACCACGTTTAATAAGGGCAATGGCTAAACAGTTCATGTAACTACAGTCACTTGAGCCCATTACCAAAGCTAGTTGACAATCTCAGGATTAAATACTCACCAAGCCTCCTGGAAATTGGGGAATTTGGGAGTTAAAAATAAGATTGATTTTGAGAAAGCTTGACCCCAAATATATAGAGTCAGTTTTACTCCACAGCTATCAAACTCTAAATGCTCTTCCTGCTACAGAAGATAAGCAATACTTCCAGAAGTTTTAGGAAGTCCTGTGGCTAGCCTGCCTTTTATTTTATTCCCTGTGATCATAACCAGCTGTTGGATTTCAATCCTTCTTTTGATTTTCATGGTATCTCTCTCTGTCCTACTGAACTATGGGGGAGAAAAACAAGTGACTGAATGGGATTGTGGAGGAAGAATGAGGGAGTGGGTCAGAGCGTGGGGTTTACAGTGCAAGAGCCATAATTAAAGCAAGGGCTCTGCCACTGCCTGGCAGTTGAAACTATGAGCAAACTTTTTTTTAGTCCTACCTCACGGGGCTGCCTTGAGAACAAAACGACTTTGTGGATTTAAAGTGCTGCATGTGGGGTCTGAAGGCTTGTAAATGCCTGCTAAATATAAACAGCCACCTGATACCACACAGACCACTGCTAGAGAAGTGGACACAGATGGTTCAATTGCCCCTTTACAGGGGAAATAGGAAATTGGAGTTTTCTCAGGTACAAGCTATAAAATTGTTTTCTGTTTCTGCCTGAATGGCTGGATTCTGCCATACCAGGCTTTATTCCATGTCGGTGAAGAAAACACATCATCGAAATATGTGTTTCCTCCAAAGAACATGCAGATAAGCCTGAGACTGTTCATATGAACGAAAATAACTGCAGAGAAAATGCCTTTCTTCCGTGTTTTGTTTAGTGGCAAACAAGCAAACAAACAAAAAACAAACCCAAAACACTGAAGAACCTAGGTGAGTTACATTTTCTGCAAATGTAATTGACTTAATGAAGATAAAATATATTTCAGATAACAATATGAATTTAACCTGAATTACTGATTTCATTCGCACTTGTAGACTTGGACCCATGATTTGGAGGCATCAAAGGAAGAAAAGTTGGGTTTAATATGATCACTTTTGTATTGTTGTTCTAAAGGGGTACAGTCCATTCTCCTAAGGGAATCCACAGGTTTTTGAGATAAACTGAATTACTTGACCAGGTACACTGAACAGAAACTGCTAAGTTCATGGAAATAATTTTTTTTTTCTATCAGTATCAGTAGACTCTGTTACTTCAGGATACTTGTCTGGGCCAATTCATGATATGCCATGAAAAATGTATTTCTGGCTGCCCAGTGAAGAGCTGAAGCCACAGCAGATTTGCCTTTGTGTTATAACTAATGGCATATTCTAAAACTGCACAGTAATGCTTATTATTTCACCTCAAGGATCTTCTGGTGACTTAGATAAATCGCTCAAGATTTTTTTCTGTTTTGTCTTTGCTACCTACATTCCTTTTTGGAATTATTTTTCCCATCTGCATTTGGAGTACACTGTATATTTTATATTGTGCTCTTAATTAAAAAGAAATTTTAGTCTTTTTTCAGCAATTTTACAGTGCCCATAAAAACTGGAGGCACACATTTCTGCAGAACATGATTCTTTTGGAATCTCCAAAAGCCCCCAGCATCTCTTTCTGCCTCATAGTGTCCCTGAGGTATGCTATCTCACAGTAGCATGTCTTTCTGTGTCTCACTGCTTAACTGTGCCAAGGTAGATTTATCTGTTTACTAGTTATTACTTGCATTTGTGTAGCTATTTTTTTTTTTGTAGCTGACCTGAAGGGTCCCGTTTTCCTTTTTATCGTACCAAGTGGCTTCCTTGTCTCTTTCCTGAGGCACCATTAACAAAAGCAGCCATGGGAAGTCTTTCAACAGTTGTACACAGAGCTGCAATAGCACTCCCCTCATTCCTTAGGTTTGTAACTAAGTCAGCATAGAGTTTCAAACAGGAGAAAAACAATCCAGAAATTAAAGCCTTAGAAAAAGAAAAAGAATTCAAAAATGTTGAAGCAGCAATTATAATTTGTCCTCCAATATCTATTTCTCACCTTCTTCCAAAGTAATTTCAGCTGGGCACACACCCAGAACAAAGACCTCTTTGCCGGGTTTGTTTGGTGTGGCTGTGTGAGTAAGGTCTGTTCACAGAGATGTATGTAGTAATGTATGAAAGCTTTTGGAAGTGTCCTTTAAAAGACAGCTGCTGTATGCCCTTTATCCTCTTCATATTCCTCAGCTTTTATTCCCTTCCTGATGGCTGGAATGTGTGGATGTGATGACTGGAGCTAGCATAGTCCTTTTGGACCATGAAGTGACCTTGAAAATGGGGCCACATTCCATGAAATACAGAGATGGAAGCTAGGGACCCCAAGGACTTTATGGAGCAGAGCTACCATTCCTGTTCGGCCTACCTGTCGGTTTATATGTGAGAAAGAACTAACATTTTAGCTTATTTAACCCACCTCATTATGGATCTCTGTTGCTCACAATGGAACCTAATTCTAACTCTACGTAAGTGTACTCAAATCTATTTACGCATGTTAGTATAAAACTGGAAGCAGTTAAAATTATTTGTAGAATGAACTGTGACATTTTGACAGAAATAGTAGGCAAGAAAGTCTAGCAAAAGTATCACAATGCCTGTATCATAGAAATTTTAAAGAATCTTTAAGTAACTCCATGAGCAGCAGTCAACCCCTAATAAAATTGTTTTCAATTAAAAAAATCAAAATGGCATAAATTATTTTGCTGCCATTTATCACATCATCCTGAATATGCTGCAGGATCTAAAAGTTTCTTTTGGAGAAGTCTCTATTTCACAGATAGAAATCAAAGTAAACAAAATCTGAGGGAACTAAAATTTAGCTTCTCAGAAACTTCATGGCCGGAGATGGTAAATATTCCATAAAATTCACTGAAACAGCCAAATTTGGGCAAAATTGACCTGCATTTACTGTCTGCCCCGATAATGTGATCTGATGTTGTCTGCAGGCAGAATGGCAAGGCAGCAAACTCATATGTATGGAAATTTCAGGCACAGTGGTTACCATTATTTTATATGTACCACAAACTATTGCAGTAACTGTTCTACATGCTTCCTTTTGTAGGGTCACCACAGCAATCCCAGGAAGCGGGAATTGTTATTCCCACATTACAGAAGAGGAACTAGGGCTCAGGGAAATTAAATGACTTCCCTAACTCTTGCTGAATTTTAGACTTTTGTTAATGCTGTCCAAAAGAAGATACTCGTTTTATAGGAATTGGGAGAATTCACCAACTTACTGCAAGTTTGTATTTACTGAATAAAAATGGTGGGTTTTCTACTCATCTGGGTAAATGAAAATCATCTTCAAAAGGCTTTCTATTATTTTACTGAGAGTTTGGATTTTTTAATACAAATTCTGTTGGTCACTGATGTTACTTCATATGCTATCTAAAACACACACGATTTTCACTAAGTGAATAAATACAGAAGTATTGCATCTATCAATCACAATTTCCTAGCTTAACAACATGAGCTCCAATATAGTCACAAAAGTGCCTTGAAAAAAACAAAGTCAGAAAGTGACCTACCTTTTGAGTAAGCAGAGCTTGAACAACTTGGTTGGCTACCTTTAAAAAATAAAGAAAAAGTTGTCATTTATAATAATGAGACTTTATATGCACCGACTCTAATTTACCAATAAGTTTCTCGCAGCTTATTGTAGCTAATTAGCTCCTCATTTGCCTCTTTCCTCTATATCCAGAGATCTGATTATTTTCATAATAAGCCTATCCTTCTAGGTAATATTTTGCTTTCTCCAAAGGTGACCTTGTTGCTAATTAAGATGGTTACACTTAAAAGATCATTCATACCTTGACTTTCACATTTCCATAT
Organism: Gorilla gorilla gorilla; assembly: GCF_029281585.2. NCBI lineage: Eukaryota > Metazoa > Chordata > Mammalia > Primates > Hominidae > Gorilla > Gorilla gorilla. Next base: position 35,421,280 of record NC_073235.2, read on the forward strand.
TTGGAAAAATGATATCCTTTCATATACTCCAAGAAGGCTAAAAAATGATATAGTGCAAAACACAGTCCTAATTATCTGTACACAGTTTCTACACTTTGCTGATTTACAATATCCTTTGCCTCTCCTTCCTATTCCTTTGCTGTCTATTTCACTGCTTAATATTACTTGCAATAGAGATAGGTTGAATGGTCTAGCATAGGGACAACTCATTGTTTCCTATGTGTCCTGCTTTCATCTTCAATGTTTTTGCTTATGTCACGCTCTTGTTGTTGCTACCTGTAATATAATCTGGTAGTTGTTTACTACAACATCCATTTTTTCCCTTCTTCCTGAGTAACAAACCCAATCTTTTGGGGCTGGGCACATTCAACTGCATTTCCCAGACATTCTTGTAGCGAAATGTTGCCATGTGACAAAATTCTTGCCAATAAGACATAAGCAGACTATTCTCTTGGGCTTACAGGAAGTCTCAAAGAAGAAGGGGGCTCACCCTTCGTCTTCCTGACTAGAAATGGAAGTACAGTAATGGCTGGAGCTTCAGCAGCTACCCTGACAACAACAGTCACATATTAAGGATATTTGGACAGAAAAAAGGACAAGCTTGGTCCTGATGATGTTATGGAGCTGTACTGTCTATTGAACATCTATGTGGTGGAAATAAGGTAGTCACTGTTATTTTGAGTTTCTTCCAGTGAACAACCAAATATAATTCTTAGTAATATTTTCAGGGATCTCATTTTCTTCAAGTATCAGGCAGCTTGAGACAGCAGAAGAACCTAAATCCCTCCTCAGCCCAAGGCAGTGAATCTTGATTAATCTAAGCCAATCTTGGCAATTCCAATGATTGGTTTAGGAGTGGGCATATAACACAATTCCAGCTAAGGACCACATGTAAAACCAGTAACATGTTCCTGGTGTTTCAAATACCTGGCATTTTCTCCAGGTAACCATTCATTATTACTGTATGTATTTGTGTTAAGATTTCTTTTTCATCTGCATATTTCAAAATACTTTGCATAGAATCACCTACTAAACTTCACTATTACCTTGAAGCTATGTAGCTACATGGCTACCGTTGATAAAATTAAGGTGGACAGGTGAACTAGGTGGTATTTTTCAGCTAATACATAAACTGTAAACATTTAATGTGATAACTGAAATTGACAGCATGAAAGACTAAATCAGAATACTTAAATATCCTAGATATAAGGCACTCTGGTTCATTCATTTCTTCCTTCATTTATCCAATATAAATTTTCTGAGTATCTACTTGCAAAGCTAGATGATTGGGCCATGGTCCTTGACTTCAAAGACTCATACCTGGCAGCGAGTTGGCAAAAACACAATTATAACACAGTGTGACAAACATCTAATCATCATGGTAATTCTTACAGTCAACGGGAGACTGAGGGACACTTTCGTGTTATATTTCTCTTGGTAACATATTTGTTTTTGGTGGTGCCCAACTATTTGTGCTTCTTTCTCTATCTAGTACAGTCGAACAGATTATAGTAAGAATGTTTCCATGGAGCTTAATTGTTTTTTCACTCAATACTGACAAATAGTACATCCTTCACAACAGCTGGCTACCAGTAAGTCTCACAGAAAATTAAAACACAGGCTGTCATCAACTTTTGATTAGAAGGCAATCACACCACAAGCAGTAAAAGACTAAAATCAGATTATCTGTAATTGATTAGTTAAATTATATGCACAAGAAGGATTTTTTTCCCATCAGAAGTCTTTTCAAAGTTACATTGCAGACATTAAGTAAAAAAGAAAGGCTCTTCATTGAAACTATGATTTTAAATAAAATGTTTTCTTAGGTATTGTTTTTGAGTGAAGCACAAGTTACAGAACTACCACAGACCAAAATAAACTATACTTTCATTAACTGAGGCCATATGTTCCTTTATCACTTTATTTATATGTGATCACAACAGTGATAAATGTTATCCAACCCACACAAATTGACCAATAGCATAATAGTGAAAGTCAGTTTTCCAGCATTCATTCCAATTCATAAGTAACTGAGAATTCAAAGTCAAACTACATATCATCTATTTTGTTGTTGGCAAATAAACAAAACAAAACAAAACAGAAGAATTGAACTATTCGTGCAGGTTGAATCAGGAACAAGGTACCAAAGTTAATTCATGCCATAAATAATTTACTTCTTTTGGATCTCAAACTTTGGATTGATTTACATTCTCATAAAACTGCCCAATATCAATATTTTCTTTTCTTTCTCCCAACTGGTCTCTCACTGAAACCATTCTGGTAACGGTGGTCACATAAAATAGCTCTATCCATGATTTATCAGGAGACACGGACTAATATCCTAACTCTAACAGCCCACAGGAGGAAATATGTTATATCTCACAATCCAAGCAGTTGCCCTATAGGCCTAGAGACTCTATATCTAACACAGTTCCTTCTGGCATGTACTTTGGAAAACTGTTTGCTCCTCTTGAAAACTGAACAAAGATACACGAATGCCTTATTTCTTTACCTACTGACATGAGGTTATATTACCCAGAAGGACTCACTGCTTCTTTGAAAAAGATCAGGCAGATTATACACATGCTTTCCTCCATACTGTCTATAACGACAGTGTCCGAGGTTTTGTTATCGCTTTTAACAGCTAACTTCCCTGATGCATAAATAGGACAGCTGTTTGGAGTTTGTGCCTGCAACCTCTACTAGGCTCAAAAGATAATGCCTGGAATGCGTCCCTGCCCTCAACCTAGCATTATGCCTTAAACATTTGGGTTGCAAATAATCACACACCCATAGGCCCAGCTAGTGAGAACAAATCACTTCCAATGTCATCTGCCAGCTTTCCTCTCCAGAGAAAGGGCAGCAGCTGCGCTAGGCTGCAAGGGACTTGAAGCACATTGGAAAAACAAAGCTGGCAGTCCTTAAGCCACTAGCTTGTAGTACAGCCTCCCTTAGGCTGTCCATGGAGGCCTCTCCCCTTTGCTCCTAGGAGATGGAGCAGGGCTGCAGGCGAGACAGGAATGCCAAGGAGAGCGCCTGAGTACATCTCGTGTTTCCTTCTCAGTAAGAATTTTCTCAGACAATCTAGCTCCTCTAACACACGGCTGATCTTCTACTCACACAAAACTTTGCTCTTCTTCCCTGAAAAACTTCCAGGGCTCGTGATTCCTCCATGCACTCTCTTGGAAGTGGGTGAGCAGAGGGAGGAAAAGCTGGGGCTATGGAGTTCCCTATTATTTTATTGAAAAACAGTCCTTGAAGCTGAATAAGAAGCCACAATAAGCAGTTTATTCAGAGAGGGAGCCAATTCTCAGCCAAGGGCTGGGGTGGAGGGTGGAGAAGCTTCAGGTTTGTGGGCGTGGGGAGCGAGGATCTCCATGCTCTATGCTTTGACAGTCCTCTCCTGGCTAGTGGGCTTGCTTTCATACCTTCATGAGCTATTTCACCATGAAAAGCCACTGTCATGTCAACAAAGTAACTGAAAAATCTCATCAGAAAAAGTATGTGTTTTTGGAGAGGTGTTCTATGCTTCCGATCTTGGTTGATTGTACTGAGGCAGCTAGGAGAAAGCATGCAGAATATGGACTTGGGTTAAAACAGTGCCTATGTTAACTTCATACACTGACATGCGCAGGGGATGGGAGAGAAATCTGACTTTTCTCAGCCATAAAATAGGAGAGCTGCCTACCTCTAAAGTTGTGAAAAAGGCATGAGATGATAGACATAATCAGTGAAACCACCTAGGACAGGACTTGATATAAAGCCGTCACCCCTAAACGTGAATCAGGCTAGTTGAACTTCGGAAAATATAATGCATGTTCAGGTAAGCAGTTAAGAAAAAATTATTTTATTTTATTTTATTATTTTGAGACAGAGTCTCACTTTGTCACCCAGGCTGGAGTGCAGTAGCACAATCTCGGCTCACTGCAAGCTCTGCCTCCCGGGTTCACGCCATTCTCCTGCCTCAGCCTCTGGAGTAGCTGGGACTACAGGCGCCCACCACCATGCCTGGCTCATTTTATTTATTTTTTTATATTTTTAGTGGAGACGGGGTTTCACCATATCAGCCAGGATGGTCTCGATCTCCTGACCTCATGATCCACCCGCCTCGGCCTCCCAAAGAGCTGGGATTAGAGGCGTGAGCCACTGCGCCCAGCCGAAAAAATGTTTTAAGAATAAGGGATTCTACTTGGAAAGGCATGAGGGGTATGCATATGTGTGCGTGTGTTTGTGTGTGTGTCCACATAATATACATGTATAAATGTAAGTCACTAAGCATCTGTATTATTCATTTACTTTGTAAAACAATCCTCTAAGATAGAAACAAGAAAGAAACTCAAAGAGGTAAATACACAGCCCCATACAACATTGGAAAAGGGTGAACAGTGAACCCTAGTCTTCCTAATCCAAAGCCCATAAAGTTCTCTTCTAATTCAAATCAGACTATTTGAAGTGGGTCCACTATTTTTTTCAGCTGATTAATCTTTGGATTATTACTTCGGTTAGTGCATAATAAATGAGTGCTCATCTCTGAAGAGATAACTGAAGAAATTAGTCTAAATATATATGTGGGATTTGGGGAAACACTAATTTGGAAATTAATTTCCTGCTGATACTGTCCATTCATTCATTTAGTCATTCAACAAATATGCATTAGGCACCTAGTGTGGGCCGGGAATCTGCTGGGTCCTGCAGAAATAATGAGGAAACAAATACAGGGACTGCCTCCAGGGCGATAGAATCTGGGGCAAACAAGGAGTAGATCATCTGTAATTTCCAAGAAATGAGTATTTTGAACATATGAAAGTGACAAGTACGATCGTCTTCCACTTCTATCAAGACCTTGATTTTTTTTTTTTTTTTTTTTTTTTGAGATGGAGTCTTGCTCTGTCACCCAGGCTGGAGTGCAGTGGCGCAATCTCAGCTCACTGCAACCTTCACCTCCCGAGTTCAAGTGATTCTCCTGCTTCAGCCTCCCAAGTAGCTAGGCCTACAGGCTCCCACCACCATGCCTGGCTAATTTTCTGTATTTTTAGTAGAGACGAGGTTTTACTATGTTGGCTAGGCTGGTCTCGCACTCCTGACCTTGTGATCCACCCGCCTTGGCCTCCCAAAGTGTTGGGATTACAGGCGTGAGCCACCATGCCCGGCCAAAACCTTGATTATAAAGATGACGTAGGGCCCAGCTGTAGGATATGCCTGAGAGTGTCCTGGGAATGATTCTACAATCTAGGCTAGGCATGTAGCACGTGGATCAGAGAGACAGGTGAGAAATAGTCTCAGCAACCTACTTCCACCCTTACTTAAAATTCTGTTTTTGTCTATTTCTGAACTACATCCAAAGGTCTAGTTTTCAATGTCCTTGCGCTCTGAAGTGTAGAGGTTGGAAAATAACTCAACTCCACCGTCGTCACTGACTGTAAGGGCCCAGCTCTGATTGGAGAGGAAGAAGCAGTTTCTCCAACTTTTCGCGCAGAAGCTCCTCCTGGAATGTTTGTGAAAATTGCCAATTTCCTGTCCCTGCATACTGATTGGGAAGGTCTGAATGAGGTCTAAGGATATGCAATTTTAGCAACCACCACACATCTTTCTGATGCAAAGGGCTCCCAGAAACACACCTTGAGAAACACTGGGATATGGTTTATTTTATTTTATTTTATTGCTTGTAGCTTTATATTATCTCAGACATTGTTGTGGAATCAGAAGTACTTTAAAACTTCCACATGGGTCTGTGCTCTTCTGTTACTGTATCTAAACTTGGTGGAGGGAGCTTTCATCCTTCTACTGAAAATTTCTGAAAATGCTCTCTACAGCACAGCATTCAGATAATCTAATTGTGGTGTTCTTAACCACAGGTGAATATTATAATCTCCTGTGGTGCTTTAAAAAAACAGAAAGCCCAGGCTCCACCCAAGAGCAGAGTCAGATGGGAATCTCTGAGTTGTGACACAGCCAGCAGTATTTTTAAAGGTCCCCAGGTAAGTCCACCAAGCAGGTACGGAGGAGAAGCACTTGCTGTTCTGGATCTGAGACCTCACCTGCTGCAGCTTCTTCTGCTGAAGATACCCTTTCCAATTCTGCCCCCTCCTCTGCTCACCTACCCGCTGCTCCTCCTGCCCTCTGGTGACTGCATTCTGTGTTTCCAAGGTCCTCAGTGCAGCTCATTTGCTCTGTGACTTTCTCTCACCTCCCTACTCTATGACTGTCCATCCCTTGCACTTCTCCTGCCAGGCTGGGAGTGCCGTAAGCTCTCAGGGCCTGGGTAAGGCTGACATCCAGTAAAGGTTTGCAGGATACAACCGAATCCATTGAAGTGCAATGCAGCGGTTTTGGATGTTATTTTACTTATTTTACTTCTTTACATGGGAATAGTAGGTATGAAAGAAACTGTGGCCAAGGCAATACTGTGAATAAATAGCAAGTCATTGCTTGCCACTAAGTGTCTGTCAAATAGCTAGACTAAGAAACTTGATTCTAACATGCAAACCTCCAAACTCTAAGATTAATCCTTGTTTTTTCCTTTGTACTGCAAGGCTGGGAGATGAGATAGGGAGCAGTAACGGTGAGGATGAAGTGTATGCATGCACACCTGTTTGTATACAGGTGTGTGTGCATGCATTTGTAGGTGTGTGCACTTGTGAATGTGCATGCCTAGCAAGCCAGGGTATATGTGTGTGTGTGTATCTAGGAATGTGAGTCTGTTACCTTCTGAATAAATGTGCTCTTCTATTGGAACACAGATTCTCAAGTGTTTTCCCCAAATCCTCAATATGTTCCTCATTTCCCAGAAAATAACCATCAGTGCAAAAAGGATTGAAGAACATTTTGTTTATTTATTTGAGATGGGGTTTCACTCTTTCACCCAGGCTGGAATGCAGTGGCAGGATTATGGCTCACTGCAGCCTCGACCTCCTGGGCCCAAGAGATCCTACTACCTCAGCCTCCCAAATAGCTGTGTCTACAGGTACGTGCCACTACATTCGCCTAGGTTTTATGATTTTATTTTTTTTATTTTGTAGAGACAGAGTCTCCCTGTGTTGCCCAGACTGGTCTTAAACTTCTGGGCTCAAGTAATCCTCCTGCCTCAGCCTCCCAAGGTGGTAGGATTATAGATATAAGCCACTGTGCCTGTCTGAAAAACATTTTAAATTTACATTTATCCACCTGTGTATGTTTGATGACACCCACTAGCAAGGAAAAAACTTACATGAGGCCTTACCTTGTTAGTTTGTTTAATTAGCATAAAAAACCTTGAAAAGAATTTCCAGTTGGCATTATTACTACATTCAACTACCCCATTGAGAGTGTTCTTTTACAATGTGTGGAAATGGATTATCTACCCTCATGTAATTAGTTATAAAACAACCTGCATGTGTAATCAGGGGTCGGTATTCATGAATACAAAAGATGTGTATTGCTTAGAGGCAGTTCTTTGTCGTGAATCACCTCTTTGGCAACAGTTAATTTTTGCAACTAAGAACAGAGGAACATGCCCTCTAAGAAGTCTGCCTTCAGTGGAAACTTTATATGAAATGATTTTTTGGATAACTTATATTTTTGTCCCACACATTCTGATGAAACATACGGAATGCAGGCACGGGAAACACACAAAATACAGACTATGAGTTTCCATAAAGAAATGTGAGTGTTTTGATTGACAGGGAGGGTTGACCTACGGGAGAACTGGGACAAAGTTCTGTGGTTATGTGAGTCACATAAATCTGACTTCTAAATACAGATACAATCTCAGCAGAAATTTCTGTGCAGGAGGTTAAAGTGAAACTTTGCTAATCAATACATATGACCCAAAGGCATGGTATGTTCCTTTAAATATCCTTGGATCTATTTGGTCTTTCTTGCCCTAAACTTTGACTGGACCACGAGCCCGGGGAGCAGTGAGGGCTGCTGAACTGGCCTCACTAGACTCTGAGCCATGTCAGAGTCAACTAACTTTAGTGTTTAACTTTGGACATTGTCAAGATTATTCTGGTCTTTTAAGGTCCTGACAGGGCAGAGAATTGCAAATACCATTTTGCTTGAGTAACCAGTGTACGTGGTTGGGAATATTAAACAATTAACATATCTAATATTAAACAAATAATTTTCTGAGGACATTTTGAGAGTTCTTCAACCACATATAAGTAACCAATACAAAGTGGTATGATGATGACAGTGTCTCAAACTATCAAGTGCGCCAGCATCATCGGGAGGGCTTGTTGACACATAGGTCGCTGAGCCCTACCCCAGAGTCTCTGACTCTGTAGGTCTGTCGTGGGTCCTGAGAATCTGCATTCCTAATGAGGCCCCAGGGGAGGCTGACGCTGCTGGTCCAGGGATCACATTTTTAAAACCACTGGTGCAGGGAGACTCCAAGGACTACTGGACCTCAGAGGAGAGAGACTGCTTCCAGTTTGAAGGGAACAAGAGTTATATATGGTGTTACTGCTGGGAGCTGAGCATGTGTTCCTTATAGATCATCCCATCGACTTCTGAGACAGTGCATTGGAGGAGAGGGGAATGGAGAGGGTAAGAAATATCAAGAGGAGTTTGTTAGAAGAGATTTCCCTCATGGATAGTAGGGAGAAAAAGACTGACGATATATTGGCAGTTCCCACTGGAAAGGTACTGGAACCAGACGAAATGCAGTTTTTCTTTTCTTTCTAAAATCTGCATCAGGTACATTGTAACAAATCTCAAACTGAATCACTCAGAACACAATAAAGTTTTAAGGTGCTGGACAGATGACTAAAGAAGTGATCTCATTTAAATAACAACTGCAATCACTGACAGGTCCTAGGTGAGAACTTGTCAGGGAGCGAATGGCCAATTGTGGCAGGGAGAGACAGGATGCGTCGGTGATTGGTGTGAGCCCTGATGGTGTGAGGTGACAGCGGGGGAGGACGAGGGCTCTGAGCGCATGTCTGTTTTCCCCTCACCTCCCAGAAACTCTCAAATGCCCATTATCTTTGCCATCATCTCTTCATTATCATCACGTAATATTTATCCAGTTTACTCATGCGTATAGCCCCGTCTTCTTCCATTCTGCTCCAGTTTTCTTCCTCATTTCTCTTTCTCTTCTTCGCTTGTTCTGAATCTACTGATTTTTTTCCCTCTGGTTGCCAACTGTGAACATCATCCCCACCCACTCTATAAAGGATTTGCTTTTTCAGAAATGGTATCCAACTGGAGATGCAGCATGCCCCGACATGGTTCTTCTCATTCATTGGAAGGGATCACACTTATTGGACAGAAATAATTTATCATACAGTGAACTGTGGCCCAAGAATATGAAACAACAACCAAAAGGAATATACAGATGCCTGGATAAGGAATTAGGGAGGGAGGGGGGCAGATACACACACACACGCATACACACACACACACCGCCCACACACACACACACACACACTTCCTTTTCAATGGCCACATGTTTACTACATTTGGAGGAGAAAATGCTGATGTTTTGTGGATACTGGTAGCACACACACATTTTGAGATCAGATTAAGGGAATCCTAACTAGTCCAGCCTTGGATCAGGAGCCTCTCCATCCCCCTTACCTCATCAAGACATCGCTCATATTGTTCCCTTTGATTTTCATTCTCCAAAGCCAACGCTGAATTCTCTGCCTGCAGTAAGATACAAAAATAACACAAATAAATCAATGAAATGTTGTGTTATGTGACAACTTATTCCATACAGTTACTAAATATATCTCCTCAGGATCCAAAACAATCTTTTAGAAGTACCTATGACAAGTTCACTCTAAGTACTATTATAAATATTGCAGGGATGACTTCTGTCTTACCAACTTGCTCACTAAAATACATGAGAACTTAAAGAAATGCAAAACTTGATATTCTGAACAGGTAGAAAATCAAATCATGGTTTGATGTGAGAGTGTTCCGTAAAGAGATTACAATGTTTATTTTATTCTATGAAAATGTAAATGGGAGAAATGCCTTAATCCACTTCATTAAGGCCCATCACAGACTCACAGACTTATATTTGTTTAAGCCACAGAAAAGAATCTCACATAAAGTCATGAAAGCATAATTCCAAATGCAAACTAAATATGTTATTTTCATTGTTAGTCAATGACTTATGTACATAAGATAATGAGAAATGTAAGACTTGAACTATACTTAAGCATCCCCTTCCCCACACTCTTGTAATATGACTGCTTTCTCGCTCCTTAGAGCCATGTGGGTATGTGGTTGAATACGGTTACTAGGTTGACATGTAGAATAATAAGGGGAAAGAAAAGTAATCACTGGAAGCTTATTAGGTTTTAGAAGGAGCGTGAAATGCTGATATGAAGCTGCCCTCCACCTCAGGTGACCTGGTTCCGCTGCAGGTTCCTGTCTGAATCTTCAACTGTGCCAGTGAACCCTTCCCAGGGCTATGACAATGACCACCCGCTCTAAGCCCCCAAGCAATCTTGGCTCTACCTGCCCCTTCTCTAAAATCCTCCTTGACATTTGGAAGTAGGGGTATAGTAATCTAAATCAGTATTTTCAAAATTATGGTATGATTTTTAGGTGGTACACAGATCAACATTTTAACTTCACAGTTTTTTCCCATCCGTTTTTCTAAACTTTTTATTTGGAAATAATTTCAAACTTATATCAACGGATGAATGGATTACAGTATGTATACACAATGAAATACTATTTGGCCATAAAAAAGAATGAAATAATATCATTTGCAGCAACATGGACAGAACTAGAAGTCATGTTAAGTGAAATAATCTATGCACACAAAGACAAATATTGCATGTTCTCACTCATATATAGGAGCTAAAAATGTGGATGTCATAATGGTAGAGAATAAAATGATAGATACTAGAGGCTGGGATTTGGGGTAGGTGCGAGAGGGGATGAAGAGACGTTGGTCAATGGTTACAGATATACAGTTAGATAAAATATATAGTTAAATAAAAGGTGTAAGTTCTATTTTTTGACAGCAGAGTAGGGTGACTATAGCTAACAACAACGTATTGAATATTTTGAAGTAGCTAGAAGAGAGAACATGAAGTGTTACTAACACATAGAAATGATAGGCTGGGCTTGGTGGCTCACTTCTGTAATCCCGGCACTTTGGGAGGCAGAGGCAGGTGCATAACTAGAGGTCAGGAGTTCAAGACCAGCCTGGCCAACAGGGTGAAACCCCATCTCTACTAAAAATATAAAAATTAACCGGGCATGGTGATGCACACCTGTAATCCCAGCTATTCGGGAGGAGGAGGTGAGAGAATCACTTGAACCTGGGAGGTGCAGGATGCAGTGAGTGGCGATTATGCCACTGCACTCCAGCCTGGAAGATAGAGTGAGACTCCATCTCAGAAAAAAAAAAAAAGAGAAAAAAGAAATGATAAATACTCAAGCTGATGGATGCCTCAAATACTCTGACACAATCATTATACATTCTATACCTGTAACAAAATATCACATGACCCATAAATACAGAAAATATTATGTATCAACAAACAAAAAGGATAGCACAAAGAATCCCACAAATCCTTTCCTAAGATTCACAAATTGTTAATGTTTTGCCACATCTGCCATATTGATTCCTTTCCATTTCTTTTCTGCACCTGGAAAGTACCTTGTAGACATGATGCGTTTTATTCCTAAATACTTCCATATGTGTTTCCTCATAACAAAGTCCTTGTCTTGTACAATCACAGTATAGTTGTTAATTTCAGGAAATATAGGAAATATAAATACAGTACCACAATGTGATCTACAGTCCTTCCAGTTTCACCAATTGTCCCAATAATGTCATTGATAGCAATTTTTTTCCAGTATACAATCCTACCTGTGATCATGTACTGCATTTGACTGTCATTGCCATTCATCAGGTACCCTCTAATCTGGAATAGCTTGCCTTTTTTTTTTTTTTTTTGAGATGGAGTATTGCTCTTGTTGCCCAGGCTGGAGTGCAATGGCACGATCTTGGCTTACTGTGACCTCCACCTCTCAGGCTCAAATGATTCTCCTGCCTCAGCCTCCCAAGTAGCTGGGATTACAGGTGACCACCACCACGCCTGGCTAATTTTTGTATTTTTAGTAGAGATGGGGTTTCACCACGTTGTCCAGGCTGGTCTTGAACTCCTGATCTCAGGTGATCTGCCCGCCTCGGCCTCCCAAAGTGCTGGGATTACAGACGTGAGCCATTGCACCCGGCCTGGAATAGTTTGTCTTTTTATGTTTTTTATTTTCTTCTTCCCTTCTTTTCCCCCTTATTTCCTCTTCTTCCTTGCCTTTCTTTCTTTTTTTTTTTTTTTTTCCTTTCTGAGTAGAGGCCAGTTATGTTGTTGAACATCCCTTAATTTGGGCTTCTCTGGAGCTCCCTCATACATATTTGGTGGAAACAGTGCACAGGCAATGCTGGGCCCTTCTCAGTGCATCATAGCAGCCACGTGACGTCCATGGGACCTGCTGCTGGACATGTTAACTTTCATCACTTGGTTAAGGTAGGGTCTGCCAAATCTCCCGACTGTAAAGTTACTGATTTTCCTCTTGCAATTAATAAGTAATTTGTGGGGAGATACTTTGAGGCTATGAAAATATCCTATTGCTCATCAAACTTTCACCTACCTACTTAAGCAACCATCAATGATTTTTAACCAAATCATTGATTACCTTGGTTGCATATAGTGACTTCTAACTCCATTTTTCTAACTACATTTATGAGTTGACATTCTTCCATAGGTAAGTGATTTTCCTGTTTATTAGTATGAAAACATCAATTCTGATAATTTTGATGTTCAAATCACTCCAGCTTTGGGCAGGTGAGCCCCTTTAAGCTTGTGTCTGTATCCTTTTGACATGTACCCATCATTTCTTAAATACTTTCTTTTTCAGCAAAAAGAGATGTTCTAGGACCATCTTGCTTTTTCCTTGCTTCAATCCCTGAAATCAGGCATTTCTCTAAGGAATTCTACTTCCTCTTACTTGGGGAATGATAATTGGGAACTAAGATCTGGGTGTTAGCCTGTATCAGTTGCTACCAAGGAGTCACTGCTTCTAGTTGCTTTCAGTGGAAGGATTTTTCCACACTCCTACATGCACAGGCTCAACACCCCCACCCCACCCCAAGCCCCACAGGATTCTTTCATATCTTCTCCTTTTCATATTAGTATCTTCCTTTTTGTACAGTTAGCACTCAGGCTCTCAGCATTATTTTAACTCCTTTGTTCAATCTTACCATGTGTACAAAATTGGTACGCTACCCAAACCAGTGCTAGGAAAAGTTCAGTTTTGTGTTTTTCTTTAGAACAAAAGTATAAAGTAAAAATACTGTGTTCCAAAGTTACTAAGTTGGTTTTTCCCCTCCTCCCCTTTTAGTGTGTTTATATTATTCATTTGAAATTCAGTTCAGTTCATTTGTTTCTGATAGTATTCAAATTTAATTTCCTCCCTTCTTAATTACATTTTGTTTTTTAGAATACATGAAACATTAACAAGAATCCAAAAGTTAAAACTATATTAAAGGGTATATATTGAGTGCAGTGTCCCTCCCTCTCCTGCCTCGTTCCTTTCTACCTCTCGAAGATTCTTTAATAGTGTCATTATCCCTTTTTTGTCTTCCTCTGTTACTTTTAAAATCATGTCCTTTGGCCGGGTGTGGTGATTACAGGCTCACACCTATAATTTCAGCACTTTGGAAGGACAAGGTGGGAGGATCCCTTGAGCCCAGGAGTTCGAGACCGGCCTGGGCGACATAGTGAGATCTCCATCTCTACTAAAAATTAAATAAAATAAAAATTAGCCAGGTGTGGTGGTGCATGCATAGAGTCCCAGCTACTAAGGAGGTTGAGTTGGGAGGATTGCTTGAGCCCCAGGAGGTCAAGGCTGCATGAGCTATGATTGTGCCACTGTACTCCAGCCTGGGCGACAAAACCAGACCCTGACTCAAATACACACATACACACACACACACACACACACACACAAGACACCCACCATGTCCTCTGACTCCCTCCTATTACATATCCAACAATCACCTTTCTTCCTTTCTCTCCTTTTTTCCTGCTATTTTATTAGTTGCATACTTTCTACTTTGCCAGGGTATATCATTTTCACGCAGGCTTCTTCCACCTTTGCCCCCACCCTTGGTTTGGTCTCCTTAATGGATAATGGCTGGTTGGTCTTATGTTCTTTTGCTTCTGTAGCAAAAGAAATTGCTTTGAAATTCCCTCTTTTCCTTTTCCCCTTCACAACCACGTCTCCACACTGCACCTCCTCTTTCCCCTTTATCTCCTTCTTTCCCGGCAGGCTGCCTCTCTGAGACAGCCACCTGGGTCTGCTGCTCACTTTCCAGCCTTGCCCAACAGCCCACTGGATCTGCCACGTGTCCACCTGTGTGCAGTGCTGGCCTTGGGCTTTCTCATTTCCTCGGTGCCCTCTGCTTTCCATCTCCCTGGGCACACACGCTGGCAGCAGGAGTTACATGGGTATCTGGTATTTATTTTTCTACTTACAGTAATTTGAAATTCAAGTGTTCTCTGTTATTGATAATGCAGAAGGCATGGGTTATATGTGGTTTTATTTGTGTTTCCTGGTGATATGAATGTCTTCTTTGGCAGGTGCTTGAAAAGTTTCAAATGTAGGCTAGTTTGTTACTTTAATCAACAATGAAACTTAGGAGAAATGATTGAACCAGAATAGGGCACAAAAATGAGGAAAACTCCTGGGAAAAGTCTGTTTGAGAGTGATTCACCATTTTGATCAAGGTCAGGTCATTTCAACTTAGTCACAGTTCACATTCCAGAACTCCTCAAACACTGTTTCTTCTTCAGGTTACAGTTTTGATCCTTGGCTTTGACCTTGTTGCTTTGGGGCTGAATCCCTGTTTTAACAAACCTGTGAACACCCCAGTCCCTCAGGTGGGATCCTGCCACATTCTTTCAGGTCTCATAATGGACAGAAATGGACAGACATCTGCCGCACAGCACGATCCTTCTGTGCTCAGGCTGATCATCCGTTTGCCCTTTTTAAGTACAGTTATTGGTTATTCCCAGGCTGTTTCTTCTCTTCATTCTTCACCAAACTAAACTGACTTTGCTGTTCCCTTCAGGGATTGCTTTTGGCCAGTCCCATGGAAGCTTTTCCGTCTCTGCAGCTGAGATGGAACCCCTCAGTTCCTCCTCCAGACCAAAAGGAAGAGCAGGCTCAGGTTCCAGTTCTATTCTGTTGCAGTCTTATTAGGCAATGCCATCTTGAGTAACTTTCAGCAAGTCATTTACCATTGCTGGGTTTACAATTTCTTAGTTAATAAACAAAGATATGCAACTTGCCAATCTAAAAGCGATTTCCAGTTCAAATATTTGGATACCATGAATCACGGAGGAAAATGCTAGAATTCCAATTCTACAAAGTCATGATTTCTTTGGAGAAATTTACCTTTTGTGGAGTCTGCTGATTTTAGTAAGCCAGCAGTACAAAGGATAATGGGAAGAAATAAAGGAGAGAACTGCAAATGCCACTTCACACTGTTTACTTTAAATGTCTTGGAAAAAATGTGTACAGAAATAAAGCTGAAAATGGGAATTTATATGGGATGTCTACATCTTGCTCCTACCCACAATATCACGTTGCAAAAACACTGCAATCGATCCATTCAGATAATTACCGTCATTATACCATTTACATTACTTGCCTCACGTTTACTGCTCTGACAATCTATTATCGCCAAGCAAATTAAATACCTAAAGGGTGCTGGTGAAAGCACAACAGTCACATTTATGGTTATTGTGTTCAGTTACAGAGACCAATTTAATTGATGTAATCCTGCATATCCCATGGGACAAAAAAGATATTAACAATCATGCTGGTGAAGTTAAAATAATCTTGAACTGATGATTTTCTTTAATCCATTTGCATTTATTAGAGATTCAGGATTAACCTGCTACCAACTTAAGGCAACAGAGGAAAAAAACAGGAAAAAAAACCCCTCTTAACTAAATGTGATTTAAAGAAACAGTGAATATTTATATAGCAGGAATGGGAAAGGATAAGCAGAGAGGGAAAGGAAAGAGAAAATGCAAGTGTCACTATTAAGAATTACAGACATCACAATACAGGTCTTTTTCTACTTTAAATAAGTATGTTATTAAAGTCAATATGCCCAGAGGATGCAATTAGAGCATTCAAGTAAATGTAACAGTGAATCTTTGCATTCAGCTTTGTCTTCCACAACAATCAAAAACTTTTGCTAGACTTAGCCCGGGACTTAGAAGATTTCCTGCTCAGCGTGGTTTCCCCATGGCTCCAAATTATAGTGGTCTAAATATGTTCATGGTTTCATCTCTAAAAATCCTTAAATGTCCTTATAAAATCAAAGAGCATCACAGAGCAAATCCATATTGGTTTGGTTTACTGTGGAAAAGGGGTTTGACTTGATATGTAAAAGGAACTGTGTTTCTTAGAGGTCCTGCTCAGTGAATAGATAGGCTGGCTGGAACTTACGAATGATTGAAAAATCTGATGCTTCTAAAGCCACTGTTCTACATTAATTCTGTAAGTATGTATTATGTTTAAAATCTTTGTATACTATAAATTTGTTTAATAGATCCTTTTCCACAGACCAAAGGTAGACTACTAGCTCTACACAAAAATCTGTCCTCTGCATAACATAACAGCTCCGCTGCAGGCTTTTCACCTCTTATACTTTGTCTCCACTCACTTCCATGACCTTATATATCTGATTCTCCACAGCACACACCATCTCAAGAGTCAGGCTCAGCTCCTAAAGCTCCCATGCTCCTTCCTGGGCTGTATCTTTGGTTTTGCTGCTCTAGCATGGAATAAGCTTTACTCTCCCATTGGCCTTTCTAAATCTCACTCAGTTTTGGTGGTCTGGCTCAGATCTGGACTTAAAATACTTAAATGGGGACACATTTAAATTAAAAAAAATTGGATGTATAAAAATGTAGCAAAATATTGCAAAGAATTCCCCCACACCATTCAAGAGACTCCCCAAAGGTTAACTATTTTACCACATTTGCTTATCATTTAATACCTATCTATACCTGGAGACAACTTTTTAAAAACACTTGAGAGTAAGATGAAGACACAATGCAATGTCCTTTTACCTCTTAATACTTCGGCATGTACTTCCTAAAAATACATTTTCTATATAACCACTGTGTAGTTATCACATTCAGGAAATTAACATTGATGCAATAGCCTAATCTACTCTACAGGCCTTGTTCAAATTTTTCCAGTTGTCCCTCAGGTGTCCCTGTCTAGTCCAGGATCCAATCCAGGTTCACAGAGCTGCATTTAGTTATCATTTCTCTTTAGCGTCCTCTCATATGGAACAGTTCCTGAGGTGTTGTCTTTCATGATCTTGATACTTTTCAAAAGTATAGGCCAGTTATTATGTAGAATGTCCTTCAATTTGAATTTGCTTGATGTTTCTTCATAGATTTTAATATTTATGGTGAGAATATCATGGCAATGATATTGTGTCCTTCTTAGTGCATTGTATCAGGAGGCACATGATACCAATTTATCCCATTACTACAGGTGGAGTACCTCTAATCTGAAAATCTGAAATGCTCCAAAATCCAAAACTTTTTGAGAGCCAACATGAATAAAGAAATGTGCAACAGAGTCTTTTAGATTTTGGATTTTCAGATTAGGAATGCTGAACTGGGTAAATACATAATGCAAATATTTCAAAATCTGAAAAAGTCAGAAAGTTGAAACACTTCTGGTCCTAAGCATTTTGGATAAAGATACTCAATTTGTATGTTAAATTTGATCACCTGGTGAAGGTGGTATCTGTGACACTTCTCCACTATAAAATTATTTATTTCCTTTTATCAACAGTAAGTATCTTGCGGCAAGGTACTTCAAGATATGTAAATATCCAGAGTCTTTGAGGTTGCAAATATGCAAATATCTAAACTTTGGTTCACTCCTCTTGGTATCTATTGGTAATTTTTTTTTGACTAAAACAATTATAACTGTGGTGGTTGCCAAATAGCAACTTTTATTTTTATTTTATCTATCATCTATCTATCCATCCACCCATAGCAACTTTTATCTATCTATCTATCTATCTATCTATCTATCTATCTATCTATCTATCCATCCATCCATCTTTCTATCTATCCATCCATCCATCCATCCATCCATCCATCCATCCATGTTGGTGCAAATGTAATTGTGGCTTTTGCCATTACTTTTAAGGGCAAAAACTGCAATTATGTTTGCACCAATATAATATCTATCTTGTTACCTCTTATACTTTGTCTCCACTCACTTCTATGACCTTATATATCTGCTTCTCCACAGCGCACACCATCTCAAGAGTCAGGCTCATCTCCTAAAGCTCCCGTGTTCCTTCCAGGGCTGTGCCTTTGGTTTTGCTGCTCTAGCATGGAATATGCTTTACACTCCCATTGGCCAAATAGTGACTATTGGCTCTGTCACCCAGGCTGGAGGGTAGTGGTGTGATCATAGCTCACTGCATACTCAAACTCCTGGGTTCAAGTGATCCTCCCGCCTCAGCCTCTTGAGTAGCTGAGACTGCAGGCATGTGCCAACATACTCCACTAATTTTTAAAAACATTTTTGTAGAGATAAGGTATTGCTATGTTTTTCAGGCAGGTCTTGAGCTCCTGGTCTCAGGTGATCCTACCACCTCAGCCTCCCAAAGCATAAATAGTGATTTAAATTCTACTAGTCTTCCTGCATTTACTAGTTTGAACCTTATCACAAGTAGGGGCCACACATTGTAGCACTTTATTGTAATGCCTTCAATTGAGACTAGTAGTTTCATGAGTATTATTAGTCTTCTCCAGTTAGACTCTAAGCCCTTTGAGACAGGGATCATGCTTTATACTCCTCTTTTCAAAGGAGTGAGATGTAAATTAGTGTATTTTTAAGCTTCTACCTGGCCTCTTAGAACACTTCTTATATGAGCTACCATGTAGGCAGTCTGAATGTTTTGAGGTGGTATAAAGCCCCAGCTATGCAGACAGGCCCTGGAGGATGAGATGCCTTGCAGAGAGAGATAGGCCAGGGGACACTGAGAAGCCGGACATGGGAGTGAAGGAGCCATCTTGGAAATGGATCCTTTCACCTCTTGACATCACATAGATTGGAGATGAACTATCCAGCTGTGTCCTCCCCAAATTTCTGACCCATAAAATTGTGAGAAAAATTAAATTGTTATTTTAAGCCTCAAAGTGTTGAGATAGTTGGTTACATAGCAATAAATAAGTGGAACAGTCATATTCAGGAAACGAGGTGGAACATCAATTCTTTTATGTGTACCTTCAATTACTGGTCCTTTGCTGTACCTGCAGGAGCTATGCTGGGGGTAAATAAAGATGGATAAAATATACAGGGGCCATCATAAAGAAAACAATAGTCTAATAGAAGAAACAAGTTAATTTCTCACATTGAAAACTACAATGCAATAGGATCAGAACAAAAAAAAACCAACAAACTTCAGATGAGGTAGGAAAGAGGTGACCCTTGAATCAGTCTACTCAACAGGCAATCAAAACAATGACAAAGGTGCACATTGGACTAAATAAAAATAACACAGTTTTGAACAAAATGCCAAGAAAATGACACCTGACTTGTATTCAAAAAGCAAATTATTCAACCAGGCTAGAATCCTGGATGTAAATATTGTCAAATTATTATGAAAGCAAATAATGTCAGACACTATCTAATACCCACTGCAGAGAAAACCTTGGGTTCAACAATGGCAAAAAAAAAAAAAATAACAAACTGATCATATGCAAATGAAACAGGTAGAAATGAACAGGGTTGAGTGGTGTGGAAGAAAGAAGGTGGAAAGAAGACGTCCTCTGAAGGCAAAAAGAGAGAGAAAGAGAAGAAAACGACCAATTCACAGTAGTTAAAAAAGGCTGCCTCCCTGTGGCTTTCCCACGGCAAAAGCTGGTCTTTTCCAGAGTGACATCTTTCAAGCTTGCTGAAACTCCTTCAATTCAGGAAAGGCAGGCAGGTCAGAATAAGATCAGAAAAGGTATTTCTCTAAAATACCAATTCAACTCATGGTTTGGCCCCATAGGTAAGAAAAGGTGCTTCTGTACTTTATTTTCTCTTTGGAATTTTTTCCAGCCAAAAATGTGCTGCTTTATGATGGCCAGCCTGCGCCAGAGTCCTGTGCCACTCTACTTAAATAACACACTTCATGACTCTAGGCCATCCCAACAATTTCATCTGGGGAGGCCAAAGGGCTGTACCTGCAGGAGCTATGCTAGGGGGTATACAAAGATGGATAAAATATAGAGAGGCCACCATAAAGAAAAAAATAGTCTAATAGAAGAAACAAGTTAGTTTCTCACAGTGAAAACTACAGGCTTCCAAGCAAAATACACAGGTCCCCAAAATGTTCCTAATTCCCCTGCAGTCTGTTCTGTTTTGAAAGCTGTTTAAAAACATCCTGAGGAAAAAGTCCCAGGGGAGTGGCTAAGCGTGCCAGCCAGGTGAATGCATTTTCATCTGCTAGAGTGATATAAAGTCTGAATACAAGGAACACCAAGAACTGGAGCTGAAATATTGAATCTCCTTCCCTCTATGATTATAATTCAAACTTACGGGGTTTCTGAATCACTCATCTTATCACACCTGGCTTCCATAGTGGCCATATGTGTAGCGTAGTTGGCTAAAGGGTGTTCCCCACTGATTGTATTTGAGAGCTTGTACAGTATCCAGACCCAGACAATGTCCAGGGCTGCTGGGCATCTTGGAGGCAAATGTTATCATCCTAGAAAATGTCAATAAAGACATTAAGCTCTGACCACCTACAGAGAAACAAACACGTGTACCCATACATGTGTGAAGGCATCCTCACAATGTCCTTATTCTTGGACTCAACCCATTAGGTTTAGGACCAGCGTGAGACACTAAGGATATAAACTACATTAAAATGAAGTCTTTGTTTAAAAAAGTTGAGGAGCTACGCCATGAGAACATGTGATGTAGAACCTGTCCACAGGTTCATTTTTTAAGAGTTGAATAGAAAACACTTCATAATGAAACCTCTGTGTACTTCCAGAATTTAAACGTTTGGATGGGGCTTCAGGCCAGTGGTTGGAAACTTGAGTGTGCATTGGAATCACTTGGGGGGTTATGGGATCACAGACTGTGGGGGAGCCACCCTCATGTTTGGATTCAGGGCACCTACAGTAGGGTCCAAGAACTGACATCTCTAACAAGTTCCCAGGTGCTGCTGCTGGCCTGGGAACAGCACTTTGAGAGCTAGTGCTCAAGATGGATCAACTTCAGGGTGAAGGTGGGTGTCACCTCCTTCCTGCCCCATGCTGCCATTGCCTTGGAAGCGTTCAGAAGTCTCTTACTGCTTCTCTGGAACTGGGGGGTGGTAACCACACAATTTTATACTTTTCCTTCTCTTGTTTTGTTTATGAGTCTGCCTCTCTCTCCTACATCAGTGACTCTCATTGGGAGAAAACAGCCTAAGGGCATAGATCAGTGTGTCTCTGCGTGTGCATATGCATATGTGTGAGTAGAACAGAAAAAAAATGTGTGTGATTTGGAAAACCATTATTTGATGCTGCATTACATCTGGGAAATAATAAACAGTAATGCTTTCATGATACAAGAAGTCAGCTCGATAATTTCCTTGCCCAGGGGGATATACAGAAAAGAAATCCATGCCTGGAGTGCGAAGGCAGGAGGAGTGGTAAAGCAGATCTGTCTTCCTAGGAGGAGAGTAAGATAATCTGATGGGAAGTGACGGCGTGCTTTTTAAATTTCCTTTTATTTGAAACGGATGTAAAAATAAATGTCTGTCACCGTTTTGGGTTGAAAGAGATGATGAAGGCAGAATGTAACGAACATGGAGCCTGGCCCTCTGTATGGTTTGGTGAATGGTAGTTTCCTTCAGTCTTTTGTAAAACAGCTCCCATTTGTAACCTTGGCCACTCACAGGCTTTAATGCAGGGGGTGGTGGTGTCAGCCAGGGCAGAAATTGTCCCTGCTGAGGGAGAGATTTTGGCCAACAGAAATGTACCACGGGTCCTCTGGATTGGACAGTTTAAACAGGCTCACACACAGATTAGCTTCAGGCCCTGATTCCTTTAACCCACAATCTTCCTCTCTCACTCTTTCTTCTTCTCTTTCTCACCTTCTTACTTCTGCTTCCAGATGCCCATTTATCAACTCATTATTACATTTATCAACTCAATATTACATATTTGAGCTCAAGATATAATACGTATTTTCCAATTATGAGAGAAGCTGAAAATTTAGGGACTCCAAAATTTCTTTGTAAAAACAACCTTTAGACCTTAAAACATATTCCATCCCCCATGACCAGATGTGCTTTCAGAGATACAAATCTATGACTTTCAAGCTAGGGTGGACTAGAGTGGATTTTTTGGTTTTAGAAGCCTCACAGAGAAATTTCATAGAGCTAAAAAATGTAAAACAATCTGATCACTCTGTTGAGTAGAGAATATTTGTGGCATTAACCACCAGGTATTTCTTAGAAGTTAAACTATGCAAAACTCATTGACTGATTTGCAGAAAAGAATATCAATTAATATATTGACTTTATTACCTCATTTAATTGAAGGCCCCCCAAACTCTGAGGTAGATAGGAACAGCTCCATTTTACAGATGAAGAAAATAAGAGACTATCAATATAAATCCTTTGTGTTGCAGAGATAGTTTATTTATATACATAGTCCTTATTCCTTACTAAGGACTTAATACAGTACTTTGAAGAAAAAAATATAAATGACAATAGCCTGATAAATGCCTAAATACCAGTGTGTTTGAACCCTCTCTACCAAGAAGCAGGTAATTCAGGTCAGGAAAAACACTGAGAATTTCTCCAGAAATAGGAATTCTTGACCTCTAATCTATAAAAAAGCTGAAAAAAAAAAAAAAAAACCAGAAAGGAAAAAAGCACAGACATAGTCATTCTAGGAATCATTTCATCCAAAAGAGGAAGCCACTTATAAAGCAAGTTTAAACAACAACAATACCATTACACACCAACCCAACTGGTGCAAATGAAAACATCTTACATGGCAAGTGTTGGTAAGAATGTGGAAGACCAGGCACCCTCATGTGCCACTGGTGGGTGTGTAAATTACTGCACCCATTTTAGGATACTTTGGTTCAACTTGCTGATAGAGAAGATGCTCATAGCTTCTGACCCAGCAATGCCATTGCTAGGTATAACCCCTGTAGGTACCCGCAAACACATATACCAGGATGGGTGTACACATGGGTTCACAGCAGTCTTGTTTTCCAGCCCTCAGACAGAAATCATCTAAACTAAGATTGACAGTACAATTAATAATTTTCATTAATCAATTTATATAATGGGATACTATATAGAAACAAAAGCCAGTGAATGAGAACTACATATTGAATCTGGCAATGATAACATTGAATGAAAGAGGCACAACATATATTTAAACACACACACAAAATCTTCCAACATGATTCTACATACAAAGTTCAAAAACTGGAAAAATTAAATTATATTGTTAGGGATACATACATAGGAGGTAAACCATGTTCTTTCAAAAAGCAAGCAAATTATTATTACAGAAGTCAGATTCATCATTACCACTAGTGGGGAGAAAGGAAACTGTGATAAGACAGGAGCCCATGGGGTGCCCTAGGCTACTAGCAATGTTTCATTTGTGGACCTGGTGGCAGGTACTCAATGTTTTGCTTTATTATTTTTTAATTATAAATATACATTTTTGGGCATACAAATGTGCAGTCTTCTGTAAACATATTTCACACACACACTCTAATATGTACACACTCTAATAAGTAACAGAGCCCTAGGAGAGGGCCTGAGGGAAAATTGTGGAAGGGCCCTGGTGTACCTGGGCATCCCACTGCCACTGTAATGGGCCCAGCAGGTGGACAGCCCACGAGATGAGAGAGGGAAGACACTGAGGTGGATGGAGCCAGTTGCTGAGGCAAAGGGACGGGACCAAATGTATATTTTAAGGAAGGAATCCTGGCACCAGCAACATATTTTAAGGAAGGAATCCTGGCACCAGCAACAAAGAGCGATGGAAGGGGAAGATGGGGAGATCAAAAGCATGCTATTGTAGCATTCCTTTCAAGGATGACCTACCCCTGAAATAAAACAGCGGCACTGAGGCGAGGAAGACCTACATTTGAGAAAGAATTCAGCACAGATTCATCAGCTCCTAACCAGTACCTAGATGAGAAGGAGAGCCAAAGATGACACTGAGTTTTATATTCTGGGTCTCCGCCAGGGCGATAAGGTCTTTAATAGAAATGGGTAACAAAGTGAGATAAAGTGCCATGGGAGATTTTTAGAAAAAAACCTATTGCCTTGCCATGTAATGACTTTTTTTCTTTTCCTACAGGGAAGAAAAAATTGCAGTGAATGTATGACTCTAGTTCTTAAGGTATGCCAGCAGTCACAGCGACCTCTCTCCCCTTTCTTTCCATTGTTTGCATGTTTGTATGAAATTATTTTGTTCAGGGATGCTGACTGCTCACTCTAACTCTCCTTGTTCTCTCAAGGACGAATATTGTCCCTTTGCTTCAGAAACCACAGGATTAAACTTTAGGGAGATTATATATTAATCATTTAATTTGATTATCAGGCATGATCTCTGGCCTTCCCACTCAGGACCCCTGGCCTTGCAGCTAGTGGTGCAGATGGACAGTAGCGGGGTGACAGAGGGCCGCCCTCCACCCTGCTCACCAATTTCTTCTGCCTCCAGCATGAGGCAGAGGGGTGAGTAGCAGTGGCTCAGGAGCACCAGGAGGCTCGCAGCCTCCTGCCGTTCTGCGACGACAGGAGGACAGAGTGCAGTAGGGGTAAAGCAGTGTCTAAGTGGAATTTAGCTTGGGCATTGCCAGTATCTGAGAGGGAACATAAGGACTTGGGAAACCCTTTGACTCGTTTTTGTCATCTGGAGTGTCCTTACTTTGCTTAAAAAATCGAAATAAGGGCCGGGCGCAGTGGCTCACATCTGTAATCCCAGCACTTTGGGAGGCCAAGGCGGGCGGATCACAAGGTCAGGAGATCGAGACCTTCCTGGCTAACACGGTGAAACCCCGTCTCTACTAAAAATACAAAAAATTAGCCAGGCGTGGTGGCGGGTGCTTGTAGTCCCAGCTACTCAGGAGGCTGAGGCAGGAGAATAGCGTGAACCCGGGAGGCGGAGCTTGCAGTGAGCTGAGATCGTGCCACTGCACTCCAGCCTGGGCGACAGAGCGAGACTTTGTCTCAAAAAAAAAAAAAAAAAAAAAAATCGAAATAAGATCTGGCCATGAGAGAGAAGTTACCCTTGATTTGTAGCAGTTCTCAAAATCATCATTCTTTGCAGAAACAATTATTAGTTCAGTTTTGTATATATGCAGCATGAGAGCAACATCTGGAAGACATCTAGCCAGCAGCTGGAAATGTAGGTCTAGTTTAAGAAGCCAGGGCTGGAGTCATTGCTGTGGCTGTGACAGAGAAGAACATGAAAGCTACAGAAAATGATGATGATGATGACTATGACAGTCAACAGGTGCTGATGATAACTATGTGCTACACTCTGTGCTTAGCCCTTAACAAACTTTATCACAAGTAATTCTTCCAGCAACACTACAAAAGAGACATCTGTTGCTAGCCCCATTTTACAGATGTGCAGTCTGAGGCTCAGAGTGGTTGAGTGGCTTTCTTCAGGCCACACCGGAGCTAACTGAATCAGAAGCACTCAAAAAAAAACACAGTAGGCCAGGCGTGGTGGCTTATGCCTGTAATCCCAGCACTTTGTGAGGCTGAGGTGGGCGGATCACCTGAGGTCAGGAGTTTGAGACCAGCCTGGCCAATATGGCAAAACTCCGTCTCTACTAAAAGTACAAAAATTAGCCGGGTGTGGTGGGAAGCACCTGTAACCCCAGCTACTCAGGAGGCTGAGGCAGGAGTATTGCTTGAACCCAGGAGGTGGAGGTTGCAGTGAGCCAAGATCACGCCACTGCCCTCCAGCCTGGGTGACAAGAGTGAGACTCTGTCTCAAAAACAAGCAAACAAACAAAAACAAAAAAACAAAAACAAAAACAAAACACAGTAAACTTCTCAGCATTCTGAACTATCAATTGTTTTGTCATAATGAAATTATGTGAAAATGAATCCCATTCTAGAAACCACATTTCCTGTTTGCAAGTTCAAGAACTAAAAGTGGGTGGGTTTCTCTAGAGAACTGGCAAGCAGCAAGGTTTGCTTTGAAAATCGTGGAAAACAAAGAGCATTAACACATTCATACACCACCCTTGTTCCTCTCCTTCTAGCTTTTAAAATTTCCTCCGTTTCTTTGTGTAAATGAGTGGGTAGGAGTTGGTAGATATTTCTAAGCAGTTAGGACCCTGAGGTGATAAGGGTTGAGGGGAACTGAAATGTAATTTCTTATCGAGGGCTGGATAAAGGAAGAATAAACACCTCAGTTTACAGCTCAGCTCAGGTGCAATAATAGACATGTAGGCTGAGAAGCTGGCAGCCACCAATTTTATTAAAAGATTTTTCTGTTTGAATTACATATCATTTTACCAAGATAATATTGAATCATTGTGCATACTGTGTACTTCTCCACTGATGCTACCAAGGAGGTATTTTATACCTAGATGATGTCACATAGAGAATCTTTTAAGTATAAAAAGAATGTGTTATCCAGAGACCTGGCTTTTTAGTTGTAGTCTGGCATTTTAGAAACATTGTCCAGCAGCATGATGTGGCAGAGAGAATGGCTAGGAACACACGGTTTCAAGCTCTTGCATTTAATTACTATGTGACATTGATTGAGACACTGAACTCCTCTTAGCTTTGTTTTTTCCCCTTCATAATCTTACTAGACCACATCATCTCCAAAGTCTTTTGCAGCCATAAAATCTCAGACAGTATGAATTTATATAGTAATTATCCAGAGATAAATAATCATAGAATCATAGTTTGAGGTGACAGAGGATGAAATTTTAACTGTCTTCATAGTAGAATAATCCATTTTATAAAATTGTGAAATATATGGTGCTCACTTCTTCCTTTCCTTGATTCCATGAGAGGGTCAGCAAACCTCCACTAAAACCCTCAGAGCATGGCTGGCCTTATTCTCTAAACCAGACTTTGATGCAATCTGTTGAGCAGAGAGAAGCATAACAAAGCCAGAATGAAGTCTCATTAAGACAAACATGGATGAAATGTCAGGCTGGGAACAGCAAAGCTTATTTCTATGTCTCAACAGATGGCTGGGAAAACAGTGTCTTGTTGATCTTGTTAGAACAAATTATATACAAAGAAGCTCTCTATATAATGCTAGAGTGTGTATGCAGTACTTGAGTGTATTTAACATACCTATATATACATACGAATCAGAGTTTCTCAACCGCAGCACTATTGACATTTTAGGTCAGATAGTTCTTTATTTTGAGGGGTTGTCCTGTAAACTGTAGAATGTCTGGCAGCATCCCTGGCCTGTACCCACCATCTACAGACGTACCTTGGAGAGAGACATCATGAGTTTGATCATGGATTCCAGATCACCGCAATAAAGCAAATGTCAGAATCAAGCTAGTCACACAAATTTTTTAGTTTCCCAGTGAATGTAAAAGTTATGTTTATATTACACTACTACACTATAGTATATTAAGTATGCAACAGCCTTATGTCCAGAAAATAATGTACACACCATAATTCAAAAATAGTGCATTGCTAAAAAATGCTAACGATTATCTGAGCCTTCAGCATGCTGGAATCTTTTTGCTAGTGGAGGGTTTTGTCTCCATGTTGATGGCTGCTGACTGACTAGGGTGGTAGCTACTTATGGCTGGGGTGGCTATGGTAATTCCTTAAAACAAGACAACAATAAAGTTTGCAGCATCAATTGACTCCTCCTTTCACAGAACATTTTTCTACAGCAAGCAATGCTGTTTGATAGCATTTTACGTACAGTGGAACTTCTTCCAGAATTGGAGTCAGTCTTCTCAAACCCTGCCAATGCTTTATCAACTAAGTTTATGTAATATGCTGAAATCTTTGTTGTCATTTCAACAGCGTTCACAGACTCTTCACCAGGAGCAGATTTCATCTCAAGAAATGACTTTCTTTGCTCATCCATAAGAAGCAACTCATCTGTTCAAGTTTTACCAGGTTGCAGCAATTCAGTCACAACCTCAAGCTCTGCTTCTAATTCTAACTCTCTTGCCATTTCTGTCACATCTGTAATTACTTCCTCCACTAAAGGCTTGACCCCTTAAAAGTTATCCATTGGAGTTGGAATCAAATTCTTCCAAACTCCTGTTAATGTTTATATTTTGACCTTTTCCCATGAATCACAAATGTTCTTAATGGCATCTAGAATTGTGATCCTTTCCACAAGGGTTTCAATTTATTTTCCCCAGATCCATCAGAGGAATCACTCTCTCTTCCAGAAATAGCCTTATAAAATGTCACTACTTCTTAAATATAAGACTTGAAAATCAAAATTCCTTGTTGATCCATGAGCTGCAGAATGAATGTTGTGTTAGCAGGCATGAAAACAACATTAATCTTTTTGCACATCTACCCCAGATACTTCAGAGCTCTTGGATGGCAAGGTACATAGTTTATGAGTAGTAATATTTGGAAAGGGATATTTTTTTCTGAGTAGACTCTCAAAAGTAGACTTATTAATAAAATATTCTGTGAACCATGCTGTAAACACATATATTGTCACCCAGACTTGGTTGTACCATTTACAGAGGACAGGCAGAGTATGTTTAGCATAATTGTTAAGGGCCATAGGATTTTTCAAATGGTATATGATCATTGGCTTCAACTTAAAGTCACCAGCTGCATTAGTGCCTAACAAGACAGTCAGCCTGTCCTTTAAAGCTTTGATGGCGGGCATTGAGTTCTCCTCTCTAGCTATGAAAATCCTAGATGGCCTCTTCTTCCAATATAAGATTGACCCCTACATCAAAAATCTGTTGTTTAGTGTAGTAGCTTTCACCCATTATTTGAAGTAGATCTTCTAAATAACTTGTTGCGGCTTTACATCTTTACATGAAGCAGTGGTTGTTTCACCTTGCACTTTCAGTTACGGTGACACCTTCTTTCCCTAAACCTCATGAACTACCCTCTACTAGTTTCAGACTTTTCTTCTGCAACTTCCTAACCTCTCTCAGCCTTCATAGAATTGAAGAGTTAGTACCTTGCTCTGGATTAGGTTTTGGCTTAAGGGAATGTCGTGGCTGGTTTAGTCTTCTATCCAGGCCACTGAAACTTTCTCCATAATAGCCATAAGGCTGTTTTGCTTTCTTATCATTCATGCATTCACCGGAGTACCACTGTTAAATTCCTTCAACAACTATTCCTTTGTACTCACAACTTGGCT